>NC_048219.1:72134205-72139871 GCF_002007445.2 Ailuropoda melanoleuca | reverse complement strand
AAGCCTAGAGTCTTCCGACTCTTACACCATCTTCCTCTACCTGTATTTTTGTATTTGAAATGAGTTGTTTGTAAACAGAGTTGGGTCAAGTTCTTAAATCCATTCTGCCAATCTCTTTTAATTGATGTATTCAGACTATTTATACTAAGTAAGTATTAACACATTAGATTTTAAGTTAGCTATTTTTGTTTGTTTTCTGCTCATTCTGTTTCTCATTTTTTAGTTGCCTCAATTCAGAGACTCAAGAAATTGCTTCATTTTGTTCTGTCTCCTTGTAGGTCACATGAATCTTTTCTAGAATTTCATTTTTATCTATGTTTTTAAATCTATTTCTTTATATAGTTTTTGTAATTTTTGCTGTAGGCATTAAATTTTACTAGTACAGTATAGAAATCAATTACTTTTTTTATTGTTCCTTTACCCTGCTCCATTTATAGGATATCATTTAAAATATTTTCTCTGTACATGTTTAAAACCACATCAGATATAATTTTTTGCTAAAAGCATCAAATATACTTTTTAAAATTCAAAAGGAGAAAAGCCCAGGGTATTTAACCTTAATTTGGGCTTACTGTGTTTTTTCTTCTTTCCTGATTGTCTATGTTACATTAGTTTATCATTTCCTTTCTATTAGAGAACTTCTTCTGGCTATTCTTTTAAAGTACATCTTCTGGTGAGATAACTTAGTTATCTATTTAACCAAAGTGGCAATAAGGGATTCTAAATGCAAATACAGAAGGTTACACACTTGTTAGCAAAAGTTAGCTCTTTNGTTACACACTTGTTAGCAAAAGTTAGCTCTTTAATATTGAAAAGACATTACCTTATTAAGTAGTCAGAGGGCTGATACAGACAAAACATAGAAACTTTTTTTTTTCTGGGCAGATAAAGACAAACTGTGCTACAAATTTTTACCAAGAACAGACCAACAATTCAAGAAAAATTTGTCTTTCTGACAGGGAGAAAAGCCAAATCACAATCTTATACAAGTGCACTTTTATTTTTTTATTTTAAGTTTTAATTTCAATTCCAGTTAGTTAACATATAGTGTTATATTAGTCTCAGGTATACAATATAGTAATTCAACACTTCCATACATCACCCTGTGCTTATTACAACAAGAGCACTCCTTAATCCCTATCACTTATTTAACCTATCTCCCCCACCTACCTGCCCTCTGGTACCCATCAGTTTGTTCTCTATAATTAAGAGTCTGTTTCTTGATTTCTCTTTCCCTCTCTGTCTTATTTTTTCTCTTTGTTCATTTGTTTTGTTTTAAATTCTACATATGAGTAAAATTATATGATACTTGTCTATCTTTGACTGATTTATTTCACTTAGCGGTATGTGAAATCCATGTCATTGCATCCGTGTCAGTGCAAATGGCAAGATTTCATTCTTTTCTGTGACTGAATAATATTCCATTGTGTATATATATACCATCTTCTTTATCTATTAATCAATTGATGAACACGTGGGCTGCCTCATATCTTGGCTATTGTAAATAATGCTGCTATAAACATAGTATCCCTTTGAATTGGTGTTTTTGTATTTTGGGGGTGATACCCAGCAGTGCAATTACTGAATGGTAGGACAGTTCTATTTTTCACTTTTTGAGTAATCTCCATACTGTTTTCCACAGTGGCTACGTCAATTTGCATTCCCACCAACAATGAAGAGTGTTCCCTTTTTTCCACATCCCAAAAGTTTTTCACTTTAATGAAGTCCAGCTTACCAATTATTTATTTCATTGGGATCCTTCCTTTGGTGATGTATCTAAAAAGGCAATGACATACCCAAAGTCATCTAGGTTTTCTCCTATGTTATTTTCTAAGAGTTTTATAATTTTGTATTTTGCACTTAAGTCTATGATTCTTTTTAGGTGAATTTTTGTGAAGGGTATAAGATCTGTATCTACATTCTTTTTTATTTTATTTATTTTATTTTATTTATTTATTTTATTTTTTTAGCATGTGGATGTCTAGCTGTACCAGCACCATTTCTTAAGGTGCTGTATTACATTGTTGCCTTTGGTCTTTTGTCAAAAATGAGCATATTAATGGGGTCTATTCCTGGACTTTCCATTCTATTCCTTTGATGTACTTGTCTATTCTTTACCCAATACTGCACTCTCCTNGTCTAGCTGTACCAGCACCATTTCTTAAGGTGCTGTATTACATTGTTGCCTTTGGTCTTTTGTCAAAAATGAGCATATTAATGGGGTCTATTCCTGGACTTTCCATTCTATTCCTTTGATGTACTTGTCTATTCTTTACCCAATACTACACTCTCCTGAATACTATAGTTCTATATTAAGTCTTGAACTCAGGTAGTGTCAGTCCTCCAATATTTTTTTTCTTCTCCTTCAATATTGTATTGGCTACTCTGGGTATTTTTCCTCTTCATATAAACTTTAGAATCAATTTCTCAGTATGCAGAAACTAACTTTCTGGGATTTTGATTGAAATTATATTGAATTGATAGATCAAGTTGAGAAAAACTGACACCTTGGCAATGTTGAGTCATCAAACCAATTAATATGGAATATCTCTCTATTTATTTAGTTCTTTTATTTTGTGAATCAGTTTTATAGTTATTTACTATAAATAGTTTTATGGATTTTGTGCATACTTTATAGAATTTATACCTAAATATTGCATCTCAGGGTTGCTAATGTAAATTGTACTGTGTTTTTAATTTCACATTCCAACTGCTCATTGTTGTATATAGGAAAGTAATTGTCTTTTGTATATTAACCTTGTATCCTGAAACCTTGCTATAATTATTGGTTAGTTCTAGGAGTTTTTTTGTTGTTTTTGATTCTATTGAACTTTCTATATAAACTGTTATATAGACTATATATATATGTCTATATAAGACATATGTTATGTCATATGTCAAAGATTACTGTATTTCTTCTTTTCTATATAAACAGTTATGTCATATGTCAAAGATTACTGTATTTCTTCTTTTCTAATCTGTATTACCTTTTATTTCCTTATTGCATTAGGTAGGACTTTTGGAACAGGGTTGAAAAGGAATGGTGAGAGAGGACATTCTTGCCTTATTCCTGATCTTAGTGGGAAAGCTTCTAGTTTCTTACCATTAAGTATAATATTAGCTATAGGGTTTTTCTAAATATTCTTTATCACATTGAGGAAATTCTCCTGTATTGCTAATTTTCTGTGAGTTTTTATAATGAATGAATGTCCAATTTCGTCAAATACTTTTTTCTGCATTTATTAATATAATACAGTTTTTTTTCTTTTTTAGCCTGTTTATGTGATGGATTACATTATTATTATTATTACTATTATTATTATTATTATTTATGTTGACTCAGCCTTGCATGCCAAGGATAAATCCCATTTGGTCATGGTGTATAATTCTTTTTATACATTGTTGGACTTAATTTGCTAATATTTTGTTTAGCATTTTAGCATCTATATTCATGAGAAATAAAGGTCTATAGTTTTCTATTCTAAATTTTTAAGATATGTCTTGTAACCTGGTAAATGGTCTATCTTGGTGAGTGTCCCACATTAGCTTGAGAAAAAAATGTGTGTTCTGCTATTGTTGGATGAAGTAGTCTATAGATGTCAATTATACCCAGGTGATTGATGGTGTTGTTGAGTTTAACTATGTCCTTACTGATTTTTCTGTCTGCTAGATTTGTCCATTTCTGATACGGAGATGTTGAAGATTCCAACTATGATAGTGTATTCACCTATTTTTTCTTGCAGTTTTATCAGTTTTTGCCTCAGATAGTTTGAGCATTCTCCTTTTTTATTAGTCTTAAGTGTGTTTTTATGTGCTTGTTTAAGCATTTTTATCATGGCTGCTTTAAAATTTTGTCAAATAAGGGCACCTGTGTGGCTTAGTCAGTTAAGCATCTGATTCTTGGTTTTGACTCAGGTCAGGATCTCAAGGGTCATGTTCTCATAGGTCATAAGGTCAAGCCCTGCATGGGGCTCTGTGCTCAGCAGAGAGTCTGCTTGAGATTCTCTCCCTCTGACCCTCCCCCCCCACAATGAATAAATCTTTTTTAAAAAAGCTTAAAATTTTGTCAAATAATTCTGTCATCTCTGTCATCTCATTGTTGACATCTATTGACATCTTTTTCTAAAATTTAGATCTTTTTCATTCTTGGTACGATGAATGATTTTCTATTGAAATCTGGACGTCTTTGCATTACGTTATGAGACTCTGGATTTTATTTGAACCTTCTGCTGTCATTGGCTTTTCCTGATACCATTTCAACAGGGGAAATGGAATGTTTGCATTGTTTCTAACAGATTAAAGAGTTTGAGTTGATTATCACTGAAGCTGGGTGATGGTATGTAAGAGTTCGTTATATCAATTTCTCTACTTTTGTGCTAGTTTGAAGTTTCCATACTAAAATTTAAAGAAATAAAGAGAAATACTATACGCATTGAAGATGTTTTTTGTTTATCAGAACCTAGCATATTCACTGGACACTCAATAAATAATTACTGAATAAAGGAACATAAAATAAAATGTCTATACCAAAAAAAAAATCATATTGGGATTTCAATGTGAAAACATAATAAATTTTTAGGCTATGTTATGAGCATTAAGTCTATAAAGAAGGTTTAGATAAGTTTAAAAATGACCAAAGCTGAAACTGCAAAATATGAAATACTAGAAATGAGAAATAAGCTCTTGTTTTTTTACATAAAAAATATCTCATTCATTATTTTACTTTGCCATAATTTCTAAGTTTTGGGAATGTCAGTATGACAGCACAGTTCAGATGTATTTAGTGCAAAATGATGTTGTCCCTTTTTGGTTTCTTCTCTTATTAAAGTTTCATATTAATGGCCTGTCACCTTAAAATATATGCTTAAAAATGTCACGTTGTTGTCTTGAACTTTAGATAAACTCATATTACAGGACATTTTATTATTTATTTATAGTTTCTCCTTCCTTCGAAAGTAACAAACTTCTTACAGACATTTTTAGGGACTTTGGAAGACGTATATATTCAGAACTAGATGGTACCTCAACAATCATGTAATTGAAAGATTTCATTTTACAGATAAAATCATTTAGTCCCCACAGAGAATGTGTAAGTGATTGTTAGCACAACATCCTTTCTCCCAGCTTTCCTGAGAACTACATTTCACCTATTCCATTCACATGATTTCTATTTCTGTATTCTTAAATTACTTCATTTTACCCCTGACCAGAGTTGATTGTTCCAGAAGTTGGTATCTTTATGAAGAGTGTTAGATTTTGATAAACTTTAAGTTATAAAACTGTTAACATCAGTGTTTTCTATCACTTAAGAGAAAACTTCTTGGGAACAAGAGAGGCCCATAAAGAGAAACAGGGATGAAAGCTCCATCAGGACTCAAGTCTCTGACCCCTGAGTCCCTGAACCTCTTGCCCAGTGCCTGTTTACTCCATCAGATACCCCAACATCCTTCAAATTAATTTCCTCTTTTGCTTTAGTTAATCTAAGTTTAGTATAGGTCACTGCCACACAAAGAACCCTAATTAACACAGTACCATGAAGGTTAAGTAACTTACCCAAGGCTTCAGAACCAGTTCAAAATATATTTTGGAAGCCAGACAGTCTCCCAGCCCAGTAAAAGGCACTAACAAATTTTTGTGAAATCAAGTAGATTGTAATATGTTATATT
>NC_048219.1:72092397-72134105 GCF_002007445.2 Ailuropoda melanoleuca | reverse complement strand
AGAAATAGGATATATATGTTGAAAATTAGGATTTCATAGTTGTAAAACTATAGTCATAGGAGTCATCTAGTAAAGTAATTTTTTAAAATGTTGATTTGGACAAACTAATATAATACAGAAATATTAGTGAAATATATATATTTAAAAAGAATTTAATTAAATAATTCCACTCATTTTACTCCATTATAGATATTTCTACTAATTTTATTCTTATAGTGTTATGAGGGTGAATGTATTTAATGGAATTTTTATTGTATTATGATTATGACTTTACTATGTTTTCTACTTTTTCTATTTTTAAACAACAGTGTTTACACATGCAAAGTACAATGGATAACTGAAACAAGTGTCTATATATTCTAGATTTAAAAAATCCTTTGATTTCAATTACCTAGATCTGTGTTCTCCAACACAGTAGCCATAGGTTACATGTGGCTGTTGAACACTGAAATTTGGCTGGTGTGAATTCAGATGTGCTGTAAGTGTAAAATAGCTATGAGATTTTGTAGACTTAATAGGAAAAAATGTAAAATGTCTCATTAATAGTTTTAATATTGATTAGATATTGAAATCACATTTCAATATATTTGGTTAAATAAAATATATTATTAAAATTAATTTTAGTTTTCTCTTTTTCCTTTTTTTGATACAACTACTAAAACGTTTGAAATTACATATGTGGTTCAAATTATATTTCTATTGGACATCACTGACCTGGCTAGTTTATTTTGTTTTAAAGATTTTATTTTTATTTGACAGAGAGAGAGAGCACAAGCAGGGGGAGCTGCAGGCAGAGGGAGAGGGAGAAGCAGGCTCCCCACCTGGAGCCTGATGTGAGGCTCAGTCCCAGGACCCTGAGATCATGACCAGAGCCAAAGGCAGACACTCAACTGACTGAGCCACCCAGGCACCCTGATCTGGCTAGTTTAAAAGAAAATGTATCTTTTTTTATTTTGTTGGTTAAGGGAGAAAACTCTTTATCCATTATCTTGTGTATAGTATAAACACAATCTGAAATACTGTATTTCTTTCTAAAGTTAATGTTTGACAGAGTAAAATAATTATATATGTTTTAAGTCTAAAAGGGCAAGCAGTCCAACCAAGATATTTTATAATTATGATGTCGAGTCAAGTACACAAGTTCCCAGGTTCTCACCCCTAATTTTTTCCTCTAATTTCTAATCTACACTGATGTCAATGCATGGATAGATTGCATACATACATATAAAAATGAGGGTAAAGGGAACGCTGTCTTTACATTGGAATGACAACTAATAAATGTAAAAGAATTTTAAAAATCGCCATTCGTAAATCATTATAATGATAATTTATTCAAACAAGAATGAATCATCCATGACTACTAAAATGATTGGGTAAAAAATTGCTGAGAACAAAGATATTTAAATAGGTAAACAGGTGGCAAGATTATTTATTATAAAAGGAAAAATTGTAACTTTATAACAGAGAATCCTAGCAAAAACTGCCCCAGCCAAGTGATCAAAAGTAACAAACATCACCTGTAATGGAATCAACATGATGCTGATATATTGTAAAGAAAGCAAAGAATCACTTCCATGGTATTCCTGCCCAAATGGCAAAAGTTGAATTAATCATGAGGGAATATTAGATAACCCCAAATGAAGAACACTGCAATGGAACTGGCCTGTACTCTTCAAAATCTTAGAAGTCATGAGGGGTGCCTGGGTGGCTCAGCCAATTGAGTGCTGGACTCTGAGGCGATCTCAGTGTCCTGGGATACACTGGGCCTGGTTGGGCTCTGCACTCAGCAGGGAGTCTGCCTGAGAATTCTCTGCCTCTCCCTCTGCCTCTCCCCTCCCTCCTTTGTGGGTGCACTCTCTCTCTCTAGAAGAGATAAATAAATGTTAAAAAAAAAAACGTAGAAGTCATGAAAGATAAAGGAAAGCTAGGGAACTATTGGAGGAACCCAAGAGACATCTGGACTACATGTAATATGTAATTCTGGACTAGATCCTGAATAAAAAGAAAAACTTTTTTTTCCCCCTATATGAATTGTGTTGAGATAATTGGTGAAATGTGAATGGAGCCTGTGAATTTGTTGGTAGTATTGTGTCAGTGTTGATTTTCAGATTTGAAAGATTATACTGTGGTTACATACAACATGTCCTAGTCTTTTGGGAAACACTGAAGCATGCAAGAAGAATGGGTAAAATGGCAGCTTTCTCTTTACTGATCTACTGAACTTTAGTTCAGACAAAAACATGACATGCACACATATATAGACATGCACACATACAGAGAGACAGAGAGACAGAATGGTAAGGCTAACGGGGTAAAATGTTAACATTTGGCATTTTACCTGGGTGAATTCTTCTCTCTATTTTTGTACCTTGTCTATAAATCTAAAATTATTTCACAATAAAATGTTTTTAAAACACTTAAGTGGCATCCAAGGTAAACCTTGGGAAAGTTCAGGTAATTTCTTCTCTGAGATAGGACGAAAGCTATTTTAGAAAGCCAAGAAACAACTAATGGTATGCAAATATTCTGAAAAATATCAGAGCCAGTAATTTACTTTGCTTAAGCTCCTGTAATGCCCTCCTCTGATCATATGCAAAGATGGAACAAGCTCTCTTAAAGTGTTTTTTCCCTGAGCTTAGAAAAGAAAGAAAAGTTTTACTGAGTTTTCCTTTTTGATTAATCTCAGTCAGCTCAAATAAGAGGAGCTCAAATAAGCCTTTTCCAAGGCAAATAGCTAGCTTCACAGACATCCTTACTTCCTTCGCGTTGCCATCTGTGTTTTGCAGGGCTTTTCTCCACACTCTTCTTTGGCGTCTTTTGAAAGGTTTCTAGGGACTGGAATGAATGTGTAAGTGCTCTTGGGAAACTATCCTTTGCTTACTTTTTAGATTTTGCATCTCTAAAACTATTTTACCTTTTTAAAATGTCCTTTCAATGTAGAATCTATAAACTCTGAACCAAATACCCACATATTTTAACTTGACCTTCAGAGAAATCTTTCTTTATTATGATCCCATCACTATAAAATAAAATTGCATCTCGAAGCAGAAAATAAACTAATAAGCACAGTTACGTTATAAAGATAACCCCATTAAGCCATTTGTAAGTTCCCTGTTATTTGAAACCAATAACAAGCTCTTAGAGGCTAATTCATTCTTTTGTAATTTAATGTTTTATTCAAAATGTTCCTTAGCTAGCAGTAGTAAGACATAAGAAACTTAGGAACAATTTTTAGATGTACATTAAATTCTAATAAAACAACAAAAAATATCCAGAAATGATTCTAAATTAGATAATACAAAAATCTGAGTCTAGAAAAAATTCTAAAATAGATAGTAAAAGTATTGTGTATGAGGACAGCCTCTCACATTTCTTCGCCTTGTGACACTAGACAGACCATTTGGTCTTTGAGCTTANGTTTGATCTTTGAGCTTAAACATAAATGAAGAAGTGGAAGCAGATCTAATGATTTGAATTTATTGCTCTACATGTAATTTGAAGAGTCCTAAAACTTCTTGAAAATGCAATGGTCTAATCCTGATTTATATTTTTAAGCCTCGAAATACTTTAAATGCTAAATTTCCAATAGATTTTATAAGGTCTTTTCCTGAGTTTTGCTATTTAAGAAATTATTCATTATCAAACTACATTATTTTAGTGACACAAATAGAATTTTATAATACCCTCTTCATATAAAATTTAATAGAAAAAATGCAGATGACTTACAGTTCAGTTCTGGAGGTATAGTGTTCCCAGTGACTTATTTACTAAATAAAATTCAGCTACTGTTATGCTCTATACCATACAGAAAACTATAAACAAACAGAAAAAAAATCCTTCATTTTTAATTCATTTGAATCACCTTTTACTCACCTTTATTCAACAGGAAAAACAAAATCCAAACCTCTTTAGTAATAACGTTATTCCTTAGTAGATGCAAAAATGGTTTTGACGTTTTTAGCTCATCAAGNCAAACCTCTTTAGTAATAACGTTATTCCTTAGTAGATGCAAAAATGGTTTTGACATTTTTAGCTCATCAAGGACAAGACTAAATGAATATTATAGAATGAAAAGAGATTGCCCATACTACATAGCTTTTCCTTAAAGTAAAATTAAACAAACTCTAGTCAGGTTTCATTTTCAAAGGATAGGATTTCCCCTCTTTCTTAGGTTTTTTTCTTTTTTATTAAACTTTTTGTAGAAATAATACAAAGAGTTCCTATGGGCTCTTTTCAATCTTTGCCTAATGTAATCTCTTGCAAAACTTCAATGAGAAATCACAACTGGAATATCAAAATTCATATAGTCAAGACATAGAACATTTCTGTCCCTACTATGATCTCTCATGTTGTCCTTTTATAGCCATATTTACTTCCCTCACTCCTTAACCTTTGTCAACTACTAATCTGTTCTTCATTCTATAATTTTGTCATTTCAAAAATGTCTCATAAATAGTGTTCTCACTAAGCATAGGTTTATTCATGGTATTATCTTTATCAATAGCCTGTTCCTTTTCACTGCTAAGTAGTATTCCATGGCATGGGGATATCACAATTCATTTCACTACCACCCAAGGAAGAACAATCTCCATTGTTTCTGTTCTGGGGCTATTAGGAATAAAAATGATATAAACACTTGTGTACAGATTTTGTATGAACATAAGTCTTCATTTCTCTAAGATAAATGCCCAGGAGTTTGTAATTGCTGGATCATGTGGTAGTTGCATGTTTAATGTTATAAGAAACTATTAAACTTTTTTCAAGAATGACTGTACTATTTTATATTTTCATCAGCAATAGATGAGCAAACTGATTGTTCTGCATCATCACCAGCATTTGGTGTTGTCACTGTTTTTTATTTTTGCCATTTTTGTAGGCGTATAGTGATCTTTAACTGTGGTTTTAATGAGCATTTCTTTAATAGATGATGTTGAACTCTTCCCATGCTTACTTGCCCTTTGTGTATCCTTTTTAAACAAATTTCTCTCCGTGTCTTTTTTCATTTTTTAATTGGAGTTTGTTTTAACTTTTGAGGTTTTGTTTGTTTATTTGTTTGAGTTTTAAGTTTTATTTATATATTCTACGTTATAATTCTTTATTGGATATTTGGTTTGTAAATATTTTCTCCTACTCTGTAGCTCATTGTTTTATTCCCCTAACAGGGTCTTTCCAGAGCAAATTTTTTTTAATGTAAAGGAAAACAACTTACCAAATTCTGTTTTCATGGATTATCCTTTTGATATTATATCTAAAGACTCTATTTCTAGCTTTAGAAGCTTACTATTTGTTCCTAATGTTTTTCTAACAGTTTTGCAGTTTTGCATTTTTACATTTAGGTCATTGATCCATCCTGGGATAATTCTCTTTTTTTTCTTTTCTTTTTCTTTCTTTGATCTAGTTGCTTATTTGTTTTTGCCTGTGGATGTCCAAGTGTTCCAGCACCATTTGTTGAAAAGACTATCTTTCTTCCATCCACTTCCCTTTTCACCTTCATCAAAAATTAGTTGAGAATATTTGTGTAAGATATTTCTGGATTCTCTATTTTGTTGAATTGCATAGACATTAAAAGTGCCTCTCCTTCCACCAATACCATAGAGTCTTGGTTAATGTAGTATATAAAAAATCTTTAAGTCAGATCATTTGTCCTATTTTATTCTTCCTATCAATAGTTTTCAGCTATTCTTTGCCTTTGTATATAAATTTTAGAATAATGTAATCTATATCTATGAAATGTATTGCTGGAATTTTGATAGGAATTGCATTAAACCTGTTTATCTAAACCAACTGAGGGCTTTAGAGGGGAGGCGGGTGGGGGATTGGGATAGGCCGGTGATGGGTATTAAGGAGGGCATGCATTACATGGTGCACTGGGTGTTATACGCAAGTAATGAATCATAGAACTTTACATCAAAAACTTGGGATGTACTGTATGGTGACTAACATAACATAATAAAAATTATTATAAAAAAATAAAAAAATTAAAAATAAATAAAAATTAAAAGAGAAAACCTTACAATCTTCAACTCAAAGTAAAATGCTAAAAAGCCAATGTAAGTCTCCCAGCCCAGTAAAAGGCACTAACAAATTTTTGTGAAATCAAGTAGATTGTAATATGTTATATTTCATTTGTTATTATAGGATATTATAAAATATTTTTGAAATATTTTAATGCATTTCATATACATTTATGACTTATGTTACAGTGTCTTTTTTTTAAATTATATTTATTTATTTGAGAGAGAGAACATGCGCATGTGAGAGAGAAAGAGCAAGGTGAGGGGCAGAGGGAAAGAGAGAAGCAAACTCCTGGCTCAGCAGGAGCCCCACGTAGGGCTCCATCCTGGGGCTCTGGGTTCATGACCTGAGCCAAAGGAAGATGTTTAACCGGCTGAACCATCCAGGTGCTCCCGTTGCACTGTCTTCAGTAGAAGTTTGTCTCAAGTAATAAAATAATATACTATATATGTAACTTTTAACACAATTGGGTAGTTTTAGAGTGGAAATAACATTACATCTGGAATTTGCTTTAAAATACTTTAGTACAAAAAATGAGGAGGCAGCAATACCTAGAACAGGATTAGTAAAATAATAATAATTGTTAGATCTGGGATATGGGTAAATGGAGTTCATTATACTGTTCACCCTTCTGCATGTGAATATTTTTTATTGTAAAAATATTTAAGAATTATATCATAATATCTAACACTTTGTTGGTTCTCACTAAATACTGTTTATCTCTAGCCTCATAGCCCAAATTTGGGGGAAAAATAGGAAGAAATAAGAGTAGTTAACAGAAATAAAGGCCTTGATTGCTAACCCTAGGTACATTTGCTTTCTGAATTGTAAGTAATAGAAGGAATTTTAAAGTTCAGATTTCCTAATAGCTAGTCCCAAATTCTAGCCACTTTTCTCTTTCATTATTTGACCATTTCACAATCTGACAATTTCTGTGATACATTTTATTGCAATTTCACTTTTTGAATCACACTTTTAGAGGCATAGGAAATGAAAATATTTCATTTGTAAAAATAGGATTTTTATCACTTGTACTTTGGTATATTTTAAGTACATGGGTTTTCCTCTCGAGCTTTTTTGTTGTGGCTAAATTTAAATGAAACTGGAGAGATTTTCAGACTGTATTCACTGGGGAAAATATGTATAAATGAATACATATACAGCGTATTTTCTTTTTTTCCTCAGTACTTTACTTAAAAAAAAAAACTGAGGAAAAACCCCAATCGATAGTAGATATCAATCTAGATACCAATTATATAATTCAAAGAGCCTCCATTCAGACCGTGTGACTGAATAGTACAATTAGAATGATTTCTATTTATTTCTGTATTCTTTTCTATATTGTACACAAGTTCTTAATTAAAGAGGTATTGCTTTTATACTCAGAAAATGTATAAAATTTTAAGTAAAGACTTCTGCAATGTATTTCTTAAAAACATTATTAGAGTCTGGATAACAAGACCATTTTGGTTGGGATAGAAAATCATCCAAGCAGAGCTGAGAGGACAGAGGTTTGTTTCTTTCCTCAAGGAGAGAGAAGTTAAAAATCAATGGAAGCCCATAAGAATGAGCACTTCAGGTGGTTGAAGTATTCCTCAAATGCTTATGAGTGACCGTAGATGAAGAGCTGGCCATACCACCTGCAAGTCTGCCCTCTTACCAGCTTGGGCTGCTATTGTGGTTACCGAACAATCAAACTGAACTCATGATCTTCCCCTCCAGTTTGGCCCTTTTTGGAGTAGGGGGAGAAATAGAAAGAAAATAGCACCAACTCAGCAAAAGAAACAAACATTCATCTACGTTCCACAAAACATAGGAAAACTTAGACTTTATTTCCTATATATTCATTCTTGAATCTACTGACTTCTCACCGTCACCACCTATTGTTATTCTAACCTAAACCATTGTCATCCCTTGCTTGGATCACTGAAATAAATGACTAATTGGTCTTCCTGCAACAACTCTAGCCCTCTTCTATTCTGCAACCAAGGTAATTTTTCAAATACAAAGCTGATCTTGTCACCTTTTCAGCTTAATAATCTTTACTGTTCTCATCATAAAGACCAAAGACCTTAATATATCTTTAATATATTCCACAAGATTCTGTGTTGCTATATATTGAAGGGATAAAAAAAGAAACAGACAACTTTATACAAAATAACTTCATTTTTACAAGACTGTTTCGAAAATTATATGCACACATATATGTATAAATACGTTCAGGAAATTCTGTGTGGTGTGTGCATCTGGATGTGTGTGTCAGTGGAACAGTCGGCACACACACAATATTTATCAATTAAGTTTGCCACCTTATGTGGGTGTGGTTCATGGAACCCCAAAACAATAGTAAAGGCAAAGATCTACCAGTTTTCTCTTCAGTAAAATTGGAATAGTAAATAGTATCTTCAACATAGGGCCAATGAGACAACTGATTGAAATAACTCATGAATATTTCAGTACTGGGTGTTGAAAGTGATCAATCAAGAGTAATTATTATTATTATTCTAAGATGGAAAAGAATTTTGGTTAAGAGAGACAAACCGAATAGAAATGGCTGCACGTGGTGAGATGCTGGTACTCGTCGGGGAGGAGGCAGAAGTTAGTTATTCAGACTGGCCTTCACGATTATATTCTTTTCCTTTTGCTGCATAAAAAATTCCCACAAACTTTAAACAATACCCATTTATTGTTCTGTAGGT
Organism: Ailuropoda melanoleuca; assembly: GCF_002007445.2. Classification (NCBI taxonomy): domain Eukaryota; kingdom Metazoa; phylum Chordata; class Mammalia; order Carnivora; family Ursidae; genus Ailuropoda; species Ailuropoda melanoleuca. The sequence goes on along the minus strand of NC_048219.1, from coordinate 72,125,391 downwards.
GAGGTGTCCAAGTTTGGGCTCTTTGTTCAGGGTCTCAAATCAAAGATAAAATAGGTTTCAGTTGAGCTGCATGCTCACCTGGAGCTTAGGGATCTCCTCTGAGCTCATGTGGCTGAGGCAGGATGCAGTTTCTTGCAGTAATAGGACTGAAGCCCCTATTTCCTTGCTGGATCAGCAAGGGACGGCTCTAAGCTCCTAAAGACCTCACATTCCTTGCACATATTCTTTCCATTTCCAAAGCCAACAATAGAGAATCCCCCCCACATCAAATTCTTCTCTCACATTGAAATCTTTCTTCATGAAGAAAGGGCTTACCTGTTGGATCAGTTCTATCTAGGATAATTTTGCTTTCTTAAGGTCAACTGTGGCATAGAACATAACCTAATCATGAGAGTGACTATTCCATAACATTTGTATGTCACTGGTTCAGGGAGAGAAAATCTTGGGGCACCATCTTAGAATTGGACATAACAATGATATCCCAATGTCTTAGACTGTTTTTATTTATTTCAGGGTCAGGTATTAAGATTTTTTTATTCCAGCAATCTTCTGGTGATGCTATAGCATTTACTAGGGTTTGGTTCGGGACTTACTAAGATAATCAGAGTCTCTTGAGGGCATATTTGGGTACACTGACTGCATCAGTGAACTGGGAAAGGTGGGTGGGAGAGAAGGTAGTTACTTCCATCTAAGGTTAATTTTGTGCCTTATATGTTGAATTCCATTACCTTTAAAGCTTAAGATTATATAATGTTAAACAGAAGTACCAACAATAATCTCAAGAAACAGCAAATTCCCAAATTTCAACATAAGTTTTCTCCCTTATATGTCCTTCTTTGTCTCCCTCACAGCTTTCACACAATAAGAAGCAGTTATAGAGGGAGAATTTTTGAAAGATAAACATATATTAACTGCAGCAGCCCCTGGCCGAAAACTTATGCTAAGGATATAATAGGAAAACATGTTTGTGACCTCGCGGGCTTTAGCGTAAATGTCAGAGCCAAGCGGCCGGGAATGCCTGGCTTGCCCCAGCATCCACGAACCTCCAGCTTGTCCAGCAGTTGGGAACGCCTGGCTCACTCAGGGCAGAACGCTGCCCCAACCGAAACTTGATTGCTCTTGACAATAGCCAGCAGGGTCCATAGAAACATGTTTAAGAACGCCTCATTTGCTGAAAGTTACATCATCTAATCCGGTGACCTTCCCTGTGATGTGCTCCCATTCACTAGGATGTAATACGGATCACTCCCTTGATTGCCTTTGATTGTTTATTGCCAATAAATACACGAAGTTGCAGCTGTTCAGCGTGATCGCACTCTTGGCGGTGGCACGCCTGGCGGTCGTCCCCTGCACCCATGCTCTCTTTCGCAAGCTAGCCTGTCTGTGCCTCGTCCTTCTCCCGAATCAACGGCCACGGCGCTGCGGGCGGTGCCGCGACAATTAACAATAACAAATAAAAGCCTAGTGTGTAAAAGTTAACAGTAAAGTACCCCTATAGGGCTTGAAAGTAAAGAAAATAATTTTACCCTCTGAAAGTTAGCCACTATATAATCACAGCAGAGATATGCTCTGGTAATAAATTTAGGTAGGAACATCATTTTTTAATTTCATTATTTAATACCCTTTAAACATTTTAACATTCTTAAATCTGGGGCATCTTACAACTGAAGATACACTTAAAGTGGTTTCTGTCTTTTCAGAAACAAAAAAAAGGAATGGTTAGGAAATTGATAGAGTCTCTTACAATCAATGGAGAAAATACTAAATAACGCCTAGCCAGCAAGACTATAGTATTAACATTTCTAAAGAAAAAAATTGCCATTTAACAAGGTAAGATTTTTTTTAAATGATTTTTTATTATATTATGTTAGTCACCTTACAGTACATCCCCGGATTCCGATGTAAAGTTTGATGCTCCATTACTTGTGTATAACACCCAGTGCACCATGCAATACGTGCCCTCCTTACCACCCATCACCAGTCTATCCCATTCCCCCACCCCCCTCCCCTCTGAAGTCCTCAGTTTGTTTCTCATAGTCCACAGTCTCTCATGTTTCATTTCCCCTTCTGATTACCCCCCTTTCTTTATCCCTTTCTTCCCCTACTGATCATCCTAGTTCTTATGTTCTGAAATGAAAAAAAAAAAAAAATGGGGGAAGCAGACTTCAGCAGTGCTCATTTAAGCATTTTCCAGGAATATTCTCGTTCAAACACTTGACATATCTATCATAGTAACATGCATTCCTCTTTGGAGATGGATTTTGCAAATACACTTAATTTTTCTCTGCATGCCTCTTTTATTCTCCTTTATCTGTCTCTTTCCACTTGACTTCTACTCATCTAAGAAGCTTTTCCCAATAAAATTGCTGCTAAGTCAGGCTACGTACCACCCCCTACCCCAATTTTCATACCAGCCTGTGTCCAACTCTATCGTTGCATTTATCACATTGTAATTTGTTTATTAGTTTGTCTCCCAAATTTGTCTTGTGCATTTTTGTTTCCCAAGCACGTTGCACAGTGCCAGGCACATAATAGGTGGACGAACACATAAATGGATGCATGATGGCTGAAGCCACATTTATCAAGCTGAGTGCTGTGTGTCAGCGGAATATGAAGCCACAGGAGAGAACAGCAATCCTGAGCATCATCTTGTGACAGTAGGAAGGTCAGAACGTCATTTTTATTATAAAAGAAACATATGTTATGAAGTAAACTGTAAAGTGTGTCAACATATTTTCGTCATAGTCTTAGAATTCAAGGTAAATTATTTCAAGCTGTGATGTCCAACCTCTGTCCATACACACAGACAGAGAAAATGTTTGGAAGCCACACTTATGCTTAGGCCTATGCTGAAGCTCTCTGCTTCACTCTATCCAGACATTTCTGCCCTCGGCCCCCCTCCCCGGGAGTACTTTGGCTGTGGCCCTCAGCCAGCTATCCCCAGCGGCAAGAATGTCCACTTGAGAAGTTTGAGAGGGCCAAATTATTATTCTGAAAATGATATAATCTCCAGTAAGAAGACTGAATAACAAGATGGATTGATTGTTTGCCTAAGGCTGAAATCAGACCAAAAATACGTTGAATTTACCAAGCGAATGCCCTTTGGTGAGTCCCCTTGGTGACCACACCCCAATTATCTTGATTTGCCAAACTTCTACATACGTCGTATATGTTCTATGTTATAGATTAATTAGAGAAAACAGCAACAACAACATGAGGTGTCCGAAGTTTTGGTCAGGTAAAACCAGACTTCAGGCCCTGTCTAATAATAGTACGCCAAATTCGTGTTCAGTAAATATCTACTCTAGATCACTTATTATTTTTAAAAAGCAATCATATCCCTATGGACATGTATAAAATTCATTTATTAAACAAATATTTATTGAGATACCTATTATGGGAAGCATGGCTGAGACACTGAGGTTGCAGCAGTGACAGTATTTCTGCTCCCACGGAGTTGATAGTCTAGGGAGGGAGACGGGCAGAATACAAGTCCCTTTCTACTCTGCCAGGGCCCTGGGGTAAAGAGTGAGGAACAGTCAAGGAAGGGGCTGTCTGGAATCTCTAACTGGAGGGTTTGTCTTTTCTTGTAGAGCTAGAGAGCCTTCTCTTCTCTTCTTTCTCTTCCTCCTTCTTACTTCCAAGTCACTAATCTAAAGGACTTTCAGAGGACTGGCTCCTTGCAGATTAGCTGCAAAAGGGGTACTTACAAGACTGACATCGTCCACAAATGCTCGCATGACTGAATCGTGCATTCCATCCAAAGACAAGAACACAAGCTATTTAGATATGGCAAGCAGGTTCATTGAGGGTTTGAGATCTAACTTAATTATTCCTTCAGAAGATACAATTTGCTAAGCTTAAAAGCTGTTATGCTATCCTTTCTAAAGCTGTATTTTTAAACTAATTCCATCTCTCTTGGTAACTTCAAATAGCAGGAAGGTTGTTTTTGGTATTCTGCTTTTCTCTTTACACTTGTGAAGGTGACTGTTTGCCTTTAGCAGACTTTTATCCCTATTCGTCTTTCCAGCCTGCTTAATGAGCATCACTTCCCACCTTCTGGCTTTTGTAGCTCAGATACTTTATTCTGAGGGTGCTGTTTTCATGTAAAGAATAATACACTGTAATTATTGCTGTGACTATAAAAACCATGACGATATATACAGTGAAAATAAGCCTAAGTGAGTGCTTCTCACAAAGAACAGAAGAACATGTGATGTTATTTTACTCAGTTTTTATTTTAACTTGTGCATATGAGATGTACTTTGATAGTAAGCTCTGTGATACTCCTTTTTTCCCAAATACCAATTCAGAATCTTAAATACTCCCTTTTTTCCTAAAATTAATAATAATTTCTAACCTGATGGACAAAAGATGGTTGTCACACACTGATAATGACATTTCGTAAAATGGAATCAATGATTTTCTTAACAAGTCAATAAAGAAATGAAAGTAAAAAATAGACGTATTATGGTCTGGAATGTCCATCTGCTAATTTTTTTGCCTAAGGGCATTAGATTATATTAGTATATCTAAATTTAATCAAAGCTGGAAGTTTGAGACAGAACTTCAACAGGACTTGATTTAAAAAAAAAAAAAAACTGCAAAAAAAAAAATGTAGCCAGTAGGCAAAATTAATTGTAAATGTTTCCCTTTAAAAGTTTATCTGAGATCTAAGATTCTTAAAGTAGTATGAAGTATTTTTAAAGCATTTCAAACATTTTAAAAGAACACCCAAAAAAAGTGCGACAGAGTTAGTCTCATATTTGAAACAACAGTGCCACCTTGTGGCAAGATATTGCAATATACCTCTAGGGCGTATTTCGTTGCTCTTAACCAATTCTCTTGACCTATAACATATAAAGAAAGAGATGATGACAAAAATAAAGTACTTTGCTTCCTTTAGGACATTTTAAAATCACTTATTAAAGGAAAAGAGTCAACTTTCCTTTACTTATTAAAGTAACAATCATCAACACTTTTGAACAGCCACTATATTTAAAACATTTTTCTACGCTTTACAAAATTTTGCGAAAGAAGTAGTAACTGGTTCTAACTACTGTTAACATAAGCGAATAGAAAGGCTGACAAAAACAGGCTCAAGGAAAAAAATGCCAAATCAATTAAATAGCGAAAAATAGCATTTGTCAGAGTACCTCAAACAAGAAAGGCATCCTGGAGAGGAGAGAAAATTTCTATTATCTCATAAACGTTTGCTTAGAATGGGACAGATATTTTAATAGAAGCTAGTTGGAAAGGACATTTCCTTTAGCTTCACATTTTTGTTTTGCTCTATATTTCGTTCCATTTTTCCAGTCATAAAAGATGTGAAAATTTTTTGAAAATTTAAATTTCTATAAAAATGAAAAGGCCCCAAAATAGTGGGATTATGTGTGCGTGTGTGTGTGTGTGTGTTTGTGTGTGTGTGCTGGAGGCTTAAACTAATGGACACTAAAAACTTTTTAATGTTTTCCAATGTATTTTTTTTTCTCCCAGCATGTAGTTGTCATATTTAGAAGGAGATTTTTTTTAATCTACAGAACAGTTATATTGTATAATATGACCTAAAATGATCTGGAAACGACAATGAGGTTTAGTGCATATGATTCAGTCCAAATCAACTATTAATTGAATGTTTACTAGACAATAAAAGGAATAACAGGGGATTATCTTCTTGATGTGCAAGTTACTTTGACAAAATTCTAGCTAATAACAAGGGAAATTGCCCATTCCTCTGCTTTAAAATTCAACTCTACCACTCTCCCATCTGTGGGGCCAGACTAGACTTTCGGCTGGACTACAGAGCCTAACTTTGTCACACTAAAGAGAGTGGAAAATGAATACCATTGACAACTGTGTCTTGTCCTCTTCTTCATCCCAGTCATCAGTATTATAATTTAATCTTTTTCTACAATATCTAATTCAGTAACCAAAAAAGCATTCAATAAGAGTAAAAGGGTAGCTAAATTGGGCAAAAACTGTTTCTTCCTTTAAAACTTAAGCTTCTTGAAAACTGACCATTTTGTTCTCTGTGACCCAGTGTAGGCTTGAACAATGATAATTGTTCATTAAAGTAAATTTTTTAATCCCTTCATCAATGCTGTTAAGCCCAGTGTATTTAAACATTTTTGGAGCTGTGTTATTATGCTGGTGATAATAAATTTAGCTATCATTAGCCCTAAAAAAATAAAGTCTTATCATCCAAATAATTTTTTATAGCAAATAGGTATTTTTCAGACATTGAGGTGCTTATAATTCATGTCTATTCATAATTTTAAAATAAGCTAAGAAGTCCTTTACCCCCTAAAGACTGCTAAATATAAACCCCTTCTTAAATCCACTGATATTTTAATACAGAAAATTAAAGAGAAGTATGTTTTTCCCCTAGGCTAGATTAAGCGAAAATGAGAGAGATTAAAGAAGAAATTCTTCATTACATAGGTTGTGAGAAAATAGAACGTTTTTCCCCTGGAAATTTGTACATTGATCAGGCACTTTCCTTCTTGACAGTAAAAGACATTTATAAGCCAGAAGCAAGAAAAAAAAAAAAGAAAGAAAGAAGAAAGAAAGAAAGAAAGAAAGAAAGAAAGAAAGAAAGAAAACAATATACAAACCAAGAAGAAAATAATGAACCTAGAAGGTAAAGAATCGGGGCTGGTTATAATCATTTCAATTTGGATTTCCTCAGAATTTATTTGTTTCTTTTTATTGGTTTACACTTATATCAAAAACATATTTATTTAATATCTAGCACTATATCAATATAAAATTCAAATGTAAAGGAACAACGTATAAAATTGTAAAGCTTAAAGTTAATAGTAAACTACAGCTTATTTTTAGTATGATTTAAGGAAAAAACTGGAGAAATATTTATTTAACTGTTCAAAATTAACAAGGATTTTAGATTTTTATTTCACAATTGAGCCATGGGCAATCAGCTGTGTCACAAGTAATGCTTATACATATTTTTAGGATGAAAACAATACCAAAGGTAGCAACAGAAAAAGAAAAAAATGGACAAAACAAACACAACAATGGTTTTAGTTTTGAATGATAGGATAGATCTGCATCTTTGAAACACTTTAATCCATTCTTTAAAAAGTCAGCGGGCCTCCACTACTGAATCATTAGACTGAGAATAGTCATGTCAATGTATGAATATGCGAGACACCGATTTGATGTCTCTACCAGACATTAAGTCCAGATAACGGTTAAAACTGTGTAACTCCAGATTGTACATATTAATTAAAAATTATTAAAAGATACGTTTCTATGCTTCCCTTTTTGCTATTGCCCTTATTTATTAACCACATACTAAATCACTTAAAACAAAACTAGAGAAGGAAGAAATGACTTTCATTTTCCCTGCCCCCCCTCACCGAAGCAACAAATGGCTCAGAATGTGGTTCTCTGTGGGCTTCCTGCGGCAACGGGAGGCTCTCGCGGTTCCGGATGGTCTACAAAAAGTTTCCTCCTCTTGGAAGCTTTCATGCACCTGAGAGCAGCAAGTCTATTCTTCACTGCAGGGTGGGATGGGGCTGGGAAGGCATCTATCTGCAGCAAATGCATCCACTCCCCAGAGAAATGAATCTCAGCTTTGAGAGAGGGGGAAAGGGAGAGAAGGTTCCCTAAATTCTGAGTTTGTTCACAGTTCAAATTTCCCTCAGTCCTGGGGTTGGCCGCAGCCTTCTGTAGTGGTTAACCCATTGCACTTAAAGCTTGCGTTTGCCCCTTTCAGTAGTTAACCACCTTTTACCTGGTTGACTATTCTTTATATTAAAAACATCTTACTGAAGTTATTTGTGTGACTGAGACCTAAATAATACAAGTACAAAGCATAATAAAAGCCATAAACGGCCATTGCTTGAAAGAAGTTTAAAAGTTGGGAAATACGAGGAGGGGGGAAAGCATCAAAATTAAGTGGAATCATAGCAGGTTCTCAGCTTTGGCTTTGATTTTTCTCTTTCTGTATCATCTGATATACACATATATTATGTCGGATTGTATTGTTTACATTATATTATATAGCTGTTTAAGCATCCGTTTCCTGCTTATTATAAATTATCTTTTTCCAAAGTCATTATACATTCTTTGAATCCATGCTTTTTAATGACTGAATAATGGGTCACTATAAAGCTAGATTTTATTTACTCCATTTTCTCTTGTTCTTTGAAATTTAGTCTGCTTTCAATTCTCTTAACCTTTAAAGTGATACTTTAAGAGATAACATAAATATCTTTATTCATGGATAATTATTCTTTCTCCCCCACCCCTGCTCCTTCCCCCAACCCCATGCAACTATCTGTCTCTCAATTTAGCAACAAATTTATTAGACATTAATGTGCAATTTTATAGGAGAGAATAAACTCCATAAACTGTGATATCTATTTTTAGTAAGGAAAATACAATTTTTCTTAATTATACAACCTCTAATATTTAAAATCTTATGAAATCTGGGGATTCTAGAATAAGAACTGGCATTCATCAAACTGGTACCTAGTATGTTATCCTGTAGCTACCAGAGTTGCTTCTGTTACAGCTTTGCAATTTTTTTATGGTAGTTGAGCTTTGCCTTTGCTTTCATTTTATATCCAATCTCACCTAAGGTTTATCCCCTACATCCTGAAGTTACCCAGCGATGGGAAGCCAAAATATATTTGTTCCACATCTACTGCGGTATTCCATTTAGACCCACCTTCCCAGACTCTTTGTTTCTCTCTAAATTTTTCAAGCTATAATTTCTTCACCTTAGGAATTTGGAGCTAACAAGATGACAGCCGACCATCTTCCTGATATAATATATGATTCTAGATTCCGCCCTCCCATGCAATCAATTTCTTACCAAAATTTAACATGGAATCATCTGAAATTCAATAGATAATATTGAGAACTCTAATTGACCTCCCTGCCACTTAATAGAAATATCTGGCTCTGAAATAAAAAATAATAATAATAATCCTGAAAACTCAACTCTTTCTTTTTAATTAAGTTTTATCTGTAATAAATAGTTGTTGCAATTTTTCCTTTTTTTAAACAGAAGGTTATTTGAATACATCAAATGTTCAAATCTATATTAGCTTCCTATTTCTGGGCAAACCACTTCCTTCTATACTAACTTGTCCAGGTAATAGTAAAAAGTGATTTTGAAAGTCATATTTGTATAATTGGATGTATTCATAGCACAGCTGCAAATCTCTTAAAATTGCTATAAACCATGCAACACCATTTCTTTGTGACAGTTTGTTGAGCATTTAAATGGAAATCAGAGAACCTAAGCTATCTATTTCAATTCAGTTAGCACTTCCACAAAGCTTAAAAATCTAAATGCCACAGTACTGTGAAAACACGAACTATCAAAAATTTATACAATTAAATTAAAATCTATAAAAATAACTTTGTTTTCAAGCATTTACTAATCTCCTTGTAAACATACGTTTCTTTTACAAAATCATTTAAGCTCTATAATGCCCATATTACACATATTGTCTTCAAATCACTCTTATGTTATGAATGAATTTAAGCTTTAGTTTAGGTTTTTGGGTTTTTTGGTTTGTTTGTTGCTTGTTTTAAAGTAGGCTCCATGTCCACTGTGGAGCCCAACATGGGGCTTGAACTCACAACCCTGAGATCATGACCTGACTTGAGATCAAGAGTCTGGTTGCTTAACTGACTGTGCCACCCAGGCGCCCCTAAGCTATAGATTTCTAAACATGGTTATTTGAAATTGTTTATCTTCCCCATATAAATCTTAGATAGGAGGCTTCCAGTTGCACCACTCTACAGCTACTGTTAAGATCACCAGTGGCAAGGTAACCAGTTTGCTCTTCGACCTTTCTGCCCCTTATGTCTCTTATGACTTTTTCCTGATTTTAGCTCCTTTGTTTTTATGACACTGATAAGCCCTAATTCTCACCTCCAAAGCCATTTCTTTTCTTCATCTACTAACTCCTTTTTCCAATCTTTCACTATTTCCTTTCCCACCCTTTTCTTCTTTTCCTTCCTTTTTTCTCCTCTCTTTTTACTCTATAAATATAAGTAAAACTCCACTTAAGGCCTCAACCACTGTCACATATTGAAAATTCCCAAATACATATTTATAGCAAAGACTTTTCTTGTAAAGCTTGCATCTATATGTCCAGCTGTCTGTTGAATATCACTACCTGAAAACTCATGTGTTCAAATATGAATTATCATCTTTATCCCATTTCATTCACCTCCAGGTCTTTATCCTTTATTCTTTATTGACCTCTGCTTCTCCATGCATATTCACTATGTGCCCCATTATAGTGATGGCACCATCTATCTTCTAAACTAAATCAGAAATTTATAGATTATTTTTAAAGCATCCTTCTTCACCATCCACATTTCATTCCATTCTCTTAATTCCACTTTTTGGATACTTTTAAGATCATTTCCTTAATTTCTATCCTCATAACACTGTCTATAATCATGTTCTCCCCATCTTTCACTAGTAATAATCTGACTACTTTCCCAAACTCATCAAAACCATCATCCTCACCAATAATAACAATACGTTGCTTTCTTTTTCTTTTCTTTTTTAAATAATAGTTCCTTGTTATCTCCCTTATCAAGTCATAGATATAGTAAATATAAAAGAAAATATAATAGTCTCTGGAGAACTAACACAAATAAAATGGTCTTCTCCTTTCCCATTCATGCGTTGCCAAACATTTGACAGTGAATCTTTATACTACTTAATCAGAGGTCATGCAATTGGTGACAGAAACACAAACACTGGTTTCCCTGGAAACATGTCTGATTTGTAGTGCTGGGTCATGTCAATCTATATTTATCCTTCACTTGCCATGCTTCTAAGCATTCTACTCTTACACCATTTTGGTGTGATTTTTGCAAATATCCCTAGTTACTAACGGCATGTACTCTCTCTTAGAGTACTGTGTTACAGCTATATTACAGCTACAGCTTTATTATTATATTATAGCTATATATGGATGGAACGTGATGGAGACTTTAAGCCATCAAACAAATATGTTATGGACAACCTTTGAGCAAATCTCCAACCTGTTAAGAAAGTGTGTGTTACATATGAATTTTAGGATTGTTTTTCCCTTTCTGTGAAAAATGGCATTGAAATTTTGATACGGATAACATCGAAGTCTGTAAATTGCTTCAAGGAGATGGACATTTTTACAATATTAATTCTTCCAATCCATGGACATGAGTTATCTTTCCATTTATTTGTGTCTTCTTCTTTGTTTCATCAATGTCCTACAGTTTTCATCATACAGGTCTTTCACCTGCTCAGTTAAATTTATTCCTAGGTATTTTATAGTTTTTCACACTATTGAAAATGGGATTGCTTTCTAAGTTTCTCTTTCAGATAGTTCACTGTTAGTATGGAGAAAATGCAACTGATTTTGTATACTGATTTTGTATCCTGCAACTTTACTGAATTAGCTTATTAGTTCTTAGTTTTTTTGGTGGAGTCACTATGATTTTCTGTATATGATTATGACATCTGCAAAAAGAGACTTTTTTACTTCTTCCTTTCTAGTTTGGATGCGTTGTATTTCTTTGTCATGCCTAATTGCCCTGTCCTAATTTCAGTGCTGTGTTGAAAAGAAGTGGCAAGAGCAGGCATCATTGTCTTGTTCCTGGTCTTAAAGGAAAAGCTTGTAATTTTTCACCATTGAATATGTTGTTAGCTGTTGGCTTGTCATATATGGCCCTTATTATGTTGAGGTACATTCCTTCTATATCCAATTTGTTGATACGTGTTATCATAAAAGTATATTGTGTTTCGCCTAATGTGTTTTTTAATTTATTGAGATAATTTCTTACCTTCATTCTGTTAATGTGGTGTGTCACATTTGTTGATTTGGCATATGGAACCATATTTGGCACCAGGTATAAAACCCACTTGGTTATAGCATATGATCCTTTTAATGGGCTGTTAAATCTGTTTGCTAAAATGTTGTTGAGGATTTTTGCATCTATGTTCATCAGGAATAGTGGCCTGTAATTTCCATTTCTTATAGTCTGGCTGTGGTATCAGAGTAATGCTGGCCTCATAAAAGGAGCCTGAAAGTGTTCCTTCCTCTTTGGATTTTGTTTGTTTGTTTGTGTTTAGTTTTTTTTGGAAGAGCTTGAGAGGAATTGGTAGTAATTCTTTTAATGTTAGTAGAACTCACCAGTGAAGTTACGTGGTCCTGAGCTTAACTATGTTGGGAGATTTTTGATTACTGATTCAATCTCCTTACCTATTATTGGACTGTTCGGATTTTCTATTTCTCTTGATAGGTCGTATATGTCAAGGAATTTTTTTAATTTCTTCTAGGTTTTTAAATTTCTTCTGTTCTGTTGGCACGTAATCATTAATTGTATCTCGTAATACCTTGGTATTTTGTAGCATCATTTATAACGTCTTCTCTTTAGTTTCTGTTTTTATTTGGTTGAGTATTATCTCTTTTTTTTTCTTAGTTACTCTAGCTAAAAGTTTGTCAATTTTATCTTATCAAAAAAAAAGTTCTCAGGGCGCCTGGGTGGCTCAGTCATTAAGCGTCTGCCTTAGGCTCAGGGTGTGATCCCAGAGTCTTGGGATTGAGTCCCGCATCAGGCTCCCTCCTCCACTGGGAGCCTGCTGCTTCCTCTCCCACTCCCCCTGCTTGTGTTCCCTCTCTCACTGGCTGTCTCTCTCTGTCAAATAGATAAGAAAAATCTTTAAAAAAAAAAAAAAGTTCTCGTTTTCATGGATTTTTTTTTCCTACTGTGTTTCTAGTCTCTATTTAATATATTTTTGTGCCCATCTTTGTTATTTTATTTCTTCTTCTTACTTTGGGCTTAGTTTGTTCCTCTTTTTCTAGTTCCTTAAGGTGTAAAGTTAGGTTGTTAATTTGAGGTATTTCCTTTTTCTTAATGTAAGCATTTATTGCTAATCTTTCCCCTCAGAATTGCTTTTGCTGCATCCTATAAGTTTTGGTATGCTGTGTGTCCATTTTCATTTGTTTCAAGGTATTTTTTTTTTTATCCTCATTGATTTCTTCTTTGACCCATTGGTATGGTGTGAAACCACAAAGACCCTGTATAGCCAAACCAAACTTGAGAAAGACAAAGCTAGAAGCATCACACTTTCTGATTTTAAACTATATTACAAAGCTATAATAATCAACAGTATGGTACTGGTATAAAAACAGGCATATAAGCTAATGAAATAGAATACAGAGCCCAGGAGCTCCTGGGTGGCTCAGTTGGTTGAGTTTCCAACTCTTGGTTTGGGCTCAGGTCATGAGCTCAGTGTCGTGAGACTGAGATCTGCAACCAGCCCCATATCAGGCTCTATGCTCCCATGATCCTGGAGGAGCCCCCAAAATGTGGTCCAGATGTCATTTAGGGCTTGCCTGCCCCTTGAAATCTAGATAATACTTAATAAAACTCTCAATCCATCTCACCTTGGAAATCCAAAGCCATCAAGGTTTCTGTTAAAGGATGGTGGAGAGGGAATGAGCTAATATCTTCATGGTCATCTCACAGTGTTTCACTGGCGTTTTTAACTCTCTTCCCTCTTCAGTACCTAATTTTATTCCCTTTCCTAGAAAAAAAAAATCTACTCCTTTCTAGTACAGAATAGAAAACCACATTTACTCTTGAGGTCTTGTCTCAGAATCTCACTCTCTATCTGCCAGTGGCTTTACAAGATATCGTCTTAAAGAGGAACATTTTACTTATGAGACAATTCATATGCCATGTACTAAAATAATACATTTTCACCTTCTCATAAGTGTCTTTTTATTTAAATTCTATAATTTGCAAAGTTATTTCTTAGCTGTAAAGTTGGCCATAGAAAGGAGGCCCTATCAAGTATTGTAAATATCATCTTGTCCAACATCCTGAGACCTGTAGAGGAAAATGTCTTTCCCAAGATCCCATTATTAATCAGAGCCATACTGCATCTTGACTCTCTGGATTCTTATTCAGTGTTCTTTCTATTACTCCATACTACACTGATATTCCAAATAAATGCAATCATTATTTAGGCAACTTACTGAAAGAATTTTCTTCATTTAATCAAATGATAAAAATTCAAAATACTTAAGAAGAGTTAAACTTTTATTTTCCTTGATATTAATATTTAAATTGCTAGGGGCACGTGGTTGGCTCAGTCATTAAGTGTCTGCCTCTGGCTCCTGTCATGATCCCAGGATCAGCGGGAAGCCTGCTTCTCCCTCTCCCACTCTCCTGCTTGTGTTCCCTCTCTCGCTGCCTCACTCTTTGTCAAATAAATAAATAAAATCTATAAATAAATAAATAAATAAATAATAAATTGACAGTAACCACTCATGAACGAGATGTCCTTTGTGAGTTTACATCTAAAAACTGATTATGTATGCCTATGATTTATTTCTCTTTCAAATCATAGTTCAAAATGCCACATAATGGGGCACATGGGTGGCTCAGTCAGTTAAGCATCCAACTCTTGAGCTCAGCTCAGGTCTTGATCTCAGGGTTGTGAGTTCAAGCCCCACACTGGGCTCCATGCTGTGCATGAAGCCTACTTTTAAAAAAAATGCTACATAGTAATACAATTGCTAAAATTAAATTCATCAGTGCTGTGAAGTCAATTTTTATTTATACTTTTAGTTCAATATATGTAAATTAAATTTAAAAAATTTAAAAAGATGTTTAAGTGGAGAGAATCCATTGAAGTAACAAAATTAAATTGGTTAATATCTACTCAATTTATATAATTATTTATTTATTCTTTCTAGTCAAGATAAGGTTTTATTATAATAGTAACTAGAATTTGTTGCACATTCATTGAGGCAGGCACTGTGTCCTATATATTATCCCATTTCTGTAACTTCTTTGTAAGTAGTATTTCTTGGAATAATTAACTAAGAACACTAAGGTGCAGAAAGGTTACATAAATTCCTCCAGCCACACAACAAAGGAGCAGGTATTAAATTCAAATCCAAATCTGTCCCACCCAAAACCCATACCTGTACTAATGTGAAAATTGATTATTTATGATTATCGATATCCTTATACTATCTATTTATATCTACTTGCATGTAGGTCATTTTTCAGAGGTTGCATGTTGGTGTCTTATGAAGAACTACATTTTCTTTCAATTACTCATCAATTCACTCAATAGATATTTATTTAAAGCCTATTTTGTGGGGCACCTAAGTGGCTCAGTCGGTTAAGTGTCTGCTTTCCGCTCAGGTCGTGATCCCAGGGTCCTGGGATGGAGCCCTGCTTTGAGCTTTCTGTTCAGTGGGGAGTCTGCTTCTCCCTCTGTTCCTCCACCAAGGAGGATGTCTCTCTCTCTCTCAAATAAATAATATCTTTTTTTAATAAAGATTTTTTTAAAGATTTTATTTATTTTCAGACAGAGAGCAAGAGAGCACACAAGCAGAGGGAGCAGCATGTAGAGGGAAAAGCAGGCTCCCCACTGAGCAAGGAGTCAGGTGCAGGACTTTATCCCAGGACCCAGAGATCGTGACCTGAGCTGAAGGCAGATGCTTAACTGAGCCACCCAGGCATCCCAAACAAATAAAATATTTTTTAAAAATAAAATAAAGGCTCAGATATCATGTTAGGTGCTAAAGACAGTATATCTTTAGACATAAATAGGTATTTGAATAATTATAAAGATTTGTCCTCCTGGTAACATTTTTATGAGCTTTTCTCAAATTATATGTATTTATTAAAATAGATAACTAGAAATACTTGATGCAATAATAAACTTTGAAAATCTTTTTCTAAGCTGTCTGAGATATTTTTCCCCTTATAAGCTTGCCAGTTCCTCATTTAAATTTTTTCCTCCAAAATCTCTAGAGTAATAAGAATGCAGTTTTGCCTGACCTGTACATGGACCCAGTCTCCCAATTATACTGAGCCTATTTTCTTAGCTTTTTTGGCTGTCCCTCGCATATTGGTTCATACTTGCACAGTATTCATCTTTAGGCAAAAAATCTAGGATGGGGTGACAGGAAGACTCTACCTAATTGGCAATACCTAGCATTTTTCTGGGTGACATGTAATGATGGACTTGGTGGCAGTAAGAGCATGAGTATAACTGACCTAGCAGCAGGTAAAGCACTCACGTAACACAGACGATTTAACTACATGAACAGTCAATATTCCCAGCATAAATATTTTTTTTTCAAAATCAAGCAGCCATTTTTAAAGCTTTAAACTCATGTATTAAAATACAGATTTGACTTTAATTATCTACCAAGGATAAGCTAAATGATACAAATCTGTTCCAAAATCTAATATGACTTTGACTAATTTGATGGAAGATAGAAGGTCAAGAGGGGCAGAAACCTTCTTGGACCTACTTTAATTTGTGCCTATACTGGAATATTTCAGAGAAACTCCTGATTTGGGGAATTGTCTAGGACCCACACCAGGGCCTCCATATTAGCCTTTGTACTTCCTTCCACATCAAAGACAAAATGATATGAGGTATTATCTAAGACATATGAGAAAAAGAACACAAAATCCTTATAGGGATAATTCTAATATACTTCCAAATAACAGTGTCACCATTTTATGGTATATATGGAAAAAGAACAGTTGTCTCACATGTATCCCTGGATGGTCAATCATACAAATACTCAACCTTACTGCCTCAAACTCCACTGTAAGTCACTATTCATGTTCCTGTTTATCCTTTCAGAATTCATTTGAAGAATGTTGCCCCTTACACTTAAATGGCAGAAGTAGAAACTGGTGACACTTGCCTTTTACTGCCCTGAACCTTTATCCTCTCCTGTATAATTCAATCATTACTGAAGATGGGAGAAATTAGAGTAAACATAGGAGAGGAAGAATTCAAGACAGTAAATTTGATTTTCCCTATAGTTCAAAGAAAAACACGAAACCAGATAAACACTTAATACAGAGGTTCTTTCCAGACATGGCTCATTCCTAAAGACTAAGCCATTCATCGAGTTAACTCTTCACTAGGAGTACCTATTTCTTTAAAATACCATATTACAGATCTATAACCCTCATTAACAAAGTCCAACTCTGTCTACCATGTTGATCATACTGTAAGAATACATGTTTATCCAAATATCCATTATTCAGTGGGACACAGATCCCTAGGATTTTCCAAAGTCTTTTTAATGCTCTGAGGAGACTACAGCAGGACTGCCTATGTTTTAACCTGAGATTGATCATGCAGTAGGCTAATTAGTCTATGCTTGTGGCTTTGGAAAAGGTGAAATAGGGAAATTATATATATATATATATATATATATATACACACACAGCTTGGAATATTTTATATTCACAAAAATATTATATATATATATATATATATATATACACACACAGCTTGGAATATTTTATATTCACAAAAAGAAACAAATGTAAGTACAATTCAGAACTCTGTTAGAGTTCCTTGCATTTATATGCACTTTAGTATTTCATTTATTTCTTTTTTAAAAAATTATTATCACCGGTGTGCCTTGGAGGCTCAGTTGGTTAAGCCTCTGCCTTCAGCTCAAGGTCCTGATCTCAGGGTCCTGGGATCAAGCCCCATGTCAGGCTCCCTGCTCAGTGGGGAGTCTGCTTCTCCCTCTCTCCTTCCCATGACTTGTGTGCTTTCTCTCTCTCTCTCAAGTAAATAAATAAAATCTTTAAAAAAAAAATACTATCACAAAGGAATGTGGGTTCCAAAATGGTTTTAGTAGTTAGTGACTCTAAAAGTGAATCTAGCAACAGCTTTAGCACTCTAATTCAGGTGACCTTTGATGTTAAGAAATAAATGTGAAGTGAAATAAGAATTCTTTTATTTTTTCTAAGGTATACCTATTATGAAACTATCTGTATTCTCTCTCTCCCTCTGCTTGTCTCTCTCTCTCTGTTGCAGATATTATGTATTGACTTCCAAATTTAGAAGACTATAATTTAGCACTATAATACATTCCTCACATATGCACGTTTTCTGTTTCCCATCCTCCCAATCTGGTTTTATTAGTTAAATCCAAATTTACTGTGTTCAATATTATGTCTATGTAAACATTTTTCATTCTGAGCCAAGCATTTCATTATCTTTCTTAGACAAAAATTTTTATTTTTCAAGGTTAATTTTTTAATTTATTTTTACTTGCTTGACAGTCTTCAAATATCTACTAAGGGCACCTGGGTGGTTCAGTCAATTAAGCATCTGCCTTCAGCTCAGGTCATGATCTCAGTGTTCAGTGTTCAAGCCCCACATCAGGCTCACCACTCTGCAGGGAGTCTGCTTCTCCCTCTCCCTTGAACCTCACCCCTGCCCCCACGTTCATGCTCTCTTTCTCCTCTCTCAAATAAATAAATAAAATCTTTAAAACAGGGGCACCTGGGTGGCTCGGTCGTTAAGCGTCTGCCTTTGGCTCAGGGCATGATCCCAGAGTCCTGGGATCGAGCCCCACATCAGGGTCCTCCGCTGGGGGCCTGCTTCTTCCTCTCCCACTGCCCCTGCTTGTGTTCCCTCTCTCGCTGGCTGTCTCTATCTCTGTCAAATGAATAAATAAAATCTTTTAAAAAAATCTTTAAAACAAAATAAAACAAAAATACGAATATCTATAAACTCTTCTCAAACTTTCAACAGTTCTCTATATAATTCTTTTTAGTCAAATTATTCACGTGGTCAAAACTGTCAGATAATGTGTCAACTATTTTTCTACAAAGACCTTTCTCACAAATCCTACTGATGTCTTGATCCAGTAGTTATTGGTTTACCTCTAGCCTGCTGGAACTCTACTCTCCGGGGACTGTCTATCATTATATTGAACATTCCCTTAGTCTCTTTTTGGCATTTAATTCTATCTCAGAAACCTTATTTTCCTCCTGGTTTACTACCACATTTTGGTGAAAAAAAGGTACATGGGAGTTACAATTTTTTTTAGGTTTTCCCATGTGATAAATATCTACTCTCTCCCATAAATCATGATTGATAGTTTGGCTGGCTACAAAATTAAGTTAGAAATCATTCTCCTCAGGATTTTAAATATTTTTTTCTACTATGTTCAAGTTTCCAGTGTTGCTGTTAATAAGTTTTCTAATAATACCTAACATTAATTTAGCATTCCTATCTACCAAGTTGTATACTAGCCTTTTCATTCCTTATAACAAAATTATGAAAAAGTAATATACTTAATGACAGTAAGGTCATTAAATAGCGGTCCAAAGAAATTAAGTAGCTTGTCTCCTTTTCCCCCCTCAGTTTTCTGAGGTAGTACAATATGCATTGTTTTCAACATTTCAATTTTTAACCTATACTCATATGCTTGAACTCATAATTGCCTTTTGCCTGTTTTCTCTATAGTCTCTTCAGAAATAACTATAATTAAATGTTGAAATTCCCAGAATAATCCTCTAGTTTTCTATCTATTTTATTTTATTTTCTTGTCTTTTATCTGTTGCCTCTATTTCCTAAGATATTTCCTTAGTTTTACATTCCAACTTTCTATTGAGTTTTTTTTATTTTAGTTAGCACATTTTTAATTTCAGAATATTTAATTTTCTGAAAATTAACTTTACTACTCATATGTATGAATATATTTCCATTTCCTCTTTGTGTATCTTAAAACATTCTAGAATTTTCTTTACAGTATCAATTTCCTTTTTTGTTACGTTTATTCTTACATTCCTTGTGGTTTTGTTGTTATTGTAAATTATGTTTTTAAATTACTTTTCCAATTTTTTGGTGTTTTTTAAGAATGCCATTGATTTTGTACTGCTGTCTTTTGCTTTTCTTCCTTTCCTTCTTTTGTAATTAGTTAACATGGGCCATATGTCATTTGCTTTTTTATTACTAACAATTTTTATTATGAGTAGGTGTCAATCCAGTTAAAGCTTTGCATGTGTGTGTTTGGGTTTAGGTGGCTCATGTGAGCTAAGACAGCATCATTTTGTGTACATTGCCTCAGGACACTTTTACATCAACTTTTCTGTGTCAGCTCTAAGATCATTTATTTCCTTCATAGTACTTTTGCCTGTTTCTAAATATGTTTTCAGAATGAACAGAAAATATGTATTGCTTATTATGAAGTTTTTATGTTTTAGGTTTCCTTTGTAGTATTAGTGCCTTTTGTTCCCCTAAGTCAAATATTGAACTGGATTATCAAGTCAGAGACCTTATTTCAGCATCAGCCTTATTAATAATTTCAAAGATACAGTGAGTCAGAAGGTTAGACAAAACAGAGAAAGACCTAAGGTATCAAAACAGCTCCCCAGGTTCCATCCTCCACTGTATATGAGTATCTGGCTCAGAACAATAGATCAGGTCTCTAAATAAGGATCACAGAATTACCTCACACACAGAAGCTTTTAAGATATAAAATATCTCTATTTTAAATCTGAGCATTGTATAACTTATAAGACATCACCATGCCTCATAGATTATAGATTCCAGGTATTATAGGTAACCCTGAGCCAGGGACACTCCACAAAGGGCATTACAGAGATAAGATTTCTTCCTCCCACCAAATATCAGTAGAACCTTCCCCCAGAAATAGAGCTGACAAAGGAATTCCAGGTCACCTACCTTCTAGTCTTCCTCCCAGGGCATCTGACAGTCAAGAGAGTTAATAGATTTCAGGTTAACTGCTTTAATTACTTCTAGACAGTCCTAAATAGACTTGATACAATTATCAGGCTGATCATCAAACATATTCCTTGCTACTATGTGCAACTCTAATTAACTTCTTCTGGAAAAGATGGGTTTTCTTTGTGGCTTTTCTATTCTCACACTATGGAATAGGATTTGTGTATAGTTTCAAATCCCCTACTACATTCTGGTAACTCACTGTTCAAAGAAAGAAATCTTTGATTAGATCTTTAAGGTCAGAGACCACCATATTTCTAATGGTGGTACCATTTCTAATCTGGTGGTACCATTTCCTTTATAGATTATTCCAAATTCCACTTGATTGTTATTTCTATGTTGGTTTTTACTGTTGATTATTTGGTGTGGAAATCCCACAGTTTTATTAGAGATGAAGGGAATTTTTTTCCTATGGTTTTTGTTCTTGTTATTTTCTGTTTTCACCAAGGAGAGGGGTTGGAGTGGAAATAACTTTGTAATCTTCAAACATAAGAAAATGAAATATTGTTTTAACGGCCTTCTACTGATGTAACTAAAAGTTCTATGAGTTGAAGAAGTTTCCAAAAACAAGATTTGCTTCAAACTCTGTTTGATTTTTTTGTAAATCAGTTTTTAAAAATTTACAATCAACAAAAACCCTATCAATTCAACTTTGAAAATATGCAAAAAGCTTTTGGAAAGTAAATGCTTAAATTTTAAAATTATTTTTGGATGTTACTTCTAAATAATTGGCAGACAAATATAAGGGTAAATAAAGACAAATAGAACTAAAGTTTAGATTCATTTCAACTAGTTTAAATCATATCTACAGTGTGAAATTTTATCTGCAGCAGCAAGGAATTTAATTCACTTCAAAATACAGTAGAAAATATTATATTTTACTATATGGTTCCTTATTTCTATTTTTGATTAAATTAAACTTCTTATATATTTTTAGGTTTACGGGAGAATAAGATGCACAATTCTCTAATCTGTAGGGAAATTTCAGTAAATGACAGCCTCTCCAGAACACCTTGTTTATCTTTTTACTTCTCATACCTAGCATTTTATCTCCTTGGTGGTAGTCATTCTTCCAGTATGTGTACATTGTACGGCTGTCAAACATGTGCTAGAAATATTTAAACAATATCTTTTTATTATTATTATATGTCAATTATAATATCAGTATTTTTTTCATATGTGCCATCTCATTAGTCTCTATGGACTCTAAATGTTATTTTGAACGAGTTAAAAGAAAACAAACTATTCTTTCTTGGAAGGGGAATAGAAAATCTTCAGCAAAATAACACTTGTCAAAAAAGGAAGAGAAAGTGAAAGAGAAAAAGAAATATCGCAGTCGAATTAAATTACAGAGAGCATTGACATTGATAGAATACAAGTGTCTAAGAATGAATTGTGCAGAATTCCTAAAGTAACACCCAATTCTTATAAAATGTACCACTAGGAAACAAAGGTTCCATTTTTACATCTCATTGCATCTGAAAAAGCAATCTTCTTTAGAGTCCCAGCATCCCTTCTCAATTTCAATATGACATTTTATCCTGAGGTTAATAGATATTAATAATACGTACAACCACAGAGTATCAGCTACAAGAAGACACTAAATATAAAGAAGGTAATTCTACGGCTTTTATCCCATCAGGATACTATCACAGGACCCAAATCTGACCAGATGTGCGAGCTTTACACTTTAGCTCACTCAGTCCACTATTGCACCATAGAGCATCTGAGCAAGTCCCTCAGTGACAACATTTTACTGTCGTATCTTTCCTGACTTAGTTTGCTCTCTCACAGAATCTCATAGGAACAAAAGTTTGGCAACTATAGGTATACCATCAAAAACAGTGTCATTGCAAAAAGACTGTGTTTAAATAAGATATTAAATGTTAATAATTATCACAATACTGAATTATATTTCAAAATATAAGCATTGATATATTTAAATATTGTAGCAACTGTATTGCTAACCTAATAAATACCTTAAATCAACAAAGTGAAACAACAAGTCAATTCCCAGTAGAATTGTTTATATGTATGTGTTCAAGGGTAGGGGGCTTGGAGCAGAGCTAGGTGCTAACATGGGTCCAAAATAACCATCCCAGATAGTCAAAAAAGGAAGCAAAGAGTAAGTCTGATGATTGAAATAATTTGAATATGGCACCTGGGTGGCTCAGTCAGTTAAATCTCTGCCTTCAGCTCAGGTCATGATTCCAGGGTCCTGGGATCCAGCCCTGCATTGGGGTCCCTGCCCAAGGTGGAGTCGGCTTCTCTCTCTGCCCCTCCCCCCATGCTTGTATGCACACACTCTCTCTCTCACAATAAATAAGTAAATAAATAAATAATAAATAAAATTCTAATAGCTCTCTAATTTCTGTCAAGGAATGATGGATCCATTGAGAATTCTGAAGTGTTCCTGCTTGCTTATGCCTACAAGGTATACTCCATTCTATTTTAGTATTAAGCTTCTGGGATCTTAACCTGCATTGACCTATTTGCTTGTTATTCTGTGAATAGGATGGTATAATGAAGAGGATTTAGCCTGTAAGTTTAATCCTTATAAGAATCCATGAACCCAATATATCTAATCTGAAATGTTTTATTTTTTGTGGTGGATTCGCAACATGATCAGAAGCCTTAATAATGATACAATTCTACCAGTGAAGAAGATTGCAAGGGGCAAGTTCTCTCTCTTTCCAAAAAATCAAGAAAGCTTGAGAAGAGAATTCATAGAAAGAAAAACAAAACCTGGGGCGCCTGTGTGGCTTAGTCGGTTAAGCAGCCAACTCTTGATTTCAGCTCAGATCATAATCTCAGGGCCCTGAGATTGAGCTCCATGTCCGGCTCCATGCCGGTAGTATGGAGTAAGTAGTATGGAGACTACTTAAGAGTCTCTCTTTCCCTCTCCCTCTGCCCCTATTCCCGCTCTCTCTCTCTCTTTCTCTAAATAAAATCTCAAGAAAGAAAAAGAAAGGCAAAACCTGATCAAAGGGTTAAAGGCAAGGAATAATTCTGAGTACCATAATATTGCCTCCATCTCTCAAATTTTTTTTTTTGACAAGTACCCAAAGATTAATTGGTAAGGTCTGGAGAAGGAAACTATGCGTATAAATTGATAATCTTTATGGTATATTTTAATTAAAAGGCAACACTGTTTTGAGACTTATGATATGTTTATCAATGTTGGGAGAAAGGGATTCAAAACAAGACTTTGTCACATCAAGAGCTCCCATCCTACAGTAAGTACACGAGCTCAATTAGTAGTTTTGGCATAGAAGTGTGGCTTCACTACAACACGGCCTTTTTACAAGGAGATTTAGTATTAGCAGAGAAGAGCCTGGCAATCTATATTGATCAAAAGTTAGTTTCACATGGTAGCTTAACAGGGATTGAGGAAGCCAGAAAAATGGCAGGTACCATATGGTTTAGAAGAACAGGTTCAGCCATGAGATATGGCATCAAGTAGTCCAGACAGAGAATTTAGGAGACTTTGAAGGAAATCTGTCAATGACACAGTAATAGGTGTAGTCAGAGTCTAAGGTATACAATAAAATACATAAAATTTGGGACACATTTTCACTGAGATCTGGAGGTTAATATGAATCTTTAACTAAGGAAATAAAAATGTTGGTTAAATAGACATTTTATTCAGCAAGCCATGATGTTTAGGAAAAACAACAAATGAGTTAGGAGTATGGTGAAAAATTAAGATCATAAGAAAGTAGATGATTCTTTGATGATGCAGGAACATGTGTGTGCAAGCAAGGTGATATGACAAGTGAGTCCAGAGAAGGAGGATTTTAGAGAAAGACTACAGAACAAAAAACAGCAATAGGTGTTAGTATGAATGGTGTGGATTTCAAGTGAAAATCAAACTGACTCAAGCACAATGAAAATGTGTTAGTTTTATAACTGGGAAATATAAGGATACATACGGCTTCGGACTGGAATTAGCTCAGAAAAACCTCAAATATTTTCTCTCTCCATCTCTTGACTCTGGCTTCCTATGTCTTGGCTATATTTGGTCAAGCTTTTCCCATGCAGTGGCAGAGCTGTTCAAATATATTGCCAAGCTTACTTCCTAACAGACTGGCAAACTCAGAAAAAAAAGGAAGCACCTCTTTCCCAACAGTTTAAGCCAAAGACCAAAGGGTGACTCTTTATTGATTTGGCTCAATTTATGAGCCCATCTTGGAACCCCTTATGACAGGGGAATAGAATGTTGTGATAACAGTCAGCAAAGATCACATTCCTACCCCTGGAGATGAGAAATGAGGGCAACTGTGTCTTCCCAGCATGGGTTAAACATGGTCTCTAGGTGGTTTATTAGCAGGAAGGTGATATACTGTTACCAGTAAAGGAGGAAATGATGCTTGACAGATATAAACAATAAATATTCATCACATGCACATGTTGAAAACTTCTGGTTCAGGTGACCCTAGAAGATGCTATCACTAAAAGTTATTGCTAACCAAAATAATTATAAAAGAGAACTATAGAATCTTAGAATTATGGTAGTGGAAAGAAGGCATAGGCATCTAATGCTGTCTAATATGTTGCTGATTCAGAATCATTATTTGTTTTGAAGTGTCCATGATAAAACCTGAGTTTGGTTTTTTATTTTGTTTGTCTTTGATATTTTTCATTTGAATTGTTATTCCAAGCTCTTTAGTTGTCAGTGTTAAAGAAATATATACCCATGTCTTTTGCTATATGACTTTGCAATTTCTATTAGAATATACAGAGTATATTTTCCTACTCAATCAATTGATACTGGGCTTGTCCATGTGTCTTCTTTTGACCAGTGGAATTTTTGCATATCGAGGCTAGCAGAGCCTTAAATGTCCTTTCAACAACTTGGTCCCTGTATTTCTGCTTTGTACCATGGAAAGAATATACCTTGAGCAGTCACTGATTGAAGAACATGGATCAGACTTGACTTTACCCCACAGCCTGGAGTCAAGCCCAGGTAACTGCAGCATGAACCAGTCTCCCCAAATAACCTTCAGAAGAAAAATAAACATTCTTGTTTTAAGTTATTGAGATTTTGAAATTGTTGATTGTGTAGCATTATTGCAGCAGAAAACTAAATATTAAACTTTTTATACTACTTGTGAGTTATAGTCCACTTATTTTCAACACAGCATATTGTATTAAAATGGTGCTATTAAAACAATGTTGCTGTTAAAAATAGTAAGAAAATTTTGACATGTAACATTAATAACAATATGATTTGAAACAATTTAACTTTTTTTATAGTTTTTATTTTGTTATATTAGTCACCACACAGTACATCCCCAGTTTTTGATGCAATGTTCCATGATTCCTTATTTGCATATAACACCCAGTGCACCATGCAATAGGTGCCCTCCTTAATACCCACCACCGACTTATCCCAATCCCCCACCCCCTTCCCTCTGAAGCCCTCAGTTTGTTTCCTAGAGTCCACAGTCTCTCATGGTTCATTCCCCTTCTGTTTACCCCCCTTCATTCTTCCCTTCCTTCTCCTACCAATCTTCCTATTTCTTATGTTCCATAAATGAGTGAAACTCTATGATAATTGTCTTTCTCTGCTTGACTTATTTCACTTAGCATAACCTCCTCCAGTCCCGTCATGTTGCGGCAAATGTTGTGTAATCGTTCTTTCTGATGGCTGAGTAATATTCCATTGTATATATGGACCACATCTTCCATCAAAATCATAGAGGAGAACATAGGCTGCAACCTCTTTGACATCAGCCACAGCAACTTTTTTCATACACATCTCCAATGGCAAGAGAAACAAAAGAAAAAATGAACTTGTGGGACTTCATCAAGATAAAATCTTCTGCACAGCCAAGGAAACAGTCAAAAAAAAACTAAGAGGCAGCCCACGGAATGGGAGAAGATGTTTGCAAATGACACTACAGATAAAAGACTGGTATCCAAGATCTACAAAGAACTTCTCAGACTCAATACACGTGAAACAAATAATCAAATCAAACTTTACATCAAAAACCAGGGATGTACTGTATGGCGACTAACATAATATAATAAAAAATATTATAATAATAAATAAATAAATAAAACAATTAAAAAAATGGGCAGAAGATATGAACAGACACTTTTCCAATGAAGACATACAAATGGCTAACAGACACATGAAAAAATGTTCAAAATCATTAGCCATCAGGGAAATTCAAGTCAAAACCACACTAAGATACCACCTTACGCCAGTTAGAATGGCAAAAATTGACAAAGCAGGAAACAACAAATGTTGGAGAGGATGTGGAGAAAGGGGATCCCTCTTACACCGTTGGTGGGAATGCAAGTTGGTACAGCCACTTTGGAAATCAGTGTGGAGGTCCCTTAAAAAGTTAAAAATTGAGCTACCCTATGATCCAGCCATTGCAATACTGGGTATTTACCCCAAAGATACAGACGTAGTGAAGAGAAGGGCCATATGCACCCCAATGTTCATAGCAGCATTGTCCACAACAATTTAACTATAAACTGCTCAAAAACATTTTCCATAAAAGATAGTGAAATTTTAAAAATATAAAAAATGCATTTTACAGATTTCTTCCCATACTTGGGTTTAAAAACAATGTATCATGCCTCTCTAGGTGCTGTCAAGCTGTTCTGAATAGGGAGGGAGAAGATGGGGGTAAGCTATCCAGTCTCTCACCCCATCCTACTGCAACTTTAGAGAAACCAATTTTTATACAGTGAGATTCCATATAAAGTTTCAGTTTTTAAGGGATTCTTCTGCTACGTTAAAAAACAGGTTTGTAATCTATTAACTACACAATCATCTTACCTAGAAAAATATAAATTTTGTCCTTACATTTAAAAGTAATTTGTTTATATATATTGTTAATAAATCCAACTATAGCTAAAAATAATATAATTATGCTAAATTGTTCATCATAGCAGAAATACTCTTCTCCCCCACAGCCTAAATAATCATGTTATGAAATGCAAGTGTTTTTCTTATCACCCCTTTAATCATGCCTTTACCAGAATATGTCTAAGGTTAAAAATGGTCTATTTAAAAAATTTTTGTTCCTTGGGAAGGATACTCCTGAGGGAGGAAATGAAACATTCTCTGTCATTTGTACTCTTTAGTGCAAATGGAATGTGGGATGGATATGCTACTAATAAGTAAAAAATTAAAAAAATATTTTCATACCACTTTTCAGCTGATGTATGGGTAGAAATTATTATGACAGATTTGACATTCAGAGGATTCTTAAAGCTTAAGTGGAAAATGGAATAGTAGACAGTGACTATCATTTAGAGTTTGGAAGACTACCCAGAGCCTACTTACATATCTTCCCCTTTATGATGCCAATAATTACTATTACTGAAGTCATGCCTTTGAATTAAGACATTATCTCCAGATTTAAAAATATTTATTAAAATTTAATTCAGTTTAAAAATTTAATTTAATAAAAATTTTATTAAGCCATTAACATCAATTAAATCTAAGAGAGAGTGAAGAGAGATAAATTCAATTTTCTTTGAAGACTCATTTCGTCCTCTGTTTTGATAGTTTATCAAGAAGCTGACACCACGGGTGTGAACAAACTCAATGGGAGAAAAGGTGTTACCAGAAGCTGGACTCCAGAAGCCACCTTTTCTAACAGTCACTTATTTACTGTTCCCTCTCCATATTTACATCACATTGTTAGGAGTGGGGGGCCCCTTTTTACTGGAGTGCTTTCTGTGGTCACCCACTCCATGTGTCTAGTCAGAGTGTAACTCCCAGTGGAATAATAAAATGTCTATAATATGTGTTTGCAACACTCCT
The DNA here is from genome assembly GCF_002007445.2 of Ailuropoda melanoleuca. Classification (NCBI taxonomy): domain Eukaryota; kingdom Metazoa; phylum Chordata; class Mammalia; order Carnivora; family Ursidae; genus Ailuropoda; species Ailuropoda melanoleuca. The sequence goes on along the minus strand of NC_048219.1, from coordinate 72,097,015 downwards.
CAGTAAACCCTTTTTTAATATTTACTCAAATGAAGTTAGAATCTCCTTTGAATGACAAACATGTTATCTTTGAGATTAGTTAACAAAAAGGAAAAAGTTTTAATGAAAGAATTTTGGAGAGTAAAATTGTGTAATTACAGGATGCTCTTCTTGTTCCATAAGGGTGGGAAGGTTCCAAAAAGGAATAGAAGACCAAAGACAATCATGGGGCATGAAAAAGAATTCCAAAGCAAATTTATTACTCTAGAAAGCTCTGGAATTCTATTAAAATGTCACCACAAAGAATATTGAAAGAATAGAGAAAGAAGCTATAATTCAGAAGTTAATTATTTTTTCATATTTTTTTTCTTCTCCTTCCTTCTTTTCTTCATTAAAGTTATTGATTTTAGGGGGAGCAGCAGGCAAAGGGAGAAGGAGAGACAGGCTCCCCACTCCAATGCAGGGCTCCATGCAGGTTCAGTCCCAGGACTGCGGGATCATGACCTAAGCCAAAGACAGACAACAACTGAGCAGTATTTAGCTTTGTTATATACATACAAAGAATTTGGTATTTGCCATTGCGAATGCTAAGGATAATATATCCATCCCATCTTCCCAATGGATGAGGTGACCCCTGTTCTCTGTATACCAAAATAATGGGGAAATAGACCTTTAGAGTGGAGGAAAAAATTCCTTGATAATCTTAATTTTTTTCCTGATGTGCTACCAATAACATCAACCTCCATTGCAAATGACAAAAGAAAATCCCAGCTTTTCTGTTCTTTCCCCTAGTTTTGCCCTTCTCTGGAATGTAGAAGTGTGATTTGTTCAGTTTCCATTCCCACCCTCTCATATCTAGAGTCTAGAAAGCTAAAAACTAAATATATCAGCTATCAAGCTATATTACAAAGCTGTAATCATGAAGACAGTATTACACTGGCACAAAACAGACACATAGATCCATGCAACAGAATAGAAAACCCAGAAACTGACCCACAACTATATTGTCAACTGATCTTCAACAAAACAGGAAAGAACACCCAATGGGAAAGAAGGCAGTCTCTCCAACACATGGTGTTGGGAAAACCAGACAGTGAGATGCGGAAGAATGAAACTGGACCATTTCTTACACTGCATGGAAATAAATTCATAATTGTTGAAAGACCTAAATGTGAGACAGTAAGCCACCACTATCCTAGTGAAGAACATAGGCAGTGACCTCTTTGACCTCAGCTGTAGTACTTCGTACTAGGCATGTTGCCAGAGGCAAGGGAAATAAGAGCAAAATGAAATATTAGGACTTCATCAATATAAAAAGCTTCTACACAGTGAAGGAAACAGTCAACGAAACTGAAAGGCAGCCTACAGAATGGGAAAAGATATTTACAAGGGACCTATCTGATGAAGGGCTAGTATCCAAATCTATAAAGAATTTATCAAACTCAACACTCAAAAAATAAATAATCCCGTTAAGAAATGGGCAGAAGACATGAATAGACATTTCTCCAAAGACACTCAAACAGCTAACAGACACCTGAAAATATGCTCGAGATCTCCCATCATCAGGGAAATACAAATCAAAACTACAATGAGATATCACCTCACACCTGTCAGAATTGCTAAAATTAACAACACAAGAAAAAACAAATGTTGGAGAGGATGCAGAGAAAGGGTAACCCTCTTACATTGTTGGTGAAATGCAAGCTGGTGCAGCCACTCTGGAAAACAGTATGGAGGTTCCTCACAAATTTAAAAATAAAACTACCCTATGATCCAGCAATTTCACTACTAGGTATTTACCCAAAGGATACAAAAATACAAAGTGTCACATATACTCTGATGTTTATAGCAGCATTGTCAACAAAACCCAACCAGGGTACTATGGAAGCTATGGAAAGAGCTCAAGTGTCCAGCAATTAATGAATGGATAAAGGAGATGCGGTATATATTTACAGTAGATTATTACTCAGCCATCAAAAGGAATGAAACCTTGCCATTTGAAACAATGTGGATAGAGCTACAGCATATTATGCTAAGCAAAATAAGTCAGAGAAAGACAAATACCATGGGATTTATTCATGTGGAATTTAAGGGAAAAAAGCAGATGGACATATGGGGAAGGGGAAAAAAAGAAGAGACAAGGAAACAAACCATAAGAGACTCTTTAGGATAGAGAATAAACAGGGTTGGTGGAAGGAAGTGGGTGGGGGGTGGGCTAAATGGGTGATGAGTATTGAGGAGGGCACTTGTCTTGTTGAGCACTGGGTGTTGTATGTAAGTGATGGACCACTAGACTCTGTTTTTAAAAACAATATTACATCATACATTAACTAACTAGAATTTAAATAAAAGTTTGAAGAAAATTAAAAAAATAAAATTGTTGATTTTTACTCAAAATACTTATTACCCTTCTGAAATACCCAAAAGCATGGAAGATGATTTTTCCCTACTCATTGTTTCTTTTCCTAAGGAATAGCTACATTCACAGAACACTCTGCCTTCACTGTGCAACTTCACTCACCAGAGGAAGAGGGTAACATCTTCTTGATGTTTGGAAAGAAATATTGGACACATGTAGCCCAGCTCCTCCTTCTCTTTCCTTTGGGAATTATTCAGATATTCTGCTGATAAAGATATTCTATTTTTTGTTTTTCCTTTTTTGTTTTCTAGAGATGCTCTGCTCATCTCTTTAGGAGAGCTCTGCTCATGTCAGGCTGTTGAGTGGAAATGCCTAACTAATAGGTCTTAGGTTAACCATTAGAAATGCCACTTGCCCATTGATACAAAGTGCATTATCCTATATCAGATTTTTAATAAAGGTGATGTTTTGGTTTCCATCTTCCTTATTCTTGTTTGCTTTTTCAATTAGTTTGACCCCAGGACCCAGAAAAATGTACTACATATTGCGAAGCATTTAAGCCTGCATGCAGTACCTCCAAAATATTTCCATATAGTACCTCTAAAATTAAATCTTTGTAAAATAACACTGCATTTTGCTGAAACATTCACTTTCTCAGAAAAATTTCTATTGAGATATTAGTCGTTTTTTTCTACCCTTTTTAAGCTGCTTTTGTTAAATGCATACATATTTCTTCATTGGTTCGTTACCTTTGGAATAAAAGGCAGACAATATACCAAATGCTTTTCCTCTCAAATGAAAATTATAGTTTTATTCTCACTGAAGGGGAATTTTTCTGGATATAATTCCATATTTTAATTTTAAAACATGGTAGTACTCATTATAGTATAGGGAAGCATTTTATAGATGAACTTTCTTCTACAAAGCAAGGAATATTACAAAAATCTTTAGTTTCTAGCAGATTGAGGGGTTTTGTTTGGTTTATAGTATGTTTGCGGTGCCACTTGACTGACAGTTAAATTAAGTTCTATTATTTCCATCCCCAGTGATGTCAAAATAGTAAGCAGGAAGCAGGTGTCATTCAAAATCAATTATTTCAACATATGCCAATAGAAGCCTGGAGTGAGGACTGACAAATACAGGTTCATGCAAATCTGAAACAATTCAAAGACTGGCAGACCTATGAGCTAGTGGACTGCAGAATTCAGTTTCATTTAAACTATATAGCTGAGAGCCAGCGGGAGGAGGAAAGCAAACTATAAAGGTGATATACACTAAAACTTAATAAACTAATTCTGCATTAATATAAGGAATGATAGTTCCTACAGTTTCATTATCTTGCATAGATAGTGATATCCTTTGTATTCAGAAATGTCGTTGCTGGTATCAATATATCAAACCTAATAGAAAAGTCTTGACAGAAAAATGTGTTGTTTTTAGTCTCACTCTACCTTTCCAACCTATGTTCCATTAGGATCCCATAAGTCCCCCTCTCCAGAACTCATCAACTAATCTATTCCCTGCCATGCAGTCTCATTCCTTTGTGCTTTTGTCATGACTTTTTTCTTCTTGGAATATTGCTGCTTCTTTCCTCTTCCTTAAATTTGTCCTTACCCATATCAAGACCTTCCTTTTCCCTGAAGGTATCTCAGACCATTTCATTATCTCAGACATGCATTATCCCCCTCCTTTGAAATCAAACAACCTACTATCCAAACTTTAATATNTACTTTAATATACATAACTTTAAATATGTTCCTCTAATTTCATTAATGTATCATGTAGTTATATTTTGTTTTCCCAACCATACTATGTACTTAAACATGGATAACATATTTCAAAGTACCTAAAAGAGTGCTGTACACTTAATTAATNGAATGATAGTTCCTACAGTTTCATTATCTTGCATAGATAGTGATATCTTTTGTATTCAGAAATGTCATTGCTGGTATCAATATATCAAACCTAATAGAAAAGTCTTGACAGAAAAATGTGTTGTTTTTAGTCTCACTCTACCTTTCCAACCTATGTTCCATTAGGATCCCATAAGTCCCCCTCTCCAGAACTAACCAACTAATCTATTCCCTGCCATGCAGTCTCATTCCTTTGTGCTTTTGTCATGACTTTTTTCTTCTTGGAATATTGCTGCTTCTTTCCTCTTCCTTAAATTTGTCCTTACCCATATCAAGACCTTCCTTTTCCCTGAAGGTATCTCAGACCATTTCATTATCTCAGACATGCATTATCCCCCTCCTTTGAAATCAAACAACCTACTATCCA
>NC_048219.1:72084806-72092297 GCF_002007445.2 Ailuropoda melanoleuca | reverse complement strand
AAAAGTTAAAAAAACAACAAAAAAGAGAGGGTAAGGGGTCATAATCAGTGGCAATAAATGCAATAAAAAGATCAAGTGAAAGCACTTCAAATCTGAAACCTTTGGGAAACGCCCAATTGCTTAGTTGAAGACTACCGGACAATGAGGAAATGGATAGTGAGTACAGACCGTTCCCTTGACGTCTGATTGTAAAAGGAAAGAGTGAGAGCAATTGCAGGGAATAAATCCAAAGTCAAGGAAACACTGTTTCCTTGTTTGTTGAAGAGATGGGAGAGATCTGAGTTGTTCAAATGCTGAGAGAAATGGACAGCAGAAAGAGAGAAATGATAAACGGAACAGAAGGGACAATTGAAGACGCAATACCCCAGAAGAGAGACAAGAGTTAAACCCACGTGGAGGAATTAACTTTGGACTGGAAGGATTTTCTTTTTTTCTCTTTTTTTAGGTGAAGGAGGAAGGTAGTAAGGATATGTCCAGGTATATATATATTTGGAAAGGTGCAGTGGGAAGAAGAGGTGGTAGACGATAAGAATGAGGTAGTTTCTGGGGCGCCTGGGTGGCTCAGTCGTTACGCGTCTGCCTTCCGCTCAGATCATGATCCTGGAATCCCCAGATAGATTGGGAACATGGGGCTCCCTGCTCAGCGGGGAGTCTGCTTCTCCCTCTGCTCCTCCCCCCAGCTCATGTTCTCTTTCTCTCTCTCAAATAAATAAAAATCTATAAAAAAGAATGAGGTAGTTTATGTCTGACAGCTTTCATTTTTTCTGTGAAATAGATAATAAAATAAGTTGAAAGAGAAAGAAACAGATTTAAAGTTGGGGGTTTGAAGAGTGAAAAGTTTGAAAAGCGAGGATAAATGAAGGGTATAATTGAAACTGAGATTTATAAATTAATGTGGGTCTGTAATGTATGATTTTTTTTACCAGTAGCCTTCAATAACTGTAGCATTATAAGTAAGCAGGTGTATGGTTGGATTGATCCATATTTGAGGATTGTTTAATTGGTATTACAGAATGGATAAGGGAAATAAAACCACTCCCAAAAGAGAAGATAAGTGATATTCCAAGCTAGATATCTAAGCTAAAAAGGGAGGACGTTTTTATCCTATAACAATATTATCGAAAGCAAAGTTATATTTACTTAATGTCTTTTCATGTAAAACTTAAATAAGAAAAAAATGAAAAAATATGGTTTTGCATCTTTAATTGGTCCTTCTGTTTCAGACCTATCTTAGTCGGCGTCTATTTATATATAACCAAAAGCCATCTCCTGACACAGGATGATGAAGAAGGAGCAGTGCTTGACAGTTTTCTGTACTCATTCTTGTTAACTTCTAGGTGTTTTAAGGAAAAGCAGGTATACTTAGACCAGAAAAGAGCCCATTCTGATACACTGTGTGATGAGGGTTCAAAACAGAGTCAGGATCCGCACCGAAGCCAGACATAAAAGGTACTCAAAGCTAATATTAGGCCAGGAGTAGGCATGGCACCAAGACTATAATTCAAAACCATTGTGAAATAGAGGCCAGCGCTTGAGTTCAGTGATTAGCTGGGACCAGTGACAAAGCTGAATCAGACACTAAACCTGGGTAACAATAATTCCAGTTCTGTATTATTTAGAATTAGTTTGTCGATATCCACAAATAACTTGCCAGAATTTTGATTTGGATCACAGTGAATTTATAGATCAAGTTGGGAAAAACTGACGTCTTGACAATATTGAGTCTTCCTATCCATGAACATGGACTCTTTCCTCCATTTATTTAGTTCTTTTTTGATTTACTTCATCAGAGTTTTGTAGTCTTCCTTATATAGATCTTGTACATATTTTGTTATATGTATACCTAAATATTTCATTTTGGGGCTGTCAATGTAAATGATATTGTGTTTTTAATTTCAAATTTCACTTGTTCATTGCTGGTATATGAGAAAGCAATTGACTTTTGTATATGAACCTTATATATTGCAACCTTGCTATAATTGATTATTAGTTCCAGGTTTTTCTTTTTTTTTCCCCAAATCTTTTGGATTTTCTACATGGATGATCATGTCATCTATGAACAAAGACAGTTTTATTTCTTCCTTCCCAATCTGTATACCTTTTATTTCCTCTTCTTGTCTTATTGCATTAACTAGAACTTCTGGTTCAATGTTGAAAAGGAGTGGTGAGAGAGGCTATCTTTGCCTTATTCCTGATCTTATTGGGAAGCCTTTAATTTCTTACCACTAAGTATGATTTAGCTGTAGGCTTTTATAGATTTTTAAAAATCAAGTTGAGTACATTTCCTCTATTCCTAGTTTACAGAGATTTTTTTTTTTAAATCATGAATGGGTGTTGGATTTTGTCAAATAGTTTTTCTGCACCTACGAATATGATCATCTTCTCAGTCTGTTGGTGTTCTGGATTAAATTAATAGATTTTTGAATGTTGAACCAGTCTTGCGTACTTGAGATAAATCCCACTTTGTTGTAGTAATAAGCCTACCAAAGTATTCTTCATTTCTGTTACAGTGTTTTGATCTCTAGCATTCTTTTTGTTTCTTTCTTAGGATTTCCATCTCTCTTACTTATATTGCCAACATGTTCTTGCATGCTGTCTACTTGATCCAGTACAGTACTTAGCATATTAATTATAGTTGTTTTTAAATTCCCAGTCTGATAATTCCAACATCACTGTCATGTCTGCATGACCTGTGTCTGCATGACAGACTCCTGTTCTGTCTCTTCAAATTGTGTGAGTTTTTTTCTTTTTATTTGGGCTAATATAATAGAGTCTGGGTTCACCCTAACTTTTTTAAAATTTAAATTCAGTATTCAATTAAGCCAACACATAGTACACGATTATTTTCAGATGTAGTGTTTAATAATTCATCAGTTGCCTATAACACCCAATTCTCATCACATCACATGCCCTCCTTAACTACCCTAATTTTTTGATAACATATTAGCAGCTCTCTTTACAATGTAGAAATATTTAGCTTAATTTTTTTTTTTTTAAATCTTGGGCCCTAGTTACCATTTTCAGATTAATAGGACAAGTCCCACTCAATATCCAATTACACTTTCCTCCTACAATCTTAATATAATCAAAAACTAGTCACAGCAATAACAAATCATTAAAGACTTTTGACATCTAACAATGCTTTAGGAAAGTTTGTCTTGTAGTATAGTAATGTTGAGAGGAGACCTTAGAAATGGAGTCCACATATGAAACTATTGCAGAAGCATGGGTAAGAGGTTATGAATATGTGTTTTGTGGGTAAAATCGATATTGTTGGGGAGAAAGAGTAAACAGTAACCGCAAAGTTGGAGTCCTGGTAATTGGGAGAATAGAAGTATTTGGGGCAGAAGGGGAAAACCCAGAACTATGTTTACAGGGAAAGATGATGAGTAACATGAATATCCATTAAATCATAACATTATAATGACAGTAAAAATCTAAAATCAATGTGCTTTTAAAAGGCTGAGATCAGACAGAGAGGAAAGTTATATATCAAAGGGTCATATTTAAAAATGAAGAGCTTAATCTTAATGGTAGCTTCAGTTTTACAAAAATTTTGTTGGAAAACTGATGTTTCCTTGAATGAAAAGCACCAAAAAATTTTGAAAATATTTTCAACTAAAATACTTACCTATAAAATACACTACTGCCTTTAGAACAAATGACTTCAGATACATTTCCCCCTCCCCCCCTCTCATTCCAACTGGATTTTCAGACCATGAGGACACAGTTAATAGTCATGTAACCTGATAGTGGTGAAATGTGTCTTGTTAGTAGAATGTATGTATTTTAGAATTAGGAAACTGGAGATTTTAGAGGATTTTGAGCTCTATTATAATAAAGGAGTTTTACTTTCTGCTATTCAGTTTTGTATTATTTTCAACTTTAAGGTTTTTTGTTTGTTTTTTTGTCACAATAATTAAGGGCTGGGAACTGCCTAAAAAAACATTGTGCTAACTAGGTAACTAATACCTCATGTATCTATTGGAAATGCTGAAGCATCCATTACTGAAAGATGAAAGAAAAGGTATTTGATGTTTTCTAATTTATAAGAGCATACTTTCTTGTCTTTGTAATGAAGTATCTGTAAAGGGAAGTTCATCATCTTTACACACCTTTCCTGGCCACTTACTTCACTGGTTATCAGTGTTAGCAGCCTGATCTGTATTTCTTCCCTACTTTTCTCCCAGCTTATATAATTATTTATAAACATGCATTTGTACTGGTTTTATTTATTTTTACCGATATAAAATTGTACTATATATATTACTTTGCAAAAAACATTTCCTAAAAATGGACTTTCCTTCAAATCTGCAATTTTTCTATGCATATATCTACATACATTTTTCATAATTTTCTATAAATAGGATCATATCATACATGCTGAGCTACTTTTAGGACACTCTTCCCTGCTCTTTCATTTTCTTTCTGCCATCTTCCTCTCTCTCTTTTTTTCTCCTTCTTTTTCCCACTCCCACACCTGTGGTGTAATTGTGTTTTCTTATCAGTTTTTCCCCTTGCACTTAACCTCTGGATCATACATATGGATACACATACACATTTCCATAATTTTATTCATATCTTTTACCTGTTTAAAAATTCTGTTTATCCCTGCTGGTCAATTTGTAGAGCTTGTCAGCTCGGTCTTTTTATTTTTATTTATATAGTATCTGAGGTTTCCAGATTGGTTAAGAAGACAGCAAACAGCTCTAGTTTGTATCCTGCCTACAGTGAATGCTATATCCTGAATTTTCTTTAAAGTTTTTATTGTTCTTTTTTACACTGCAGCTTTATCTGGAATTTATTTTTAATGCGGTGGGAAAGAGTCCAACTTTCTTTTCTTCCAGATGGAAAGCTAGTTGTGCTAGCACCATATGTTAAAATGCCATTCTTTTTCCAATAAATTGAAATATTTATTGTGTCGTATATTACATTAACTAATATTGGGCCTGCTTCCAGAATCTAGTTCTCTATTCTTTCTGGGGGATGTAGTTTTCCATTTTTATGCCAATACCATATTGATTTCATTACAGCAGTTTCAGGACATGTTGTTACCTGGTAACAAAACCCCTCCTTCACATTCTTCTTATTTTTCAGTTTTCTTATTTGTTTCTTCTGTCAAATGAGCTTGGATTATTTTATACAATCTCCCCCATCCCCAATTTAGAATTTTAATTAAAATGGCATTAAATGTGTATATAAACTTGAGGAACACTGACATTTTAATGATGAGAAATCTTCCCTCTGCCAGAAAAACTGATCAACCCATGTAAATGTTGAACTACTTGCATTTTATCTGACTTAGGCACATCTATAATTATGCTAACTAGAACCACAGAACTCATCTGTGAACCAAAGCCACTTACTGAAGAAATAGCTCACTTCCTTAATACTTTACATTACACTTTGTTGGCTCTACGTTGGCTTTCATTTTTAGTACAAACAACATGATTATTGTTGGCACTGTTGTTTTTTCATCATCCTACCAGAGGCTATGTTAGATGTTCTCTCTCTCTCTCTCTCTCTTTTTTTTTAAGATTTTATTTATTTGAGAGAGAGAGAGAGAGAGAGGGAGAGAGCACAAGCAGGGTGAAGGGCAGAGGGAGAAGGAAGCTCTCCACTGAGCAGGGAGCCCGATGAGGGGCTCAATCCCAGGACTCTAGGATCACGACCCAAGCCGAAGACAGACACTTAACCAACTGAGGCACCCAGGTGCCCCAAATTAGATTTTCAAACACAGATTCCCACTTTGGCTACCTCCTTAAGGTGCAAGGCTCTTGCTGCTCTGGTTGGAGTATTTGTAAATTCAAATAGCATTTTGCATCATTGTAGAATCCACCTGGTCCTGATATTTGGCAAGTAATCTTTCTCTAGCCTAGGCAAAATTCATTTTATTCTCTTAGACTCTAATAATTTTGTGATATATTTTTCTAAAGTTAGTTATTCTCCTTTGGTATTGAACTGGGAAGTCCTTAAGATTACACTGTCTTTTTATTTATTATACAATCACAGTGAGTTGGTTTTTGTTTTTGTTTATATCATTTATGATTGGATTGTTCAGCTTTGTAATAATTTCATTCCATAATGAGCTAGATATTTTTACATTAAAGTTTCTTACATTGTTGCCTGAATAAAGGCTGTGTTGATTTAAACTGGAACTGTTCTCCAGCAACATTTACTCAGATCCTGGAAAAGTTTTTGTCTTTTAATTAACTGAGTGTTCTTATTTTATTATTATTTTTTTAAATTGGAAATTGATAGTTACGTAACTGTGCAACTTGTTCTTTGTCTTATTTTGTTTTGCCTTGGTTTCTAGAAGATTTAGAGTTAACTTTTGTGCTATATTGAAGCAACTACCCCTTAGGTTAGGCTTCTGATCAAAGTATTTTCCTAACTCTCTTATTCATCATGGGCAGGAATAGCATTATGGGTGTGCGATCTGTGCAGCTGCATGGGACCCTGCACTCAGAAGGCTATCTTTGCTCTAACATTCTGCCAGCAATGTCCTGACATTCTTAACAATTTTGTCTTTGAACTTATATTTTTAAGTAAATTCCAGTGGGACAATGGAGCATGCATGTGAGCAAAGGTAAGAGCAATATCCAGGTCCACTGCTCTTTGCCACTACATTCATACACAGCATTTGCAATGCCCCATGAGCACAGAATTCTGGTGGACGTAGGATGCCTGTTAGCTCAGCAAAACTCAAAGGTACAAGTACAAGGTAAACACGTTCCATCTACAACTAAGTAAGCAAGGGTCCTTATTTTATTTTGTACTAGAACTTGCTTCAAAGGCAGAAAGAAAGCAATAGCATCTAAGAAACATGAATGACCAGGCAACGCTATCATATCCTTCCTCAATTCTGTTATTTTCCTCTATTAACCATCTAATTATGCTAAAAAGGATGACATAAAAAAAAGAGAAGGATAAGAAAATTCACAGTTCCTTTTCATTTTAGTCCTTCTTTGTTCATCAGGAAGTGAAGGAAGAGAGTATTGGTAGAATGTGCAGGTATCAAGAAGTAAAATGAATAATAAATGGTTTAGATAGTTTTGTGCAGCATTTTCACTGTTGTGGTAAGAATGAAACAGATACGCATGTACAAGCTATGAAGTATTAACTGTGTACTTTTTAAAAAGATTTTATTTATTTGAGAGAGACAGAGATAGTGACAGAGAGCACAAGCAGAGAAGAGAGGGAGAGACAGGCTCCCCGTTGAGCAGGAAGCCCGACATGGGGCTCCATCCCAGCACCCTGAGATTATGACCTGAGCTGAAGGCAGACGCTTAACCGACTGAGCCATCCAGGTGCCCCTATTGTGTACTTTTGTGTGTTAATTGTGTATCTTTGAATTTAAAACTGGCTTGCACAATATAAAGATGAATGGTAGTATTTATGTTCCTAATTAAATTTTTTTATTCTTTTTTAACTTAGAGCAACATTAACAGAAAGTACAAAACCCTGGCAAGTTGAGAGAGACCACAGAAG
>NC_048219.1:72073903-72082735 GCF_002007445.2 Ailuropoda melanoleuca | reverse complement strand
AAGAGCAGCAGGCAAAGGGAGAGGGAGAGGCAGGCTCCCTGCTCAGATGCCAGGACCCTGGGATCATAACCTGAGCCGAGAGCAGACGCTTAACCAACTGAGCCACCCAGGCACCAGAGAAGGGTTTTCAAAAACAAACAAGAAGGACTAAATTTGCAAGGAAGACAAGAAACTAGCTGGATGTAGATGAATATTAGAATGAGAGAAGGAGAGAGGACTGACTAGACAGTGGACGATATGGGGCTGATGGTGATAGAGTTGAGAATTAGATAACAGCATGGTTTGAACTTCACACTGGACTTAAGCTTCCAAATGTTAAGAAAATGACCTTAGGAGTTAGATAAACTGCAGTTTAAATCCTGACCTTGTCATTTATTATCCGCATGACCCTGGAAAATAATCTCTTTTTTTTTGGAAATAATCTTTTTAAGTTTCTCTATGAACTAGAAAAAGTAATATGTACCTCATAAAGTTGTCATAATGACTGAGTGAATAAATGCCAATAAAGCTGTTACCCCAGTGCATGATACATTAAAAACTCAATATATTTGGTTTCTGTGATGTTGTTATTACTGCTTTGTTATTTTTATTGCTGGTCCTATTCAAAGTGCTCTAAACTCATGCTCTCTTTCCACTTCCACTTATAGTCACTTGGACATTCTCTCTCTCCATTCCACTCTTTCCAAATTCTAATAATACTTTCTACTCTCAGAAGTATTTGTTTAACCCCCGCCCCCGCCCCCGGCTAAGTTTTCCACCTGCTCTTTTCCCACACTTTCTTTTCCTCTCTTGTTGTTTTAACCTCGTTGGAGAGTCTGGGAGATCACATGTTGATTTTGAAATAACCTCTCATCACTGCCACATCAATTAAGTCTGAACTGGTTTTAATACTGTTTCACATGTACTTTAGGGTGTTATTAAAATAACGGATAACTTGCGACATAAACTGAGAAATCTTACTAGCATGCCAGCATAGGTGGATGCATACAATTACACAATAATCTTCTATCAGGGGTCAGTCATTGTCATAGATTTTCTCATTTAATCTTAATTTTCATCTCAATCAATCTAAAGAGCTATAAACTCCATAGCAGAGGCATTAAGACACCTAAAGAGTCTTTATATCTTGTGAAGTAAAATGTGCAAACAAATCCTTGACATCTTTGATATCAACAACAAAACAAAAAAGGGGCACCTGGATGCCTCAGTCAATTAAGCACCTGTCTTTGGCTCTGGTCATGAGCCTGGGGTCCTGGGATCAAGCCTCATGTCTGGCTCCCTGCTCTGGAGGGAGACCGCTTCTCCCTCTCCCTCAGTCCCTTCCCCCCACTGGTGCTCCCTTTCTCACAAATAAATAAAGAAAATATTTTTTAAAAAATAACAAAACAAAAAAATAAGAACTTGAAATAGTTGTAATGTCGACTTCCCATTATGGATTTCCTAAAATTGTTCTCCTCAGAGAAGATACTCACAGTTATTAATTCTAATATCAATGCTCTGTTGACCACATCTCATAATTGCCTCACAAAGAGGAAACTTCTTTCTATTTTAAAGCTTTAAAGGCTACTAGAATATGTCAAGTGAGATGTCTTGGAAGTTCCTAAAAAATATGAACTTGGACATTTGTTAATGTCCTATCCACAAAGCAACAGTCCTTAAGAAGTATTTATATTTGAAGTGCCAATAAAACATATACAATACAGAAAATTCTATTAACTTAGACTTCTCCATAAGTTGGCTAGTTTCTGGTGTTCTCAAGTATTTTTTTTCTCAATCCATATTGAGATATTTGTCATGTTATCTAATATCCACAATATAAATGACATCATAGGGGAAAAGCTCTAGAATAAATCCAGGATTTCTCTTAACACATGAAATACCACAAATTTAGTGATTCAGCTTAAAGTCTACTCAAATCACACCATGTCACCAATAGAATAAAGGAGCTCTATTAAAATGTTAGGTAAAAAGTGTTAGTCAAAAAACTAGTATCTATTTCTAGAGCATTCTTCATGCTTACATAAATGTCAGTTACCTATATCAGCATTAGCTATGACAGTGTTCTTTTCCTCCATCCAAAGCAGCGTCGGATCTCAGGCAGATAGTGATATATTTTTTAACATGTAAATAACATTAGCCAAGAAGAGACAAGTTATCTACCTTTACCATTTGTAGTTATTAGCCTAGATACCTCATACTTCAATATCTTTATAGCAAGTTTTTTAATTAAAGTATCATTCAACATTTTGAATGTCACATCTATGCCTATTTTGTCACTTTTATTTATCTTCAGGTATTTTTTTCTCCTTTCCTAATTTTTAATATTCTAGAGCTATAGGTAGGATTATTACTACAGTATTTGGTCAAGTTCGTGGTTACTCTTACTGAAAAAAGTGATAATTCCTCTAAATCTGACATTGAATCATGTATAAGTTTCTACAAACTGTCTCCCACAAGCTCTCTATCCACCCCTACCAAAAAAGAAAAGAAAAAGAAAAGTCAAACAAGAAAATGAACCTGAGATTAAGATAATAAATCACGAGTGAAGGTTAGAAAAAAGAGGCAAATATAATCAAGTTTGCCTATCAGATTTCGTAAGTGAGAGAAATATTTTGAGCCAAGGCTCAGACACACTTCAAATACAAATAGTACTTTTTGTGCCGCTGGAAACGGAAACTTGAGTTGTCAACAAACCTAAAATAGACTGTGAAACTTTGAACAATATCAACTCATATGGCAGAAACCATTTATATCAAGACCAAAAGTGAGGTGTAGGGACTGCTCGATACTCATAAAACATTAAAATAACTTACCACATCACTTCTTTAAATCAGCAAACTCTCAAATCCACAGGTCAGTCTTTTCAATTATAAACTAAAAATAGCACAGTTCTTGTTTTGCCTTCTGTTCAGTGAGGGAAATAATGCTGAATTTAGGGCTTTGTAGATTTTCTATAACCTTTTTTTTTAAATAGGTACTCTTACAACCCTTTCCAATTCTGCAAACCTAATCTGTAAAAGAAAAGTCTAATGTGAGCTCTGCAGTGATACTTGATTGGCTACTGTCACTCCTGATTCCTGAACCAACCACTGTCCTCTCCTCTGCTCAGTATGCTGCCCTGCCACCTCTTCCAAATATACTGTCCTTTTCAGCTGTTTGCTTTCTCTTTCTCTCTGCTTTCTTTCTTCCTTTCTCTTTCTCAGTATCCTCTCCCAATCTCAATTAGTCTTTTGTTTTCCTGAACCATCTATAGCAATCTGTAAGAAAAAAATTTTTTAACGATTTTATTTAATTATTTGACAGAGAGAGAGGCAGTGACAGAGGGAACACAAGCAGGGCCAGTGGGACAGGAAGAAGCAGGCTTCCCGCTGAGCAGGGAGCCCAATATGGGGCTTGAAACCAGGACCCTGGGATCATGACCTGAGCTGAAGCAGACGCTTAAGGACTGAGCCACCCAGGTGCCCCTGTAAGAAAATGTTTTGATAAAATAACCTTAACGCACGGATTAAAATGATTGTGTCAGATTAAATAAGTGTGACTAGGATGTAAACAAAGTCTCCAAACCAAAAATCTAATTTTGAATCTGAGGTTTGCCATCTACTATGTGAACCTTAGAGAAAACACAGCCTATAGATTGCATTTAGGTCTCAGTTGGAATATGGGGGTAATAGTATTATTGATAAATATGATAGAAATGCAATATAACTAAAAACAACTAACAATATGTATTGAGTGTAACTATGTGCCATTTCAGTGTACTATCACTTTGATTCCTCACATAAACATAAATGCAACATAGAGTTATGATTCTACCCAGTTTTAAAGAAGGGAACTGAAGTACATTAAGTAACTCAGTTTGTTCCGGTCAAATTTCAATAAATGCTGAGACTGAAATTCAAAACCAAGCACTTAAACTCTATAGTGAGTTCAAGCCACTACTCAGACTCATAAGTCTCGATTAATGAGTTGTAAAAAAATAAAATACTTTATGTGAAGATATTTCAGAATCTGGAAATTTCTCTTCAGCTAATATTAATATGTTTAGAAAATTGCAAAAGTAGTAAGGGTTCATCTCTTATTTCCTGTACTTCAATTTTTTATATTAAACAAAATTAATATTCTCTAATACAGTGTGTATTTTATTTTAATGTGTTTGGTGGTTTTTTTGTTTTGTTTTGTTTTAGAGAGAGGGAGCATGAGCATGAGAGGCAGAGCGAGAGGGAGAATGAGAATCTTAAACTGACGTCACACTCAGTGCAGAGCCCAACACAGGGCTTGATCTCACAACCCTCAGATCATGACCTGAGCCAATATCAAGAGTCAGCTGCTTAACCGACTGAGCCAGCTAGGCACCTTGTTACAGTTCTTATTCCAGATCTCACACCCACAGAACGTATTATTTTTTTAAAGATTTTATTTATTTATTTGACAGAGATAGAGACAGCAAGCGAGAGAGGGAACACAAGCAGGGGGAGTGGGAGAGGAAGAAGCAGGCTCACAGCAGAGGAGCCTGATGTGGGGCTCGATCCCATAACGCCAGGATCACGCCCTGAGCCGAAGGCAGATGCTTAACCGCTGTGCCACCCAGGCACCCCCACAGAACTTATTATTGTTCATAAATATTCAGTGCTCCTCCCTGTAGGTGAAACACACACCTTGTCCTGTTGAATTTGGGAATGTCCATGTCATTTGCTATAGCAATGAAATAAAAGCAAAAGTATGATGTTTTCCTCTGGGGCCTCTGTGATTGTTAAAGCATGTATCAAAATGGAGGTTCAGTGACAGATTGTAAAGTGACTAATATGAAGAGTCTCCTTGTTGATCTAAGGTAAACATGAGAAATAAACTTGACTATCCTAAACTGAGAAATGACTATCCTAACTGGGAATTCGGGTTTTTGTTTGCGGCATCACCCGCTCTGTCCTGATTGATACAACCATTCAGTTCCCTTAAGCTCTTTGATTCCTAGACATTCTATTTGACATTTCTTTTCTCATGGGATGTAGGAAGAAAGAATAAATCATAAGATCGGAGAACATTAATATTGAAAGAGACTACTGGAATAACCTAGTCCAATGGTTTCCATATTTTGAGCTCTAAGTTTTCATAAATTCTATAAAATCGTATAAAAACATATTTTCATAGAAAAGTCATGCAATTCAGTTTCATAAAAAACTACCGTTGGGGCGCCTGGGTGGCACAGTCGTTAAGAGTCTGCCTTCGGCTCAGGGCGTGATCCCAGCGCTCTGGGATCGAGCCCCACATCAGGCTCCTCCGCTGGGAGCCTGCTTCTTCCTCTCCCACTCCCCCTGCTTGTGTTCCCTCTCTCGCTGGCTGTCTCTCTCTGTCAAATAAATAAATAAAATCTTTAAAAAAAATACCGTTAATGTATTATTTTATCTTTTTTAAAAATTTGGAACCACTTAGCTAAGTCGAATTCTCTTATTTTACTAATATAAAAAAAAAGACCTAAGAATTTATATTGAACAAATAAAAACTTAAAAAAATTGACAGTGATGTCAGCATCATGGTGGTGTGAGTCATTCCTTTTTCCTCCCCTTCTGATTACAATGACTTAGTCACCGATAACTGAATTAAAGTGCCTCTGCATTACACCAGAACACCTAGGAAATGTCTATCTACTTGTGCATCCAAAAGTAAGTGGATAGGATCTCAAAGGGGGACTGTGGATTCAGGGGAGTTGGTGAACCTGTTCCACCTGCACTTGCCCTGAGTAGAGAAGAGGGACCTGGAGAGTACACAAGTGGATAGATACTCACGGAAGACAGAGAATCTGTGGAGGTCCAGTCAGCCTGACAGGAGAACCTGGCACTATCAGAGTGGGACAGAGGTGAGCTCGCAGGCAGAGGACAGGGAAGAACACACTGAGGCAGCCTCCCTCTCCAGGGCAACAGTGGAACGCTCTGGGCTTTGGGAGACAGAAGGAGCTACCACTCTGGCAGAGGAAGTGATAAGTGAAAGAAGTGACATACTACCTAGCTGCATGTGGGTTTCAGCTGGAGAAGCTTGTTTCTCTCCTGCCATACAAGAGTTCTAAGGAGGGACCTCCATGATTTGGGGGAGGGAGAGGGAAGGGAAGGAGGCAGACAAGGAGTATCAAATGGCACTGAAGGAGCTTCCTTCTGTATGCTTCAGGATTTCAGCTGTAGATCTCTTTCGGGTGTAGATTTCAGCATGTATCTCTTGAAGTTCCCTACACTAGGATCCACCTACTGGTCTCTAGGCACCCCCAAAGTTCCAGATGCTAAGTCCACAACTCCCCCAACTCTGCTTCCTGCTCTTTTTTGCATACTTCATCCCAAGGGCCATCTTCCATAGGAGAAACCAAAAACTTGAGCTATAGTGCCACCTTCAGGACTACAAAGGAAACTCTTCTAATTGCTAGCCTGTAGAGCTGTAATAGCCAAATCACACAAATTCTTAAGAAAAGTGTTTGCTACTTTAAATGGAAAATCAGAGACATATATTGTCAGACACAATGAAAAATCAAGGTAATATGATATCATAAAAAGAAAATATTCTCCTTACACTGAATTTAAAGACACAAAATACTGAGATGAAACTGACAGAGAATTCAAAATAAATTTTACAAAGAAATTTAATGGGCTACAAGAAAACCGAGAAAGGTAATTTAATGAAATCTGCCATGAAATTAATGAACGGGATGAGTTCTCTACCAGAGAGACTGAAATTAAAAACAAGCAAACCAAAACAGAAATTCTGGAGCTGAGGAATTCATAGAATGAAATAAAGACTGCATTGGAGAGCCTAGGTAACAGGGCAGATAAGAAGGAAGAAAGTATAAGCGACTTGGAAGATAGGAATTTAGAAATGATTCAGTCAGTAGAAGAGAGAAAACTAAGATTTTTAAAAAGTGAAGAACCCCCATGAGTGCTATCAGATTCTATCAGAAATGAAAATAGAATAATTAGTGTACCAGAAAAACAGAGAGAGAAGGGGGCAGACAGTTAAAGATATAATAGCTGTGAACTTTCCAAAGCTGGGGAAGAAACTGAACATACGAGTCCACAAAGCTAGAACACCCTATTATTTCAATGCAGAAAGACCATTTCCAAGACACTTTATAACAAAACTGTCAAAAATTAGTTATAAATAATCTGAAAGGCAGTCAGGGGAATAAAGAAAATAATTGACAAAAAACTCCCATTTAACTATCAGTGGACTTTTCAGCACAAACTCTATAGCACAGGCGAGAACCGAAGGAAATATTTAAAATATTAAAAGATAAAAATTGACAGCTAAGAATATGGTATCTGGCAAAGTTATCCTTCAGATATGAAGGAGAAATAAACACTTCCCAGACAAACAAAGGCTGAGCTGAAAGAGTTCACCACCATTAGAACTGCCTTGCAAGAAATGCTGAACTAAAATGAAAAGATGACGCTAATTAGTAACACAAAACATGTGAAAGTACACAACAGTCTGTTAAAGGTGTAAAACGGAATTAGAAGGCTGAACTCTATACTAGAATGGTGTGTAAATCGCTTAACCATAGTGTAAAGATGAAAGAAAAAGAGTATTAAAATAATTACAGCTATTGGGGCGCCTGGGTGGTGCAGCCATTAAGCGTCTGCTTTAGGCTCAGGGCGTGATATCGGCGTTCTGGGATCGAGCCCCACATCAGGCTCCTCCGCTAGGAGCCTGCTTCTTCCTCTCGCACTCCCCCTGCATGTGTTCCCTCTCTGCTGGCTGTCCCTGTCAAATAAAGAAATAAAATCTTTAAAAATAAAAATAAATAAATAAAATAAAATAATTATAGCTATTATACTTTGTCAATGAATTCACAGCATAAAATGAACTAAACTGTGACATCAAAATATAAAAGGGAAAAAATTTAAGCTGGACAGTGATATGAAAAAAACTGTAAAAGGGGAGAGGTAAAAGGTGGAAATTTTAATGCCCCCCCAAAAAATGTAAGTTTCTATCAGTATAAATAGAACTATTTTATCTATAGATATTTTACGTAAGCCACATGGCAACCACAAAAAAATCTAGACTAGAGTCATAAACATTTAAAAAGGAGAGACTGAAGAAATCACTGAGGTAAAAAAACACCAATTTACAAACATAGGCCAAACCAGAGGGGAAAAGGAACAATGGATATATAAAACCATCAGAAGGCAAATGACAAGATGGCAGCAGTAAGTCCTCACATATCAATTATTATTCTAAGTGTTAATGGATTGAGTTCACCAATAGAAAGGTACAGAGT
Source organism: Ailuropoda melanoleuca (assembly GCF_002007445.2). NCBI lineage: Eukaryota > Metazoa > Chordata > Mammalia > Carnivora > Ursidae > Ailuropoda > Ailuropoda melanoleuca. The sequence continues at coordinate 72,074,481 of NC_048219.1, read as the reverse complement.
GACTGGACAGGTTCAAAATACAAGTCCTAACTATATGCTACCTATAAGAGACCCATTTAAATTTGAAAGACACACACAGGCTCAAAGTAAAGGAATGGAGGAAGATATTCCATGCAAATGAAAACCAAAAGAAAGTAAGGGTGGACATACTTACATCAGACAAAATAGACTTCAAGCCAAAAACTGTAATAAGAGACAAAGAAGGTCTTTGTATAATGACAAAAGGGTCAACACATCAAGAAAAAAAAATAATTGTAAATATATATGCACCCAACATTGGAATACTGAAATATATTAAGCAAATACTAATAGATCTAAAGGGAGAAATGGATAACAAGAATAGTGAGGGACTTCAGGGATGCCTGGGTGACTCAGTGGGTTAAGCGTCTGCCTTAGGCTCTACTCATGATCCCAGGACCCTGGGATCCAGTAGAGCATTGGACTCCTTGCTCAGCAGGGAGGCTGCTTCTCCCTCTGCCTGCCGCTCCCCCTGCTTGTGCACTCTCTCTCTCTCTCTCCCTCTCTGACAAAGAAATAAATAAAATCTTAAAAAAAAAAAAAAAAAAAAAAAAAAAAAA
>NC_048219.1:72071675-72073864 GCF_002007445.2 Ailuropoda melanoleuca | reverse complement strand
CAAAAAAAGGAATGGGGGAAGATATTCCATGGAAATGAAAACCAGAAGAAAGTGAGAGTGGCCATACTTACATCAGACAAAATAGACTTCAAGCCAAAAACTGCAATAAGAGACAAAGAAGGTCTTTGTATAATGATAGAAGGGTCAACACATCAAGAAAATAAAATAATTGTAAATATATATGCACCCAACATTGGAATACTGAAATATATTAAGCAAATACTAATAGATCTAAAGGGAGAAATGGATAACAAGAATAGTAAGGGACTTCAGGGATGCCTGGGTGACTCAGTGGGTTAAGCGTCTGCCTTAGGCTCTACTCATGATCCCAGGACCCTGGGATCCAGTAGAGCATTGGACTCCTTGCTCAGCAGGGAGGCTGCTTCTCCCTCTGCCTGCCGCTCCCCCTGCTTGTGCACTCTCTCTCTCTCTCTCCCTCTCTGACAAAGAAATAAATAAAATCTTAAAAAAAAAAAAAAAAGAATAGTAAGGGACTTCAATACCCCACTATCGGCAATGGATAGGTCATCTAGACAGAAAATCAATAAGGAAACAATGGAATTGAACCATGCATTAGAATAAATGGACATAACATATATAGAATATTCCATTCAACAGCAGCAGAATATACATTCCTCTCAAGTACATATGGAACATTCTCCAGGACAGATCATACCTTAGCAAACATAAGACTGAAATTATGCCATCTTTTCTTACACACAAGATAAAAATCAACAAGAGGAAAGCTGAAAATTCTATAAACTTTGGCTAGCTAACTAAGAAAAGAAAGAAACTGAACTGAATAAAATTAGAAATGAAAAAGGAGACACTGCAGCTGATACTACAGAAATAAATACAATCATAAGAGACTGGTATGGAAAATTATATGCCAAAAAATCAGATAACCTAGAAAAAATGAGCAAATTTCTAGATGGATACAAGCTACCAATACTGAAACAGGAAGAAATATGAACAGACCAATAATGAGTAAAAAGATTGAGTCAATAATCAGAAACCTCTCAACACAGAAAACCCAGGGCCTAGTTGACTTCACTGGTAAATTCTACTAGACATTTAATGGAGAATTAATATCCATCCTTCTCAAACTTTTCCAAAAAATTGAAAAGTGAACCCTTCCAAAAGCATTCCATGAGGCCAGCATTAAGCTGATGCCAAGGCTAAATAAGGATGCCGCAAGTAAACTATATACTAATATCCCTGATGGATATAAATGCAAAAATTATTGACAAAATATTAGCACACCAAAATCAAGAACACATTAAAGAATATACATCACGACCACGTGGGATGTATCCCTGGGGTGCAAGCATGGTTCAACATATGCAAATCAATGAGTAATATATCACATTCATAAAATGAAAGGCCAAAATTACATGATCATCTTAGTAGATACAGAAAAAGTATTTAATAAAATACAACATCCTTTCATGATTCAAACCCTCAGCAGATGAGGCATAGAAGGAATATACCTCAACACGATAAAAGCCATATGGCAAACCCACAGCTAAAACGACACTCAATGGAAAAAAACTGAAAACTCTAAGATGGAGAACAAGACAAGGATGTCCACTCTCACCACTCATTCGATATAGTACTAGAAGTCCTGGCTAGTCCTGTAAGAAAAAGAAATAAAAGTCAGCCAAATTGTAAAGTAAGGAGGAAAATTGTCACTGTTTATAGAAGATATAACTTCATATATAAAAAATCACAAAGACTCAACCCAAAAACTACTGGAACTAATCAATTTCATGAAGTTGTGGGATACAAAATCAACATGTAGAAATCAGTTGCACTAAAAATGGAACATCTGAGAAGAAAAAGAACTATCCCGTTCAAATTAGCATCAGAAACAATAAAATAACTTAGGAAGAAGTTTAACCACGTGAAAGATCCGTACAACAAAAACAAGACTTTCCTGAAAGAACCTGAAGATGACACCAAAAAATGGAAAATCATCCTTTTTTCATGGGTAGAAAGAATATTGTTAAAATGTCAATACTATCCAAAGTCATCTAGAGATTCTGTGTAATCTCCATCAAAATACCAATGGCATTCTTCACAGAAATAGAAAAAAATATCGTAAAATTTGTATGGATCCATAAAAGACTCTGAATAGCCAAACAATCTTGAGGAAAAAGAACAGAGCAGGAAGTATCACACTTCCTGAT
>NC_048219.1:71968499-72071575 GCF_002007445.2 Ailuropoda melanoleuca | reverse complement strand
GCAGTAAGTCCTTACATATCAATTATCATTCTAAGTGTTAATGGATTGAATTCACCAATAGAATTCACCAACAGAGTGACTGGATAGATTCAAAAAACAAGTCCTAACTATATGCTACCTATAAGAGACTCATTTAAATTCGAAAGACACACACAGGCTCAAAAAAAGGAATGGGGGAAGATATTCCATGCAAATGAAAACCAGAAGAAAGTGAGAGTGGCCATACTTACATCAGACAAAATAGACTTCAAGCCAAAAACTGCAATAAGAGACAAAGAAGGTCTTTGTATAATGATAGAAGGGTCAACACATCAAGAAAATAAAATAATTGTAAATATATATGCACCCAACATTGGAATACTGAAATATATTAAGCAAATACTAATAGATCTAAAGGGAGAAAAGGATAAGAAGAATAGTAAGGGACTTCAGGGATGCCTGGGTGACTCAGTGGGTTAAGCATCTGCCTTCGGCTCTACTCCTGATCCCAGGACCCTGGAATCCAGTACAGCACTGAGCTCCTTGCTCAGCAGGGAGGCTGCTTCTCCCTCTGCCCGCCGCTCCCCCTGCTTGTGCACTTACTCTCTCTCTCTCTCTCTCTCTCTCTCACAAATAAATAAATAAAATTTTAAAAATAAAAAAGAAGAATAGTAAGGGACTTCAATACCCCTTATGAGAAATGGATAGGTCATCTAGACAGAAAATCAATAAGGAAACAATGGAATTGAACCATGCATTAGAATAAATGGACATAACATATATAGAATATTCCATTCAACAGCAGCAGAATATACATTCCTCTCAAGTACATATGGAACATTCTCCAGGACAGATCATACCTTAGCAAACATAAGACTGAAATTATGCCATCTTTTCTTACACACAAGATAAAAATCAACAAGAGGAAAGCTGAAAATTCTACAAAAATGTGGAAGCTAAACAGTATACTTCTGAACAACTGAGTCAAAAAATCAAAATGAAAATAAAAATTATCTCAAAACTGATGAAAATGGGAATACAATATATCAAAATTTATGGGATGCAGCAAAAGCAGTTCTGAGAGGAAAGTTTATAGTGATAAATGCATATATCAAGAATTTTAAAGATTTCAAATAAACAACCTAACTTTGTATCTCAAGGAACTAGAAACAGAAGAATAAATGAAGCTCAAAGTAGCAGAAGAAAGGAAACAATAAGGATCAGAGTAGAAATAAATGAAATAGACACCAGAAAAACAACAGAGAGGGTCAATGAAACTAAGAGCTGTTTGTTGTGTTGTTGTTTTGTTTTGTTTTGACAAGGTAAAAAAAAATTGAAAATCTTTGGCTAGCTAAGAAAAGAAAGAAACTGAAATGATAAAAATTAGAAACGAAAGAGGAGACACTGCAGCTGATACTACAGAAATACATACAATCATAAGAGATTGCTATGAAAAATTATATGCCAAAAAATCAGATAACCTAGAAAAAATGAGTAAATTTCTAGATAGACACAAGCTACCAATACTGAATCAGGAAGAAATATGAACAGACCAATAATGAGTAAAAAGATTCAGTCAACCATCAGAAACCTCTCAACACAGAAAACCCAAGGCCTAGATGGCTTCACTGCTAAATTCTACCAGACATTTAATGGAGAATTAATATCCATCCTTCTCAAACTTTTCCAAAAAATTGAAAAGTGAACCCTTCCAAATGCATTCTATGAGGCCAGCATTACTCTGATGCCAAGGCTAGATAAGGATGCCACAAGAAAACTATATACTAATATCCCTGATGGATATAAATGCAAAAATTATTGACAAAATATTAGCACACCAAAATCAAGAACACATTAAAGAATATACATCACGACCACGTGGGATGTATCCCTGGGGTGCAAGCATGGTTCAACATATGCAAATCAATGAGTAATATATCACATTCATAAAATGAAAGGCCAAAATTACATGATCATCTTAGTAGATACAGAAAAAGTATTTAATAAAATACATCCTTTCATGATTCAAACCCTCAGCAGATGAGGCATAGAAGGAATATACCTCAACACGATAAAAGCCATATGACAAACCCACAGCTAAAATGACACTCAAAGGAAAAAAAATGAAAACTCTAAGATGGAGAACAAGACAAGGATGTCCACTCTCACCACTCATTCGATATAGTACTAGAAGTCCTGGCTAGTCCTGTAAGAAAAAGAAATAAAAGTCAGCCAAATTTTAAAGTAAGGAGGAAAACTGTCACTATTTCCAGATGATATAACTTCATGTATAAAAAAAATCACAAAGACTCAGCTCAAAAACTACTGGAACTAATCAATTTCATAAAGCTGTGGGATACAAAATCAACATGTAGAAATCAGTTGCACTAATAATGGAACATCCGAGAAAAAAATGAACTATCCCATTCAAAGTAGCATCAGAAACAATAAAATAACTTAGGAAGAAGTTTAACCACGTGAAAGATCCGTACAACAAAAACAACAAGACTTTCCTGAAAGAAACTGAAGATGACACCAAAAAATGGAAAATCATCCTTTTTTCATGGGTAGAAAGAATATTGTTAAAATGTCAATACTATCCAAAGTCATCTAGAGATTCTGTGTAATCTCCATCAAAATACCAATGGCATTCTTCACAGAAATAGAAAAAAANATTCTTCACAGAAATATAAAAAAAAATCCTAAAATTTGTATGGATTCATAAAAGACTCTGAATAGCCAAACAATCTTGAGGAAAAAGAACAGAGCAGGAAGTATCACACTTCCTGATTGTAAAGTATATTACAAAGATATAGTAATAACAACAGTATGATACTAGCATACAATAGGCACACAGACCAACAAAACAGAATAGGAAGTCCAGAATTAAACCCCTGAGTTTATGGTCAACTACAATTCAACAAGGGAGCCAAGAACACCCAATGGGGAAAAGATAGGATCTTTGACAAATGGTACTGGGAAACTGGAAAAACGCATGCAGAACAATGAAATTGGACCCCTATCTTACACCATGCACAAAAACTAATTCAAAATGGATCACAGATTTAAACATAAGACCTGATCATCTAAAACTACTAAAAGAAACTGTAGGGAAGAATCTCCTTGACATTGGTCTTGGCGACGATATTTTAAAGGATATGACACCAAAAGCACAAACAACAAAAACAAAAATCAACAAACGGGACTACATCAAACTTAAGAGCTTTTGCACAGCAAGGAAACAATGAACAAAACTAAAATACAATCTATAGAATTGGGGAAAAAATTGTAAACCCCAGATCAGAATATATTTAACATTCAAAATGTATGAAGAACTCACACAACTCAATAATGAAAAACCAAACCATCTAATTTAACTAATTAAATTAAATTAAATTAAATAATTAAATTAAATTAAATTTTGTGGCATAACTAAATAGATGTTTTTCCAAAGAAGACATCCAAATTGTCAACAGGTGCATGAAAAGATGGTCAAAAACAGGAATGAACACGGAAATGCAAATCAAAACCACAATGAGATATCACCTTACCCCGCTAGAATAACTATCATCAAGAAGACAAAAGATAATGAGTGTTGGCAAGAATGTTCAGAAAAGCATACCCTTGTACCTTGTTGGTGGGAATGCAAATTGGTTCAACCACTGTGGAAAACAATATGGAGGTTTCTCAAAAAACTAAAATTAGATCTAGGATATGATCCATCAATCCACTTCTGGGTATATACCCAAAGGAAATAAAAACAGGACTTCCAAAACATGTAACTGCACTCCCATGTTTATTGCAAGCATTACTCACAATACCCAAGATATGGAAATGACCTAAGCGTCCCTCGATGGATGAATGGTTAGAGAAGATGTTTTATATATATAGAATGGATTGTTATTCAGCCATGAGAATGGAGGCATCCTGCCATATGTGAATATGGATGAAACTTCAGTACCTTATGTTAAGTGAGATAAGTCGCACAGAGAAAGCTTAAGCACTATGCAATATCACTTTGATGTAAAATCTGAAGAAGCCATACTTGTACAGAGTAGAAGGGTAGTTGTCAGTGGATGGCAGGAGGTGGGGGAAGGGAATACTGCTGTTTAAGTGTACAAACTTACACTGAGCAGTAAATAAGTCCTAGAGATCTAATACACAGTATACTGAATATGGACAACAATACTGTATTACAATCATCAAATTTGCTAAGAGACTAGAACTTAATTATCCCACCACAAAAAAAAGGATAATTATGTAACATGAGAAAAATGTTAATTATTGCTATAATGTTACATATGTAAATGTGTCCTAATTAACATATTATATACCTTCCATTTATATAATGTTACATATCAAATATATTTCAATTAAAAATAAATCAAAATAAAAAGTAACAAATCCTTTTTGCATGGTAAATAGTTGAAGAAAGTAAAGCAGGCATATCTTTGGCACTATCCTGGTTTTTTAGCAACATCTATGATTTCTTAAATTTGCACTAGAAAGACTATTGAAGAAACAAATGATAGACTGGGACAATGTAGTTGTAATATATAACAAAGAAACAATAACAAGAAGATAAGAACAACTCTAGGGAATCAATAAGAGGAAACATTTTTTTTTAATGAAAAAAGGAGCAACAGACAAATCTCAAAAAAGGAAACCCAAATGTCCCCCGCACCACCCCCCAAAAATGTGCTAGGATGCTGAGCCTAGCTAGCAATTTGCAAAATGCAAATTACAATTACAAATAAATTTCATCTATTAGAAAAACAAAGATTAGAAGCTTCATAATATTAATTTTTGATGAGAGTGTTATAAAAGGTACTTTCATATACTACAATACTAATAGAGATTAAAAATTGGAAACTGGGTAATTTTACATAATATTAAGTATAAAAATGTATTTAAAATGCACTTCTACTTACAGAAATATTCACCCATGTGTACAGACACAAGTAAACACAAAAGGTCATTACAACATTGATCACAACAACAAAATCTTTGGAAAAAACTTACATGTCATTACACTGAAAAATGGCTAAATAAAATATAGTACAGCCATACTCTGACAGGTAAAATAGTTTGCTTTTATATTTTAAAAAGGCAGATTTCATGGTAACAACACAAAAGGTCATTTCGAATTAAAAACCACAAAACAGGGGCACCTGGGTGGCTCAGTTGTTGAGCATCTGCCTTCGGCTCAGGGCGTGATCCTAGAGTTCTAGATCGAGCCCCACTTCTGACTCTTCCACTGGGAGCCTGCTCCTTCCTCTCCCACTCCCCCTGCTTGTGTTCCCTCTCTCGCTGGCTGTCTCTCTCTCTCTGTCAAATAAATAAAAAAATCTTAAAAAAAGAAACCCACAAAACAGTATGTTTTCATTTATATATGGAAAAAAAGCATTCCAAAAATTACATATTTTATATGTGTACATATATGTATGGAAATCAACTGCATGTACATTCATACAAAAATCGAGAAATAAGAGGTTATCTCTGAGGAAGTAGGGATGAAACCAAGATGAAGGATTGTGCTCAACTAAATTGAAGCTTAATTTGGAATGTTTTAACAATTCTGAACAATCAAAATATACATATGTTACATATTTAATATTTTTCATTGGGAAAAAAATACTTCCCCAAAGATGTAGCAATTAATTTCATAAGCCATTCAATGCGATCTTAGTACAATTAACATATTCTGTATGATTTCAATCCTTTAAAAGATTTGCCTTATGACCCAGTGTGTAATGGGTATTAAGGCGAGCACATATTGCATGTTGCACTGGGTGTTATACACAAAAAATGAATCATGGAACACTAGATCAAAAACTAAGGATGTACTGTATGGTGACTGACATAACATAATAAAAAATTATTATTAAAAAAAACTGTTGTCTATATGTCCATTTGGTCAAGTTCATTTAAACTTGTTTAAATCAGCTGCTTCTGCTACTGAGATTGGTACATCTAAAATCCCCATTATATATAGTATAGAATTGCTTATTCTTACCGTTTCTGTCAAATTTTTTGCTTTATCTATTTTAAATCTAAGTTACAGAGGATAAAAATCTTACAATTACTCGTTTTCTAGTTAATGTGTTAAAATTATAAAGTCTAACTTTTTTTTATTAAAACATAGAACGATTTTATCTTTTGTACTGATTTGGCCTTAAATCCATTTCATCTCATTCCAGTAAAGCTATATTAGCTTTCCTTTGGTTAGAATTTGCCTGGTATCTTTGTACTTGCCTTTACTTTTACCTATTTCTACTCATTTATTTTAATCGTATGAAAACGTCTTTTAATAGAAACTTTAAGTCCATTTACACTGAATGTAAATATTGAGATATTTAAATATAAATCTATCACCTTATTGCCCTGCCAATTTTTTTTTCATATTTTCTGTCTTCTTTTAAATGATTTTTCTATATTTTATCATCTAACACAGTAGAAATTACACACTCTGTTTCTACTTTATTAATGGTTAACATGGAAATTATACCATGTGTTAATTTGAGAGTTCAAATTTAATCATTATGTCAGTTGTCAAAGAGAATATGCAACTCTATTTTAGTTTATACTCATTGGTTTTATTTTTTAAATCTGTCTTGTATTTTTAATCCTGCAAAAATTATTTTTTTAATAGAGACATTTTTTTTAGATTACCCAGATATTTACCACTTACTTTGTTATTCACTCCTCTTGTATCTCAGATCTCCTAACTAGGGTAACTACCGATGTCTAAGATATTTCCTTATAATTTCTTTGGTGAATATCTGCTCACAAATTCCTTTTTTTAAGTGAAATATGTATTTTTTAAAATTTGAGTATAGTTGATATACACACTGACAAACTCTCTTCATTGCTTTGAAAATGTCTTTATCTTCATTCCATAAAACTACTTTCTCTGTGTAAAATTATAGAAGTTATTTCTTTCACTACTTTGAGTATGTTCTAGAGATATCTGGCTTCCTTTGTTGCTATAAAGAAGTCAGATGTCAGTCAAATTGACATTCAATGGAGGAAATCTTTCTTTTAAAAAAATTTTTTTTTATTCTATAAAAATATTGTCCCTGTGTTATGTCTAAATGTGGATTTTAAAAATTCATTCTGTGTTGTTGGAAATCTGTGTGTATATGTGTGTGTATTTGTGTGTGTTTTTCTTATCAGATCTAGAAAATTCTAAGGGCATACTTGAGATAGCCACTGTCTGGACCACTTATTTATTTGGAACTACAACTGAATATACAATAGTTTTCACTCTATCAACCCTGTCTCTTAATCTTTCTCCTATATTGTCCATCATTATTATTAGCAGCCCCCCAAAATGAGATATTTAGGTAAAAATCTAACAAGATATATACAAGATCTATATGAAGAAAATTACAAAACTCTGATGAACAAAATCAAGGAAGTACTAGGTAAATGGAGAGAAGTTCCATGTCCATAAGTAAAAAGACTCAATATTCTCAAGACAGTAATTCTTCCCAGTTTGATCTATAGATTCAATACAATCCCAATAAAAATACGAACAAATTATTCTGTGGATATCTACACATTCTAATGTTTACATGGAGATTAAAAAGACAGAACACCACCATAATATTAAGAACAACAGAGGACTCACACTACCTGACATTAAGACACTATAAATCTACAGTATTCAGAAGAGTGATATTAGAAAAACAAAAACAAAAAAAAAAGGCTAAATCAATGGAACAGAATAGAGAGTCTGTAAATAAACCCACCAATATAGTAACTGATCTTTAACAAAGTAGTAAAGGCAGTAGAATGGAGAAAAGACCATCTTTTCATCAAATTGTACTGGAGCAACTGGACATCCCCATGCCCCAAAAGGGGGGGTGGGGGGTGGGATTCTAGACACAGACTTTACACCCTTTACAAAAATTAACTAAAAGTGGACTATAAACTTAAATGTAAACTGTGAAACTATAAAGCTCCAGAAGATAACAGGAGAAAATCTAGATAGCCTTGGGTTTGACAATCACTTTTTAGATACAACCAACAAAGGCAAATCCATGAAATAAATAATTGATCAGCTTTCCTTTATTAAAATTTAAAACTTCTGTGAAAAATACTGTCAAGAGAATCAGAAGGAAGACCACAGAGTGGGAGAAAATATATGTATAAGACATATCTGATAAGGATAAGACATATCTGATAAGGATTATTACACAAAATACACAAAGAACTTTAAAAACTCAACAATAAGAAAATCAACAATGCAATTAAAGAATGAGCAAAAGATCTAAACAAACATCAAGGAAGATATACAGGTGGCAGGTAAGCATATGAAAAGATGCTCAACATCATATGTCCTTAGGGAATTGCAAATTAAAACAAGATACCACTACATACTGATTAGAATGACAAAAACCCAGAAACTGACAACAACAAATGCTGAGGATGTGAAGCAACAGGAATTGTCATTCATTGCTGGAGCAAATGCAAAATGGTACAATTTGGAAGGCAATTTGGCAGTTTCTTATAGAACTAAACATACACTTACCATACAATCCAGCAATTATGCTCCTTGGTATTTACCCAAATAAATGGATAACTTATGACCACAAAAAGAAAAAGAAAAAGAAAGAAAGAAAGAAAGAAAGAAAGAAAGAAAGAAAGAACGAACTCACAGATGTTCATAGCAGTTTTATTTATAACTGCCAAATTTCAGAGCAACATGTCTTTCAGTAGGAGAATGGATAAAACTGTGTTGCAACCAGAGAATGAAAATCTGTGCTGAAAATTATCAAGCAATGAAAAGACACTGAGGAGTCTTGTATGCATATTATTAAGTGAAAAAAAACCAATATGAAAAAGCTACATACTGTAATACAATATAGCATTTTGAAAAAGGCAACAGTTCTGAAACAGTAAAAATATTAGTAGTTGCCAGAAGTTAGGGGTAAGGAGGGGTAAATAGGTGGAGCTCAGAGAACTTTGAGAGCAATGGATGTAGTCTGTATGATAATGGTGGATATATATGATGCTTTTATAAAAACAAAGTGTACAATGCCAAGAGGAAATCTTAATGTAAACTTTGGGTGACAATCATGTGTCAATGTAGGTACATTAATTATAATTAACATACCACTCTAATGCAGGAAGTTGAGAGTAGTGGAAGTTGTATAGGTGTGAGGGTGGGAATTATGTGGGAACTCTGTAATTTCTCTCAATTTTGTTGTGAACCTAAAGCTGCTTTAAAAAAATGACTATTAATATGTTTTAAATAAATAAATGCTTTTTAAAAAGATATCCTATTCCCTAGAACCTATAAATGTTTCCTTACTTGGAAAAAGCCTTTGCAGATGTAATTAAGTTTAGGATCTTGAGATGAACAGAGTAACCTGAATTATCCAGGTGGGTCATGAATACCATTATATGTATCTCACAAGAAAGAGGAAGAGAGCAATACACGTAGAAGTAGAAAAGGCATGGAGAACATGACTGTGGAAGCATAGATTGGAGTGATGCAGACACAAGTCAAGGAATGCTGGCAGCCACCAAAGCTGAAAGAAAGGTTTGCTTTTTCCATAAAGCCCCTAGAGGTTGCAGAGCCCTGCCAACACCTTGATCAGTGAAAAAGATTTTGGATTTCTGCCCTCCAGAACTATAAGACAATAAATTTCTCATGTTCTAAGCCACAAAGATTATGCATTTTGTTACAATAGCCATAGGAAACTAATACCAATATGTACTCTTTTGTATATCAGTAGTTGTTTTAGTCGTATTTACTACTGTGGGTTTGGTATGGTGAGGTCAGACTCCGATCAAGAAAGAGAAACCAGAAAGTTTTGCAGTTTCTTATGCTCACAGTTCCCTGAGGAGGAATAGGACACCACACAGGCCCACTCAAGGGAAGCACCAGGGTTATTCACCAAGCAGAGGAAGAGAAGGAAACTACGTGCAAGTTCCTTTTTCATGGCTTCTATAGGAAGGAATGGGTGAAGCGGGTAGGCAGGTTTAGGATGTCTAAATAATTTCAGTGGGCTCTGGGTTATAGAGCTATTCCTCATCTGATACCTGGTCCTTGGGTGGTTAGAGAAGGTATATAGTGACCCAGAGGAAAGTCTGATAAGGGAAGTGGTTTGGGGTGAGGACTTAATCAGATGCCCAGGAAGGTCTGATTGACCTGTCGGCTGGGCCTCAAAACTGGATCAGAAAGCATTTGTAACAAAATATATTACAGTAGTCTGCGGCTGAGTTGTACTCTATTATATGCACGTACCATCATTTGTTTATCTAATGTGTCGATGGACATATAGGCTGATTATATTTTTGGTAATTATGAATAAAGCTGCTGTGAAGGATAACTAAGACTTCTTATAGACGTGTATTTTCATATCACATGGGTTAAGCGTAGATATAAAATTGTTGGCNTAAGCTTGAGAAAACCCTTAGCAGCAGTATAGATTCTCCAAGGGCAGAAGTGAGAGCTAATCTGGCTGAACTTAAAAATGCTGTGAAAGAGATGCAGTCTAAACTGGATACTCTTTTTTTTTTTTTTAAAGATTTTATTTATTTATTTGACAGAGACAGCCAGCGAGAGAGGGAACACAAGCAGGGGGAGTGGGAGAGGAAGAAGCAGGCTCCCAGTGGAGAAGCCTGATGTGGGTCTCAATCCCAGAACGCTGGGATCACGCCCTGAGACGAAGGCAGACGCTTAACGACTGCGCCACCCAGGCGCCCCCAGTAAGGTTCTTTTTTGAATGCATAAATCTGAGTTTTAATAAATTCATAGCATTACCCACTGCAACCACAATATCCAATATTCCATCACACCCCCAAATACTGTCATCCCTTTGTAGTCAATTCATCCACCCACACCTACCTCCTGGCAACCACTCAACAGGTCTCTGATGAGCTTTGTCTTTACATAATTTCATGAAAATGGAGTCACACAGTGTGTGATTTTGTGAGTCTGTCTTCTTTTACTAATGATGCCTTTGAGATATATCCATATAGTCACATGTATAGTCATTAATACTTCATATAGAGGTATGATAGTTGAAGAACATTTGGGTTATTTTCACTTTGGAGAATGATGAATAAAGCCACTATAAATCTGCACATACATATTTTTATTAAAATTTTTATATTGTGGTAAATTACATACAACAAAGTTTATCATTTTAATTTTGTTAAATGTACAGTGCAGTGGTATTAAATATATTTATAATGTGTAACCATCACCATCATCAAGTTCTATAGTTCTTTTCATCTTGTAAAATTGAAATTCTTTATCCATTAAACAGAAACTCTCCACTCCTGCCTCTCTCCAGCCACTGGCAATTACTGTGCTACTTTCTGTCTCTATGATTTTGACTACTCCAAGTACCCCATATAAGCGGCATCATACAGAATTTGTCTTTTTGTGACTGGCTTAGTTTATCATAATATCATCAAGGTTTATCTTCATTGTAGCATATGGCAAAATTTCCTTTTTAAAGGCTGAATATTATTCCCTCCTATGGATATTAACCACATGTGACTCATCCATTCATCTGTTGAAGTACGCTTGTGTTGTTCCACTTCTTTGGCTATTGTGAATAATGTTGTTATGAACATGGGTACATAAATAATTGAGAACTTGCTTTCAATTCTTTTGGGTATATACCCAGAAATGCAATTGCTGGATCATGTGGTAATTCTATTTTAGTTTCCTTAAAAATTACCACACTGTTTCCCACAGCAGCTATACCATTTTAACTTCCCAGCAACAATGCACAGGGTTCAATTTTGCCACATCCTCAAGAACACTTGTTTCTTGTTTGTTTGTTTTGATAGTAGACATCCTGAGAGTGAGGTGATATCTTTGTGCATATTGATAATTTGTACATCTTTAGAGAAAAGTCTATTCAAATTTTTTGCCCATTTTTGAATTAGGTTGATTTTCTGTTGTTGAATTTTAGGTGTTCTTTATATATTCTGGATATTAATCTCTTACCCGATTTTATGATTTGAAATATTTTCTCTCATTCTGTACACATCTTCTGATGAAAAAATTTTTAAAAATTTTGGTGAAGTCCAATTTCTCTATTTTGTCTTGTTATCTCTGCCTTTGATATCAAATCTAATGAATCACTGTCAAATCACTGTCTCCAATGTTGTGAAGTTCTGTTTTAAGAGGTTTTTTAGTTCTTAAATTTAGGTTTTTTGATCCATTTTGAATTAATTTTTGTATACCATCTTAGGTAATGGTTCAAATGAAATCTTGTGTGTGTGGATATCCAATCTTCCTGCCACCATTTATTGAAAAGACTGTCCTTTCCCACTGAATGGTCTTGGCATCATCCTTGTCAAGAATCATTTGACGAGAGGTGCCTGGGTGGCACAGTCAGTTAAGCCTCTGGCTCTTGGTTTTGGCTCAGGTTGTGATCTTGGGGTCCTGGGATCGAGCCCTGTATCAGGCTCCATGCTCAGCGAGGAGTCTACTTGGGATTCTCTCTCTCTCCCTCTGCCCCTCCTGCTCGTACTTGCTCGCTCTCTCTCTTGAATAAATAAAATTAATAAATCTTAAAAAAAGAAAAGAAAAAGAATCATTTGACCACATACGAGAGGATACATTCCTGAATTTTTTTCTATTCCGTGGATTTATATGTCTGTCTTTATACCAGTATCACAATGGTTCTATCAGTGTAGGCTTATAATAGGTTTTGAAACCAGAAGTAAGTCCTCTAGTTTTGTTTTTCTTTCTCAAGATTGGTTTGGCTATTCAGGGTCCCTTGAGATACGAAGTTTAGAATAGATTTTTTTTTTCTTTTTAAGTCTGTGAGATGTTGATAGAGATTGCATTGAAGCTGTAGATTACTTTGGGTGTACTGACAGTTTGACACTACTAAGTATTCTAACCCATGAAAATAGTAATGTTTCAATTTATTTGTGTCTTTAAAGTCTTTCAGCAATGTTTTATAATTTTCACTGTACATGTTTTCCACCTTGTTGGTTGATTTCTAAGTATTTTATTCTTTTTCATGGTATTACAAATGTAATTTTTTCCCATAATTTCCTTTTCAGATTGTTTATTAGTGTACAGAAACACAAATGATTTTTGCATGTTGCCTTTGTATCCTACTGCTTTGCTCAACTCATTTATTCTGACGAGTTTTTTTTTTCAGACAAGTTTTTTTTTTTTTTTGGTGGAATCTTCAGGGTTTTCTACATATAAGATTAGATTTACAACTCAATAAAATAAAACCCAAATAACTTAATTAAAAAGTGGACAAAGGGCCTAAATAGACATTTTTCCAAAGAAGATATACAAATAGGAAACTGGTACATGAAAGGTGCTCAATATCACTAAGCATCAGGAAAATGCAAATCAAAACCACAGAGAGCTAACACCTCCCACCTGCTGGAATGGTTATCATCAAAAAGATAAATTAACAAATGCTGGCAAGGATGGGAAAAAAAGAGAACTTTTTACAGTGTAGATGAGAATGTAAAGTCATATAACCAGTAAAGAAAACAGTATGGAGGTTCCTCAAAAAAGTAAAAACAGAATTACCATATGATCCACCAATCCCAGTAATTTGTGACAACATGGATGGACTTGAAGGGCATTATGCTAAGTGAAATAAGCCAGAGAGAATAAGGAAAATACTGAATAGTTTCACTAGTGAATGGAATTTAAAAAAGAGGGGGGAAAAAAGTCAAACTTAGAGTCAGAGAGTAGAAAAGTGTTTAACAGGGATTGGAGGGTGGCGTGAATACAGAAAAGGTTGGTAAAGGGTATAAACTTTCAGTTATAAAATGAACAAGATCTGACGATCTGCTATATAACATGGTCAATGTAAGTGAAATTTGTGGACAGAACTTAAATATGTCAAAGGATGGATGTGTTAATTAACTAGATGGGGGGGTACAGATTCTTTCCACAATGAATGCATATATTGTCATCATGTTGTACACTTTATCTTAAAATTTTATTTCTCAGCTATACCTCAATAAAGCTGAAGATCATATCATCTATGAACAGAGATAATTTCTTCTTTTTCAATTTGAATGCTTTTTATTGTTTGTTTTCCTAACTCTTCTTGCTACAATTTCCAGCACTAGGTTGAACAGAAATAGTGAAAGTGGGAATCCTTGCCTTGTTCCTAATTGTACAGGAAAACTTTTCCCTACTTTTCAGCATGGAGTATGATGTTCACTCTGGGTTTTTCATATATGGCTTTTATTATATTGGGGTACTTTCCTTCTATTCCTAGTTTATTGAATGTTTTTATCATGAAAAAGTATTAAATTGTGTGAAATGCTTTTTATGTATAAATTGAGATGATCATGTGGTTTCTGTCCTTCATTCTTTTAATGTGGTGTATTACATTGATAAATTTTTATATGTTGAACCATCCTTGCATTCGAGTAGATCCCTCTTGGTCATAATGTATAATCCTTATAATGAGCTGCTGAATTTACTTTGGTAGTATTTTGTTGAAAGGTTTGTTTGTTTGCATTAATGTTCACAGGGATATTGGTCTGCATTTTTTTTCTTGTAGTATTTTTGTCTGGCTTTGATATCAGGGTAATATTAGTTTCCCAGGATGAGTCAAGAAGTGTTCCTTCCTTTTCAAATTTTAGGATGAGTTTAGGAAGGATTGGCATTATTTCTCCCTTAAATGTTTGGTAGAACTCAATAGTAAAACTGTCAGTTCCAGGGCTTTTCATTGTCAGATTTTTTTTTTTAATTTTTTTTTTTTAAAGATTTTATTTATTTATTTGACAGAGATAGAGACAGCCAGCGAGAGAGGGAACACAAGCAGGGAGAGTGGGAGAGGAAGAAGCAGGCTCATAGCAGAGGAGCCTGACGTGGGGCTCGATCCCAGAACGCCGGGATCACGCCCTGAGCCGAAGGCAGACGCTTTAACCGCTGTGCCACCCAGGCACCCCTCATTGTCAGATTTTTTATTACCGATTCAATCTCCCTAGTAATTATAGGTCTACTCAGAATTTCTATTTCTGTGTGTAATTTAGGCTTAGTAGACTTTGTATTTCTAGGAATTTGTCCATTTCATCTAGTTACCAATTTGAGAACTGTTCATCATACTCTTACAATTCTTATTCCTGTAGACTCTGTAGTAATGTACCCACCTTATGATTTTAGTAATTTGAGTCTTTTTTAGTACATCAGTTATAAATGTATCAAATTTGCTCATGTTTTCAACCAATCACCTTTTGGTTTCATTGATTTTCTCTATTATTTTTCTATTCTCTATTTCATTTATCTGTAATCTTTATTATTTCCTCCTTCTCCTAGCTTTGGATTTGTTTTTCTTTTTCTACTTCCGTAAATTGTAAAGTTAGCTTGTTGGTGTGAGAGCTTTGTTTTTTAGTGTGATTTATAACAAAAATTCTCCCCTTAGCACTACTACTGCTGGATCCCATAGTTTTAGTACATTGTTTGGTTTTCAGTTGTCCTGAAGTATTTTCTAATTTCCCATGTGATTTATTTTTTGACCCACTGGTTGTTAAAGAATGTTGTCTAATTTCAATGGTAAAGTGAATTTTCCAACTTTCCTTCTGTTCTTGATTTCTAACTGAATCCTGCTGTGGTCAGACAACATACTTTGTATGCCTCTTTCTATAAATCTACTGAAACTTGATTTATGGCTTGATATAAGGTCTATCCTAGAAAATATTTCATGCGCACTTGGGAAGAATGTGTATCCTGCTGTTCTTAGGTAGAGCGTTCTGTATGTTAGATGTAGCTGGTTTATTGTGTGAGTCCTCTATTTCCTTATCTTCTGTCTCATTCTATCCATTATCATAAAAGGAGTACTAAGGTTTTGAAGTATTATTGTAAAATTGTCTATTTCACCCTTCAATTCTGTCAGTTTTGCTTCATATTTCATTCATTTCATATTCATTAGGCACATAAATGTTTACAATTTATATATTTATATAGTTTTACAGTTCATATATTATTTTGCTCTATTCAAACTTTTATTAAAATCCTTGTCTGTTGCTATCTTTTCAATTTAGTCTCTTTTGTCTGACATCAGTAAAGCCACCCCTGCTCTCTTTTGATTATTATTTGCATGATCTTTTCCCGTCCTTTATTTTTATTTTTTTTCCATCCTTTTACTTTAAATCTCTTTGTGTCTTTGCATCTGAAGTGTGTTTCTTGTAGACAGCTTATAGTCGAATCAGTTGTCTTTATACATTCTCCCAATTGTGTTTTGACAGAAGAGTTAAATTCATTTATACTTAATTACTTAAAATGAGGGACTCATGTCAATTTGCCTGTTTTCTATATGCCCTATAGCTTTTTTTGTTCCTCACTTCTTGCCTTATGGTCTTATGTTGAGTTGATTTTTTTTAGTGACATCTTTACTTTCTCATTCATTTCCTTCTGTGTTTATTCTGCAGCTCTTTTATTTGTGGTTATTATGGGATTTACATTTAACAATTCTAAGGTTTTAACACTTCTTAACTTCAATATTATACAAAAACTCTGCCTTTACAGTTCTGTCCTCACTTCTTTTCATTGTTGAAGTCTCCCAAATGACATCTTCATACATTGTGTACCCCAAAACCCAAAACATAAACTAATAATTATTTTAAATGTCATTAGTCTCAAATTATGTAGAAAACAACATGTGGAGTTACTAGCCACAGTCACAATACTGGCTTATAAACTAATAATTGTTTAAAAAATGTATGTTTCTTAAATCATGTAGAAAACAGGTATAGTTATCAACCTCTATTACAATATTAACTTTCATAATTGCCCATATATTTCTTTATTGAACTCTGTATTTGTTCAAACAGCTTTGAATTACTGTCTAGTGTCCTTTAAGTTCACTATGCAAGACTCCTTTGAGTATTTCTTCCAAAGCAGATCTGATGGTAACAAACTCTCTCAAACTTTATTTGGGATTGTCTTAATTTCTACCTCAGTTTTAAAGAATGGTTTTGCTAGATACAGGATTCCTGGTTGGCAGTTATTGTTTTTTCCATTTAGCACTTTGTATCTATCAGCCCAGTGCCCTCTGGTTCTCCAAAGTTTTTGATGAAACAAATCGGCTGATAATCTCATTTAGTATCCCCTGTATGTGACAATTCGCTTCTGACAGTTTTCGAGATTCTTTGTCTTTTTAAAGTCTGATTACACTGTCTTGATGTGGGTCTTTGAGTTCATCTTACTGGATATTTGTTGAGCTTCCTGGATCTCAATATTCATAATTTTCATCAGATTTAGGAAGTTTTAAGCCATTATTTTTTCAAATATTCTCTGTCCCTTCCTCTCTCCTTTTGGGACTAGCACAGTGTATGTACATCTGCTTGATGGTGTCCCACAGGTCCCTCAAGATCTGTTCACTTTTCTTCAATCATTTTTGCTTCTGTTCTTCAGACTTAATAATTTTTGTCTTATCTTCAAGTTTGTTGATTCTTCTGCCTACTCAAATCGTCCTTGGAATCCCTGTAGTGATTGTTTTCATTTCACTTACTCTACTTTTCAGCTCCAGAATTCCTTTTGCTCTTTAGCTTTCTGGACATCTTTCTTTAATGTTTTGAGCATCTTTCTAAGTTGCTTTAAAGTCTTTGTCTAGAAAATGCCATCAGGTCTACTTCAGGTAGTTTGTTTCCCTTTTGAATGGGTCCTACATTCCTGTTTTGTTCTTGCTTTTTATCTTGTGGTTTTCTGTTGAAAATGACATTTTAACATCTTAATTCTGCAAATCATATTTTTTTCTTTCCCTGGCATTTTTTTTTAAGAGAGACTGTGCCCATTTGTGCCAGTACATGAGCAGGCAAGGGGCAGAGAGAGGAAGAATCCTAAGCAGACTCCAGCCCCAGCATGGAGACTGACACAGGGCTCGATCTCTCAACCATGAGATCATGATCTAAGTCAAAAATCAAAAGTCAGATGATTAAACGACTGAGCCACCCAGACACCCCTATTGTTTGTTCTCTGCTCTCTGTGCTTAAAGGATCAGTCTGAGGTATGAAACCTAAGGTCTTCTCAGATCTTGAGTCTTTTCCTGGGCATGCATGATCAATTTCTCATTTTTCCTATATATGAAGCTGTTTACAAATGCCTTGGTCTTTAATGCCTAGCTCCCAAAAGGAAAAAAAAAAAAAGAAAAAAGAAGAAAAAGAAATGGGGAATAGAGGGATGTCAGTCCTTTTATACCCCTGGAAGTCACTTCACAGGGTGTGGGTATGTGTGGTTATAATGGAAAGAGATAGAACCATGGCTTCCCACCTCTTTGTACTTCTGTGATCAAAAGCAGAAATTAGCCATCAGCCTGATTCCCAATATTTGGAGGTGAAAGTTCTTTTTGCCTACCCTGGCTTCCACTAGCTGTGTGCGAGCTGCTCCAGGAACGTGTGCAGTTGCCTGCTACGAGGCTGAGGTTGGGCAATGAGTAGCTACTACTATGTTAAGAGCTAAGTTTGAATGAAATTAACTTCATTTACTGTCCAAGCTTTTTCCTGTTAAGTTGGAAAGTATTAACAGACTACAGAGTTCCAAAATAATTACATCAAATATATTCTACACTACAATTGTAATCTGGGTGGGGAGATGGATTCCTGGTGGTTCCTACTCTGCCATGTTCCCGGTATCCTTTCACATGGAAGTTTTTGTTGTTTTTGTGTGAACATACTTTTTTGTTCCTCTTAAATATTCAGAAGTGTGATAGCTAGCTTACATATAAGTGTATATTTCACTTTATAACACACTTCTTGAAACTGTTTTTCAAAGCAGTTGGAATATTTTGTACTTCAATTAGCAATGTTTGAAAGCTGTAGCGTTCCATTCTTGACAAGTGTTGGTACTGTCAGAATTCATTTTAAGCCATTCTAATAGGTGTGTAGTGCTATATTATTGTGGCTGTCTTGTATTTGTCCAAGGGCTGATGATGTCCATCTTTTCAAGTGCTTATTCGCCATCTCTAAGTCTTTGGTAAAGTATCTTCAAATTTCTTGTCCTTTTTTGAGAGGGGGGGATTTTTGTTTTCTCTATGAGTTTTGAAATTTATTATTCTAGGTAAAATTGAAATATATACTTCGCAAAGATTTTTCCCAGTCTGAGACTTGCCTTTTCATTTTCTTAGTAGTATCTTCTGAAAAGTACAAAGTTTTCATTTGATGAAGGAATATTTATCTTTATTTTCATATAAGAATTTGTCTAAGTAAGGTCATGCAGACTTTATCCTACTTGTTTCCCCCCTCCTCCAGTTCTATACTTTTACACTTTATACCTAGTACTATGACTCATTTTTGAAGAAATTTTTTTGTGTGAGAACAATGTACTGAGGTTTTATTTTCAATTTTTAGCATATGGATGTTCAATTTTTCTAGCATCATATGTTGAAATAATCAACCTTTCTCAACTGAGTTGCCTTCTCACCTTTGTCAAAAATTATGGTACATGTGTGGGTCTATTCCTGGACTTTTCTGTTCCAATGATCTGTGCCCATGTTTGCCAATACCACAACTTTATTATCCGAGCTTTGTAATAAGTCTTAGAATTAGGTACTCTAAGTCATTCAATTATTTTTTTCTTTCAAAATTATGCTGGCTATTCTAGTTGTTGCTTTTCCAAAGAAATTTAAATCAGCTTGGGAATATCAACAAAATATACTGTCAGAATTTTTTAATAGTAACAAATCAATTCGGAAGGTTGATATTCTTAAAAATCATGAGTCTTTTATCTCTCCCATTTAGATCTTCACCTTCATTATCAAAATTGGTGAAGGGTTGTCAAGTTCAGTCCACATTTTAGTAGACTTCTACCTATTATTTGTTTTAGTACTATTGCAAATGGTATTTTTAGAAAAAAAAATTCAATATCCAGTTATTGACTTTTAATCTTGCAACCTTGCTTACCTTACTTATTAGTTTTAAGAGACTTCTTAATTCTTTGGGATTTTCTACATAAAAAATCACACCATCTCTGAACGGGGACAGTTTTACTTCATTTCCAATTTGTATGGCTTTTTTGTTTTCTGCACTGGCTGTCAGTAGATGTTGAAAGGAAGGGATTAGTGTGCACTTTATCTTGTTTTCAATCTTCGGAGAAAACATTCAGTTTTTTAACTGTAAGGATAGCAGTAAGTTTTGTAAACACTATTTATCAGATTAAGGAAGCTCTTCTCTGTTCCTATATTATTGAGTTTTTATTAGGAATGTTTAATTTTATCAAATGCTTTCATTCATTAAGATGACCATGGCTTTTTCTTCCTTAGTCTGCTGATGTGGATTACATTTGATTTTCAATGTATCCTGCATTTCACAAATTTTCAATTAGCCTGCATTTTCCAAAATAAACTGCATTTGATCATGACTTATAAAATATTTTCCACATATAACTTGATTCAGCGTCTTAATATTTTGATGAGGATTTTTACATTTACTCTCAAAAGAAATAGTGATACATAGTTTTGTATCTTGTCTTGTTTTAGCATCAGAGTAGTACAGGGCTCATAAAATGAATTTGGATGTGTTGTCTTATACAGAATAGTTGGTTTCATTTAATGTTTAGAAAAATTCAACAGTGAAGCTATCTAAGCCTTATGTTTTCTTTGTAAGAAAGAAAGGAAGAAAGGAAGATTTTTAACTACAAGGTAAATGTATTAAGTAGATACAGGATCGATTAGGTTACCTTCCTCTCGAACAAGCTTTGGTAGTTTGTCCCTTTTATGATATTGACCCATTTCATCAAAGTTGTAAATTTATGGAAATAAATTTGTTCAAAATGTTCCAAAAATTTTCTTACAACTTTGGGGGTGTTTTTTCTTTGCAATCTGGCTAGAACTTTTTCAACATTATCAATCTTTTCAGGGACTAGTTGTGTTTACAATATTTTCTACTGTTCTGCTTACAAATTCACTGATTTATGTTTATTTTTATTTCCTTTATCTGCTTCCTCTGCATTTAATTTGCTCTTTTCTAGTTCCTTACGGTAGAAAGTTGAATCACCAATTTGTGACTTTTCTTCTTTTTTAATATAAGCAAATTCCCTTTAAACACTCCTTTGGTGTGTTCTACAAATTTTTGATCAATTTTTACTTTCATTCAGTTCAAATGCTATCTAATTTCCCTTAAGAATTCTGTCTCGATCCATGTTATTTAGAAATATTAATACTCAGAAATTTAAACATTTTTCAAATATTTCTATTACTGATACCTAATTTAGTTCAACTAAGATCAGAGAACATTATATGATCTGTTAAGGTTTTGAACTTGTTAATGTTTTATGGTATCAAATGTGTTCACTGTTGTTTAGTTCTTGGGATGGAAAGGACAGAAAATCTTCCAATTTGTATCCATAAAGACAGATATGCATACAGTTCAAAAGCAAAAAGTATATTAGGATAGTAAAATTTCATGTAGAGCAATTGTGGAAAAAACTCTAAAAATGTTCCTTTCAGGAGGGCAATATGAAAACATAGCTGCAAAACACTGGATTAGAAGTGTTCCACTATTTTATTTTCATTCAAATTGTGATATATATGTCATACAGAAAAATGTAAAACCAAACCAAAAAAAAAAAAAAAAATGACAGGCCCCATGTCCCAAGATCCAGATTTAACAGACAGTAACATTTTACCAAAATATTCCTCAAATAACTTTTTAAAAGAAATATACAATATATACAGAACTGCCCAACTCAAACCTCAATCTTTCCCTTCCTTTTCTTACACAGCAAGATATTAACCGTCTCCATAAATAATTTTAATGGTATCTTGTGTATCTTTTTCTAAGCTCTAAGAAATTTCATACAATAAATCTCTTGCTCAGACTTTCTTTAATTCTTAAGATTTTCAAATATCCTGGTATATCAGTGCTTTATCATAATTTGAAAAAAAAATTCTTATGCACTCAAATACCCCTTCTCATTGTCAGCTGATGCAGTTTTTAATGCATATAACCCCTTTTAATCAAAGACGTTCTAAAGTGTTGTTTGATCCCCTAGCTTTACCCCAAGGCATTAAAGCTTATGCTTGTTGGGTAGAGGGTCTTCCTTTCCCAGTTTTGTTTTTTTCAAAATTTGGTGAGTTTGAACTGTTTATTTTAGATTACCTACTGGCCTTTAGATGAATGCTATACCTCTACAACAGTTTGCTTTCAAGAAATGTCAGAGTAGG
Organism: Ailuropoda melanoleuca; assembly: GCF_002007445.2. NCBI lineage: Eukaryota > Metazoa > Chordata > Mammalia > Carnivora > Ursidae > Ailuropoda > Ailuropoda melanoleuca. The sequence continues at coordinate 72,049,469 of NC_048219.1, read as the reverse complement.
ATATATAGTAGCTTAAGTTCTTGGAGTGAAACACTATTCCTCCTGAGATCATCAGTTCTCTTAAGTGCCTAACACATGTGGTTGGCTCTCATCTCTCCTAAACAATCATACTAAGGTCAATATTTTTTGTTTTATATGCATTAATAAGTTATAGATATAACAAAAGTATCTTACTAACTTACAGCTAAAGTTAAAAAAAAAACCCTCCTCCATTACTCATAATGGGAAGTGCTCTCTTCTCATAGAGTGGTTAAGATCAAATTGCTATAAGAACTCAGTACAGTGCCTTTTGAATTTTAGATGCTTCATGTTTTCCCTTAGTTCTTTAAAAAGCCTTGGTATCTCTTGATACAGATTTTAAAGGAGTCTCATTTGCATGGCAAATACTTTCCAAATCATCAAAGCAGCAACTTGAATGTTACTGCTTTTGTTTAATTTACCTTATCAGGATTATGCTGATTCTATTCAAGTTACTAATAGTAGGAGGCAGAGCCATACTAGGTTGGGATGAAGAGCACTTGCATTATTCTGAGTGACTCCTTAAATTTTACACCATATTTGCCTCACTTGCCTCATACTATTCCCAGCCCTTGGAGAAGGCATAAGTGGAAAACCATGTGGAAATATGAGTTTTATATATCATATACTGTAGTAAAACATTTTTTGGCTGTATAGTACCTACTTTCTCTCTTGATTTCACAGCTCTATGCTTTTCCTTTGGAGAACAAGGTCTTTAAACTCTCACTTCACGTGGTTTATATGAAACTTCACTCCTTATAGTTTAAGGGTGACATATATGACCCATAGTTGGTCTCTAAGAGTGACAAATCCCTCCAGCAAAAGGAAAAAGTACTTATTTCAAGTTTATTTCATTTAAAGTAACTAAAAAATTCCATGATACACTAGCTGTTAGGACTTTTGCTACAGGTTTAAATTATTAGTACTTCTCCATGAATTTTTCTTAAAAACTAACTGAAAATCATTAGGATAATGGTTAGCAGCTCTAGGCATAGTTCTACCTAGTTAAAAAAAAAAAAAAGAAATGTGTACGAGAACTGGAAATCTTTCTAACTGGACCTATTTGGGTCATATGCTCAATTTATGAAATAGAGTGGAATGGTTGTAGGGTATCCACGAATAGGTTAATTCCTAGACACCAACGTTCTTACACTTGTCAAAGTCTCATGGTCCAACTATGGCAAGAAGTGTGGGGGCCAAGGACAGGCAGTCCCAAAGTGCCACTCTGGCATAGTGATTATTAAGAATGTTCTTCCCCTTCTCACCTTGTCTCCAGAAAGCAGAAAATAAATCTCCCACATGAAAGGCACTCTCCCTAAGATATCCTTATCAGAAGATAGGGAATTCAAAGGTAAGAAAGTTGTATAAACAAGCCTTGATACTTTTAGTAATTTACAACCAGAGCCCAAATTCTGTTTAGAATCCTTTACTATTTAAAGCTTAAAAACCTAAGTTTTCTTTCTCTTGTCAATTCCTTGTTGATTAATGTCTCTTTGTGTTGAAGTAGGCAGTTAGGTTCTAACAAAATACATGAAGGCCAGCAAGGAGGAAGTTATGGCCAGCTACTGGGGAAGTCAGAGGCCTATCCTATTCTACAAGAAACCTGATCAAACCAGACAGGCCCAAGATGATGGATGCATTGACAGGAAACCCCTGACCAAATTAGGAAGAAAAAGTACAAAACCCTGTTTCCTGCCCCAAGTAAGAAATATTCCACCCTCTAGTTAACAACTGTAAATAAAAGATAGAAACACAACCTTCAGGGCATGTAGCCCTCTCTTGAGCTCACTTGCCCTATCTCTAGAGTGTACTTTTCACTTTAATAAAATTTCTCGCTTATGTCACTTATCCACTGTGTTGAGTGTCTCCTTGAATTTTTCTCAAGAAAAGACAGAGAATTTTTGATGACTCTGTCAGGATGGACTGGGTTGAGGACCCAGGACTCAGGGTCTCTGCAGTTCACCTGGCAACATCTGCCTAAAATGTATAAAAGCATAGAACTGGGGCGCCTGGGTGGCACAGCGGTTAAGCATCTGCCTTCCGCTCAGGGCGTGATCCCGGCGTTCTGGGATCGAGCCCCACATCAGGCTTTTCTGCTATGAGCCTGCTTCTTCCTCTCCCACTCCCCCTGCTTGTGTTCCCTCTCTCGCTGGCTGTCTCTATCTCTGTCAAATAAATAAATAAAATCTTTAAAAAAATAAAAAAATACATAAATGTATAAAAGCATAGAACTTGGACATTTCTTTGAGACTCAATGCTATTATCAGGCTTTCATGTACATTTAATTATAATTTGTTTTTTCCTACTATTAATCTGTCTCATGTCAATTTAATTCTTAGACTAGTCAGAAGAATCTTGAAGGAAATTTTTTTCCTTCCCAACAGTTGGCTAGCTGGCAGGATAAACTTTAACTGGCTAAATATTGTACATCCTGCTGTACCTGAGAAATTCTGGGACATCTGACAGCTAGCAAAGGTAGGATTTCTTACCATGTCAGCCTCTTGGAATCTGTCCGCAAGATCTGGTGGAGCAAGAGTGGTGAGGGTCCTTTTGCTTTCTAAATTTAGATTAGCAGGAGAAAATATTTTTGGAAACAGTTCCATGGGCTCAGCACCTCTGATAAATTCAATAGAGTACTCTTCGTTTTTTTAACCCATTTCCTCCCAGAGATGGTCATTATTTTTGTCTTTTGTGTTGTTATACAAGGGAATTACTATAGGGAAATACCAGCATAAGCCCTTATAAGCCTGCTGTTCAGACTAACATTACAGACTGTTTGAACATTCACAGTTCTCATCAGACTGGCCCATGTTTCAACAAACTTTGCTGTGGGTCCCACACATAAAATCTGCATAAGGTTTTTCCTTTTGTCTTGAGGACTTAACTCTATTCTCGCTGGTCTCTACCACACAATGTACTTACTGGGTTACACCTTGGAAGCCAAATAAGAGTGGGGTTCTAAGACATAAAGTTGCTAACAGCACTCTCTGTCTAGCCATGACAGCCCTCAGAAAGGTTAAGTTATAAGAAGTCCCAGCCCATAAGGGATTTTGTGCTCTTAACCTTTGTTGCTTGTTAGTGCTGAAATGCCCCATTCCAGTAGCACTGCCTGGTGTCACAGATTAGTAGGTCTGTGACTGGAGACATTTCAGGTTTCTGTGGGTGATCAAAGACACTGTTTTCACTAAAGCATCCTTACCTCCTGTGTAACAAAGGCATTTGCGTTATTAGACTATTTTTGGGAGTAAACTTTTGGATCATGGGGACTGTATCATCTATGCCCTCTCCAGGGATGCCTCTTGGATCCATGGTCTAAGCCTAGAAAGTGTCTCTGGGTCTTTCCAAAAAAAGGCCTATTGGTTTGAGTTGCTATTAAAATTAGTAAGAGCCTACTCATCAACGATCAGACAAAAAAATCTTTTAAACTGGCTACATTTCAAAGGAAAAAAAAATCCTTATACAAGGTGAAAGAAAAGAAGTTACACTTAAGACAAAAATTGAAGTCCACATCCAAGGTAAATTCCCCTTCTTAAAAACCAGCTCCATCTGCCTGTTTTAACTAACCCTTCCTTATAAGATTTACAGAGAGCACTGGAGCCTAAACTCTAGGGTCAAAGTATATAGGTTACTCATATAAATGCTAAAACCCATGACGTGAATTTAACAGAAGCACTGAAGACAAGTGATAGGGCTCACTTTGCTATTTCTTACAACTCCTACTTTCTAAAGCTCTACAGTCAGGCTCTGCCAGCTTTAGGCATTCTTATGCCATGTCCTTTGCAGATGTAACCTGGATGCCCCCCCCCGCCCCCGCCAAACCAAGGAGGAAAAAATTTTCATGTCCCTTGGATAGCAGCAAATCTTATAAATTATGAAGCCCGATTTTACCTCCACTTTCAGAAGATCCCGCCAAATTTAAAGAAAAATTGGAAAGATTAGTAGCCATTGACATCCTCCCCACTAAAAAAGAAACAGATGACTACAATTCTTCCTGGCCCTCCTACAAATGAACAGCAGAAGGCTGATATTCAGGGGCTAACAGAAGCCAAGATTGAATGCAAAGGCTTTTGTTAAAATGATTTATACAGACTTCATTTTACAAAGATATAAATCTTCTGATTCCCACTTTAGCTGGAAATCTCCCTGATCTAAAGGGGCAAGTTTAGTTAAAAAGGCTGATCAATCAATCTCTTGATATTCAGGTTGTAATTCAGTTCTTTCTGGGAATTAGCAAAAACTTTGCCTGGCAAATATCTACAAAACAAGAAGTGCAATTCTAGAAGCAACCCCCCCCCCAATCTCTACCAATCCCAAAACCTCACCTATTCTTCTCAAAATGCTCATAGGTATTATAAAAAATCAGGATACTGAAACAGAATTGTCCTGTACTTAAGAAAAGGGAGGTAAATTCTAAATAGCAATTACCCTGCAATTCTTTGGAGAAAAAAACAAAAACAAAAACCTTACATTTCTTTCTCTATCCTTTAAAGTTATAAATCTTATATCTCTGAAGTGTAAACACAGCCCACAATTGCCTGAGTAAAGGAAAAAAAGAAGTAGGTCTTTTTACAAACTGCAAAAGGGTTTTCTTGCCCCTTTTCTCTTCAAATATTAATGGTAAGGTTTCTGCATCTGTCAGTTATGTCTCTACTGTGGTTATATGGCATCTTCTACCCCCAGTCAGAATTGCTAAACTTAATTTGTAAAAGAGCTCTACTTGATTGGGTTAAAGGAAATTAAGCACTTATGTAAGTTTTGTACTCATAAAAATTCTCAAAAAAAAAAAAGAACTCAATCCGCATGAATTTCAAGTTCATGTGAACTGGGAAAATATTCAGTATTAAAGCCAACTTAAGGTTAAGAAATTATGAATTATGTTTCACGTCAATTTAATTCTCAGACCAGCTAGAAGAACCTGGAATAATCGAGTCAGTTTTTGCTCCCTTTGAAGCAACAGATGTGCTCAAAATGGTGGAAAGACATCAAAATCTTTATATCACCCGGAATCAGTGTTGAGTTGAGAACCACGACAACCACTACTATAAGAGCTAATATTTATTGAGAACTTGACCACACACACACACACACACACACACACACACACACACACACACACACGACTTGTTTTAAGTATTTTATATTCATCAAATCATCTTTACAACAACCTTATGATAAGTATTCATTATCTCCATGGAAACTGATAGGACCTGCCCAAGGCCATAAAGCAATTACAGCTTAGAAACAAGATTTGATGTCAGAAACTACACCTATAAAACCACAGTAATACACTAATTTTCAGTATATTATGCTGAATTTCCTGTCACTGTAGAAAGATGGAGACTCAAGAGTTTTATAAATTGATTTTTTAAAATACTGCTTTTTGTATATCTAACAGAATTACATGTTCTAAGGAATAATTTTACTTAGATCTTGGCTCATATTCCTGTCATAATTCTTCATAATTTCGAAATCCACTTAAGATGGTCTTTTAATACTCAAGTTTCTCAATTTCTTTCATTTATCTCTTTCCATGACCCTGTTTTCACTCAACTATCATGTTCACATCCTAGAACTTAGTCACTAATTATTGTATTCTCTCTGCCTTTGTCAATTTGTCACTTATTCTCTTATTTCAACCTCCCAAATTTCTACTTCCTACCTCTAGTAAATAATGCAATCTATAATTGATCATACCATTTTTTCATTGTTTCTCAACTTTCATTTTCTCACTTTTCTCTTCACCCAGATCTCAATGTCTTTTCTTTATAATCATTCCCTTGAATATACCAACACCTTTTCCTTTCTCCTATTTTGCTGTATTCATCTAGGAGAATTCCAACTCTGATTAAATTCAATTCTTGTCTACTCAGTGATAGCACCAAGGCTAAACGTAACTGGAGAAAAACACAAAATCATTTGATTAGTCTCACTTAAATTAACAGACTTCAACTGACCACTTTAAGCACTGTCTAGCCATCCTTCTAAGAATCTATTCACTCTGCCACTTTCCTAAGTGTCTATTTTACACCTTCTTTTCTTTCCTCAACCCAGTACTCTTTCCCTCTGTGACCTTGCTTCCTATTTCACTGAAAAAATATAATACAACTTTTACATGCTGCTCCTATATATCTAGCAAACTACAAATATCTAGACCTACACAATCCGTCCTTTCTCCCATTGCTATTAATGAGCTGTTTACATGCCCATCTTTAAAACTAACTCTTCTGTATACCGTATCTGTAGCTCTAACAATAACCCCCTCCTTACTGCATCATATTTGTTTTTTCCTCTGCTGGATTAGTCCTACTGGATTAGTCCATACAAACCTGCTATATCTTCAATCAAAATCAAAATCACAAACCTTTTTGATACTATATCCCCCTGCATTAACAGCCCATTTCTCTATCCCCTTGAGAGCAAGACTCTCTAACACAGTTGTCTTCAATTTGCACTATATTATATTTCTCTCTACCATTCTCTTTAATACCTCCTCTCATTTCTTCCATTCATCAAATCAGTTTGTCAAGGAGAGATCTGTCAAGAACAGATCTGCTACATTTTACCGCCCCTTCCTACCTGAGATATTTTCTTCATTTGGTTTCTACATATTCTTTATATACCTGACATCTAAAAATGAGCATGTTCGAGGCTTCACTTCTCCATACTTCTAATTCCTATCTTTAAAATTCCCATTTTCCTTATTTCACAATGCTGTGAGGAAAAAGCTGTGATTCACAATAGCATTCCAACAAAGACCAAGTCTTTGGGCACTGATTCCGGTGAAGTTATTATTATATACTCACAAGACAGTATTAGTAAGAACAAATTAAATATATCGAAGTTTTCTTATTAACACATAGCTGAAGCCAATTTCACTAAGATAATCCAATACTTTTGTATGGGAAACACTGACACCCTTATGTGATAATCTCATCGATTTGTGGGCACCAAAATAAAATCAGGGTAAGAACACAAATTTCCTAAAGTGGGGAAAATCTCCCACTACTAAAAAAAATGAAATGAATAATAACAAAAAACAACAAAACTTATAGCCAGACAAACAAAACCACTCCTAAAATAATTACAAGAAATAAGAAATAATACTACTATTAAAAAAAGTATGTTTAAGTGCATTGGTATCCAAGTAAGAATGAAAAAAGGGCAGTATCTGTAATCATAAAAGAAAATTTCTATTTACTATTGTAAAATTACCTTCAAAATTTTATGTAATTATCAAATTACATTTTCCAAATGTATTGAACATAAAAAAATTAAGAATACTATTTTATTGGAAAGAAAATAATTTATTATATATGAGGAAGATGATTAAAATACATGTAATATATCTCCAATATACTGATTTAAATGCATATAGATTTAGTTTTATTTTTAAATATACTTTAAAAGCTGTTACGCACAGTTCCATAGCCCAGGTGTCAATTTCTTCTCCTTAAAGTTGAAAAGCAGTTGGAAGACATGGAATCAAAAGGAACCTAAAACACCATAAGAGTTCATTAAAAATAATTATGATTATAAAACAGTTCATTAGTTTTAAAATAACTAAAAGCTAACACATTCATATTTAGAAAATTAGTGAATCATGTCAGTACTACAAATTTTTAATTGTCTAAATAAACAGCTTATATAGAAACTGATTTATAACATTAAAAAAATAAAACATTTTAACTGTCTCTACAAAAAATAGCCATTTCAATATCTGTAACTTTTTGTACTCGAGTACAAATAATTATTAATAGAATTTTGAATTGTTTTCCTAGTACTAGCAATAAAAGGATTTGCAAGAAATGTAGAGACTACAATTCTTGATTTTCCTACTTACAGAAGGGTGATGGCTAGGTTGGTATTAAGCACCTAACCATTTTAATCTAAGAAACTAGTATCCAAACTGGTCAGCCCTTGTAACTACTAAAGACACCTTTCAAATTAGATTCTTAGTCCCATTCCCAAAAATTCTGACTTATTAGTTTTAGGAGCGAGTCCAGGAATCTTTCAATGTAAAAATCCTTCCTCAGTGGTTCTCAACCTCAGTCACATATTAGGAAGTTTGAAAAATTCCAGTATCTATGCTGTGTGCTAGACCAATTAAATCAAAATGCGGAGAAACCAAGGCATGAGTACATTTCAGATTTTTTTTAAATTTCCCAGGCATTCCAAAATGTGGCCAAGATTAAGAACCACTTTCTGGGTAATTCTGGTTATCAACCAGTCTGGAAACCACTATTACTACATATACCTACCAGATTGTTTCTTTTCACTTAATGTGCTACCCTGAGTCAACATTAAGTCTTCTTCCCTCTGTTCCTCTTTTCTCATTCCTTTTGTTTTGTTTAGAAAAAGAAAGAGGAAAAAAAAATACTTCTACTTGCTATCTATCTCAAAGGAAATATCAATAATAAAACCTCAGATGTGAGGTCTGCTACTCTTACTTGGAATTTCAGTTATTTTAATTTTCAATATATATACTTCTTTAATTGAAAAAAATGCTTTCCCCAAACAAATTTTACAATACATTTTAGAAAACACCTAAACCAGATATATCATAAAACAGAAAGCATATGCTATTGAACTAGGTTTAGGAAATATATAAATATAAGAAACAAGACTAAATTCTGTGTTGAAACAGATGCATACATTCTCCAAGTAAATAAGTTGACCTGATTCACTAACTTTCCCTAGAAAAATTACATAACCTCAAGAACAGCACAGAAAATTCAGCAACAGATCTAAAAAACATGTAAGGGATTTGTCCAATCAATATTGATTATTTTAGAAATATCTCATTTGAATAAATTATAAAAAATTATTGCTTCATCTGAATCAATGGGTAGGAGAGGGACAAAACATTTCTAGGAAAAACAGAAAACACTGCCCCAAAAAGGATACAACAAGAAAGGATACACTTTGTATGACAGTAATACAGCAGTATTTACGCAGGAGTGCTTCTAAAGAAGAACAGCAGAATGCAGTTTAATTTTTTTTCTCAGTTTTCACATTAGATTTATAAATAAATGATTTTTTTTAAACACACACTGAAAATTGTTACTTTTTAACTGTTCCACTAAGGTATTTGTAAGAATTTTGACTACATCAGTATAGGTACTTCAGAAAATTCAAATATTCAAGGCATTTCGCAAAAGGAATAAACATTAAGCAAAAACTTCCCTTATTTAGTTATATGATTTTTTCAGTTTAACACCAGTAAAGTTGACTGAGTTACTTCATCTTATTCCAAATATAAAGGCAGAAAGATTTAAAATAAAACAAAAAAGGAATATATTTCCACTCAAGTTTCTTAAATCAAACAATATAACACAAACTCTGAAGTTTAAAATGGTTAATTCTATCATTTTTAATCATTAAATTACTAAAGTACGCATTAAAATTACTTGTTTGAAAGGCAAAATATTTCATTCCACAAAAAATATGTAAATAGTACTGTGACATGTGTCATCAGTAATGCAAATTCACAGGCCCCATTAAGAGTGACCAATTTGTCTTGGCTTGGTGGACACTTCCCCAGTCTCAGCACAGGAAAACTGGCATGGTTGACTACACAAGGCTCCTACTCCAGACCTACTGAATCAGAAACTCTAGGTGAGGGTGAAAGGAAGCTTAGCTAACTGTTTTATCAGTCGTTCAGGTGACTGTAATACATGTTAAAGTTTAAGAACCAGTGCTTTCCTGTAGGTTGAAAAAGTTTTAAGACAAAGATATACTCCCCTCATAAATTCATTCTCCAAACTTAATTTTACATACAGATGGGCTTTATTCTATAGCTATAATTTTGAAATTTATTGGCAATTAACTGCAAAGACAGTAACACACACAGAGTGATAAGAGATATGGATGGATAGATGGATCAACTGATCAATTATCCTTTAAAAACCTTAGGAGATACCTGAATTATCACTCTAGCAGGATTTTATACTTTATCTCAAGAAAGTCTTGTTCTTTTATTATGTTATATCCACACTTACCTTCTTTAATTTTTAACACTTCCTTTTTCCTTCTTTAGCATCTTGTTTTGGTCTTGCAGATCGAGCAAATTGCTAATAATTAAAAATTAAGGTTTCTTACACAACCAGGACAGTAGTCTTCTCTAAATAATTAAGAACTACTTAAATTTTAAAAACTGTACTCCTACCCTACATTATCTCTTATAGTTTTCTTCCTACTCTCAGCCATCTGTCAATTTTTTTTTTTTTTTGGCGTGGCTTCTATCTGCTGCCCATGATTTGCAGAAGTAAAAAATTTACCTTTTCTTTATAAACATTATTTTTTACACCTGGATCTTCACTCCACCTATCCCACTGATTTCTGGTTTGCAAAATGCATTAACTACTAAAAGCAGAATGTTTAATCAATGATATAGTTTGGTTGTTAAAATTTTCAAACAGAAATATGAATTATACTATAATAAAATATAAAAGAGTAAAACTATAATGAATGGTTATCTTTTTTTAATGACTCCAAGTGTATTTGTAGACACTGTAATATTTCAGGTTTAACCTAAAAATGTACTCCTGAACGGTATAAATGAAATGTTTAGACATGGCTAAATCTTAATTACCTCATGCTACCGAGGTTCCTTTATTTTTCAATAAAAATCTAAACACCCATGTGACTCAGCTAAGTATGTTTATAACTGAGTATCTCAAGCTAGAATGCCAGTTGTTGAGATTTCTAAAGGATAACTTAAAAATTAGTTTCAAGGGGTGCCTGGGTGCCTCAGTAAAGTATCTGCCGGCGGCTTACATCATGATCCCAGGGTCCTGGAATCAAGCTCTGCATCGGACTCACTGCTCAGCAGAAAGCCTGCTTCTCCCTCTCCCTCTGTCCCTGCCCTGGTTTTGTCTGTGCTCATCTCAAATAAATAAATAAAATCTTTAAAAAAAAAAAAAGTTTCAAGTATACNCCCTTTTAAAAAAAAAAAAAAAAAAAAAAAGTCTTTTGAATGGATTATTTAAAGGATACAACCACCATAGGTTTTCCAAAAAGAACATATCCATTAGCTTCCTTTAAGGCTTTTGCTGCTGCTTTTTCATTTGGAAGTCCAATGAAAGCTTGTCCTTTCATGCGACCTTCTTTCATCAAACGTATATCAAACCTAGAAGTCAAGGACGAAAAAGAGGTTTTGATTTGAAGAATATCAAACAGTTTTGATCATGGGAATAGAAATGTGTTTGCTATATCAGAGTAAAAACGACTATACTGTCTGATTAGAACATTACTCAGACTTTCTAAAATTATATTTTGTATACTGTTGATTCTAAGTAAGTTTGATATGAGCTTGTATCTATCCTTCTAAAGCTATGGTAAGTGTTTTTATATAATTCAAAAATTATAATAGTAGAAACTATAAAAGCAAACTTAAATTTTTATTTCATATCTCTATGTCTAAAAAATTTCATATAACCAACTCAATACTATCTACTCAAGTGACAAAAACCAACTATATGACCAATAGAAAGGCTGAGAGGAACCACAGAAAGTGACACAGAACTTCAAAGTAGGAAATGACCTTATTGATCATCTAGTCAAATTCATCATTTTACAGGTGACATATACAGAGAATGAGTGACTTTTTCAAAGTATAAAGATAGCTAAAATTAGAGCAGAAACATAAACCAGATTTTATTCCAAGCGTAATGTTCTATTATTCCATAACATTTATTTTTCAACATTTTTGGGAAAACCATATTAAAAAATCAGAAAAACCAGACCATAATTTACAACTGAAGTACTTCCTACAATTGCAATAGTGTATACAGAGTGTTAAAAAATGCAGTTTTTTTTTAAGTCACACAACTAGTCCCACGGAAGACAATTATTAATTTATCATTTTGATGTATATAGTTTTCTCCATATTCTTCCCCCTCAAATTCTAATTGCAGCAATACTAAAAATAGAGGAAATGGATGTGCATAAATATTTATGTACACGAAACATTTCATACATATATTTTTTTTCTGTTTCTTACAATCATGATTCAAAGGTAGCAACAAGAGAAAGGACCAGGGGCGCCTGGGTGGCACAGTGGTTAAGCGTCTGCCTTCGGCTCAGGGCGTGATCCCGGCGTTCTGGGATCGAGCCCCACAATCAGGCTCCTCCGCTATGAGCCTGCTTCTTCCTCTCCCACTCCCCTTGCTTGTGTTCCCTCTTTCGCTGGCTGTCTCTATCTCTATCAAATAAACAAATAAAATCTTTAAAAAAAAAAGAGAAAGGACCAGCATTTTGCATGTGTAGCAAAAGAAACTTTTGGTATACTGAAAAGAAATCTGCCACTAATGAGTATAAATAGGCCAAGATAAGACTTTAAAAGATTAAAATAAAACTTAGTTACAGTTACTCCTTTATTTTACCCCCACTCAAAGTCTATCTCTTTACCTTTTCTACTTTTCCCTACTTCTAACTTATATGGCCAAGGGTCTTATATACTTTGCATCTAACTAATTACGGCATTTTAAAGAATGAAATTCTAATTCTATTAGTTTTTATAACATTTACAAATCATATCCCTCTCTTTTGCTCTCACAAAATTGGGAGCCTTGTTTAATGCAGACTAATTTAAAGAAGGGAAGTTACTGCCAAGGTTAAGGATCTGAAAAATTTTGCCAGACTGCTATATATATTCCTGAATGAGTCATTAACACAGTAGTTTTCAAAGTGTAGTCTTTGGACCAGCAGCTTTGGCATCATCCATGAGCTTTTGTAGAAATACAAATTCATAGGTTCAAACTAGATGGACCCAGGAAACGGTTTTACTAAGCTCTTCAGGTGATTCTTACACAGGTTAAAGTTTGAGAGCCACTGCTTTAGAGCTGGAGATTAAGGCTGGAATTTATGCTGTTTGTATAAACAAAGTTTTACTGGAACTCAGCGTAAATATTAGTGTGTGTATTGTTTATGCCTGCTTTCATGCTACAAAGATAAAACTGAGTCACTCCAACAGACACTGTATGGCCTGTAATAAAATAAAAATACAAAATGTTTACTATCTGCCCATTTATGAAGAATACTGACTACTGCTTTAGACATCTAAAAATTATGCAACAGATAAAAAATCTTTAAAAAAAAAAACTGTAAGAGGAAATTTATTTGACAGAGAGAGACAGCCAGCGAGAGAGGGAACACAAGCAGGGGGAGTGGGAGAGGAAGAAGCAGGCTCCCAGTGGAGCAGGGAGTCTGATGAAGGGCTAGATCCCAGGATTCCGGGATCATGCCTCAGGGCAGATGCTTAGCGACTGAGCCACCCAGGCACCCCTCCTTTTGTAATTTTTATCTCTAAAGGGAAAGCGCAGGGATTTAAAAAAGGGCTAATTTGTAACAGATAAAACCAAAACACATTTTGATAATATGACTTCCACTTACATTATCCGTTGTGTTTCTGATGAAAAGTCAACATATCTCCCAAAAATAAATTTAAGGTCCTAGAATTTAGTAAGAAAAAGACAAGTAAGAAGGTTCAGGTAAAAAAAAAAAAAAAAAAAGTAAAATAATAAAGTCAATTTATGAATTTCAATTTACCTTTTCTTGAACATGTTTAGCTAAATTCTTTACATAAATTCTACAGTTTGGTTCACCAGGTTCGTAACTTCTGAAAACTGAAAGTGTTTCCATTTCTTATTTAAAAGCAAAACAAAAGGAGGACATACGTTAGGATATTTTCATTAATTTTCTCAAAGAAAAACTATAACAACCTTCAAATACAAGTGTTAAATAGACAGAACAAGCATTATGAAATGTCAAAACCATAACCATTAATAGCAATGTTATTAATAAAAATACTCATGAAAAATCTGAATTAAGCTTAAAAATGTCATGCCATCGAGAATATTAATAAAATTTGTCCAATAAAATATCTACTACTGAAGCTCCTTTACAATGAAGTTACCTTATTAAAAAGACTCAAGCAAATAAAAATGTTATCAATCATTTGTATCATTGTCTTGCCTAAAGTCAATTTCTCAAACCACCAGGCACCAACATAGTCAAGCGTAAGAATGAATTATTCAAACCTAATCAAGTATTTCATACAAACTGTGGCTTCTGAATGCCTCTAACACTATTCCTAGTATCAATAAATAGTTCCAGACAACAGATGTTCTATGCAAAAATGCTAGTTGTATGTTTATTTCCATTATGGGAAACATTATGTTACATGTCAATCTAAAAACCCTAAATAATTTCCTAAAATGTACTAAAACAGGAAAAATTCTTTAGAAGTAAAAAAAACTATCATATTAGGATATAAAATCCTTAAACAAAGACTTTTAATTACCAAATAATTGAAGCTTTTTTTTTAAACAACTGCTTTGCATGCCTCTTAAACCCAGGATTGTAATGATATATCCACTGTATTTGGAATACAAAACTCCAGACGATGGGCCACTTGATTTTTTTAAAATGCTGTATAAAAAGTTTTAGGAATGGAAACAAAAATATTTTTTTCCAATCACAGACAGACTGAAAACATTATATCAAGAGACACTTTCCTCCCTACATAACATGGGTATTAAAACCAAAAGCAGTGATTAAAAACATTAACTGGAAAGAGGTTTTCATAAATATGCCTTAATTAAGGTAAAGAACATGAGAGATTTGTTGTTTCTGACGCATCAAAGAAATGGAATAAGCACAGGTTTATTTCATGAAATTACCTTCTCTAGAAATTCTGCCTTTTTCCAACTCCCTTCTAGAAATACATTCTGATGGCATTTCATCACAGTCCTCTTTAATCTCTTCTGTGATGTTCAAATTAGGTTTAGGGAAGATTTTTCCAAATCCTACATTGGGCGCATCACCTTCAGTAGCAGGTAAATCTAGAAGTTAATGTTAACATCAGCCATTAAAAATTCCTTCCCTTCAAAACAGGTTTTTTTTTCCATTTTTAGTCTTTAAGGTATCTTTCGGCACTAAAACTCTTTAGTGTTTTTCTGAGTGCTTTAGAACAGGGGTAGGAAAACTTTTTCTGTAAAGGGTCAAATAGCAAATATTTTAGGTTTTGCAGGCCATATCGTTTCTGTCATGGCTATTAAACTGCCATTGTAACATGAAAACAGCCAGACAATAGCTAAACAGCCAAATGGTTGCTTTGTGGTGCTACTTATAGGGCCTGCAAAGTGGAAAGAAAATGAATTCATTTTCAACGTATTTAGTCTAAGGTGCCAGAGGGGCACCTCAAAAAGATAAAATGTATTGGGCAAGACAGGCAGAATGTGTGTTGGGGTGGGGGGGGTCAATAATTACTTTGTTTAACCTATCCACTTTGAACTATTAATAATTATATTAAAGAAATTTGTAGTTCACTAAATCACATAATTATCGAAGGCATTCTGTAATGGAATGTGGTCATTTAAGATTATTTATATAATGGGTTTGAAGACTTCACAGTGCTACACCAGAATATTATGAAACAGCCTTTAATCTTCAATCCTATCAAAGATGATTAAAAGATTAAGATCAGGGGCGACTGGGTGGCACAGCGGTTAAGCGTCTGCCTTCAGCTCAGGGCATGATCCCAGCGTTATGGGATCGAGCCCCATATCAGGCTCCTCCGCTATGAGCCTGCTTCTTCCTCTCCCACTCCCCCTGCTTGTGTTCCCTCTCTCGCTGGCTGTCTCTATCTCTGTCGAATAAATAAATAAAATCTTAAAAAAGAAAAAGATTAAGATCAGCACATATGCTGAAATCATAAGACAAATGGAAATTTAAGGATACCAAAAGCCTCACTAAACCTTTCCCCATCCTCCCGCTAAAAATTAGCCAATTCTACTCTCGGATCCTATAAGCAGTAAAGAAAAACAAGTATTCATACTAAGAAATTACTCAATTAGGATAATTCAAAAACACTGCAAATTTTTAATTTTAGATATAGTAACAAAATGGATTCCATTAAAAAACATGAATTTTAGCTTCAGCAAAAATTACACTGGCACGGTAAGGATCGGGTTAAATATTCACTAGAAAAATTCTAGTCACACTGCCTAAAAACAAACTAAAAAGATATGAAAATGATGCAAAGAACATACTAAACTTATGATTATAAAAAGTTTCTCCATAATGCTGAAAAACTGTTGTACAAACAGAACTGCGGCCTGAAAGCATCAATAAGAGAAGAACTTAAGACTGCGTCTACTGTTACTTCAAAGTTACTACCGGACACTGATGTAGAATGGAAGGACTATCACCCTCTCATACTGGTCTCCACCCTTGAGTAAATTAAGCTTAAAAAAGTAAAAATTTGTGTCTAGGTGACTAACATGAAATAAGAAAGAAAAATATACAAGAAGAAAAATATAAATATTGAAACAAAAAGGAGCTATCTGTGCCCTACCTACTGTTCATTTATTCAACAAACAATAATAGCTAATATTTAGACATTTGCACCATGCCAAGCATTTTACTTGGATCTTGTTTCTCACTCACAGCCAATATTTATCTACTCTTTTGTGATAAGCACTGTGCTCTGGGGCAGGGGTTCTGCATATGCTGCCTCTCTGGAAGAGATTATGATCCAATGGCTGACCCAAGGCCACCCCTAATGCCAGCAGGGCCAGGACAAGAGTACAAATGGAGACCTCATACCACACATGGAAATACTGTAAAGTTACAAATCAAGTTTAACTGTTAAATAAAATATGTTCTATTCTCCTTAATAATAATAATAAAAAAAGAAACTATCTGAAAAGGCAATGCATTCTCACTAACCTTGAAAAAGACAGGAATTAAAACCAGTTTCTCCACTCACTATATTTTCAACACTTACTGGAACTCTGATCACATATTCACACAAATCCTCAAAGATAGATGTGCAAAAATGTATGTTCCAGGTTTTTTTTTTTTTTAACTGTCTGAGAAACTAACAGGAACAGCCTCAACTTCTATCAACAGAGCATGATTAAAGATTGCTATAACTATACTATGTAGTATTATGCAGCCACAAAAAATAAGGTATATATTTTTATGTTGATACAGTAAGCTATTCCCACTAGACTTTAAACTCCTGAAGATCAGAGACCACATCTAACTTGTCCTCTAGTGCCTAGCATAGGGCCTGCTGTGCTGTATGCTTTCAATAAGTCAATATTAAGTCAATGGCAAATACTACCTAAAACAGGATGCCCATTTAAAACAAGAGGAGAAAATGTGTTTATACATGTATAGGATAAGGTCTGGAAGAATAGCTATATTCCAAATTATTACCAATGGTAGTGAGATAGGGGACAGTGGGGTCTGAGGTGGTAAAACTTAATATTTTTACGTTATATACTCCTGTTTTGATTACCTTTTCTGTAAGTTTGTATTATTTATGAAATTAAAATTTAAAAAAGGAATGCCATTATAGTATCAAATTAATGCCTAAAATAAACAGAACAAATATATGTTATTTTAATAAATTGTCTTTAAACTTAAGAACAGTATCTTAGTAATTAATCTTCCATGACTTTTGGATAAAAAAAAAAATATTTACATGAAATCTACAGTACACACAATAGTCACATTGATTGTTTCCTAATCAGTAATACAAATATACTAATAAAACCACAGAATATCACATCTAACAATGAAAAAATAAGTCAATTGAAGAAGTGTTCTATTGTATTTTTAGTGTAAACATCAGCAAAAGCCAGACTCAATTTCACCCTGAAGTTCATTAGTATCAAGGCAACAGTAATGGTTTCATCATTAAGCATTAATTTTAGTTATATGAAAAAATTCAAAATGGATAGATAGCATTCCATGATGTTAAGGAAGATTAACTGCGTATTTTCAAAATTTAATTCTAACAAAAAAAGTAGAATGAGAATAATTTTTACACAGCATATCAGAGAACTATAATATGCTTACCATAATTTTGCTCTTCAAAATTTTGTTCTTTTTCTAGATCTTTCTTAAATGCAGATGGCATGTCAGTAGATATATGAAATTCAATTTTCTTATTACCTACAGGTTGTGGTTGGTCAAATACATCCGAAGGTAACAGCACTGGATGTAAACTGCTGTTTGTAAATAGTGACAGCATTACTTTGCAATTGCAAATAAAATCCTAAGTAAAACATTATTCCTATTTACCTTAAATTAACACTGACAAAGCACTCATAATACCATAAGCATTGCACAAAATAACTTACATTTAATACTTCAATAAATCCTAACAAATTTTCAAATATGGATACTATTAAATTAATAGTTAAATAAGGAGACAGATAGAGGGATATCATTCATTAAATGACAGAGACAGTACTTGGGGACTACTGATTCCAAACTTAAGGATATTTACCAATATACAAAGACATTCTTTCTATGTTTAATATAAGCATTTTTATGTACTGTATTCTACATAGTACATAATAAAGCTATGCTGCCCAGCAGAATTGCCACTAGCCACGTGTTCTAATGAGCACTTGAAATATTGGTGTCCAAATTAACATATATATAATACACACCACACTCAGACCACTTTGTACAAAAAAGTGACACATCAATAATTCTTTGTATTAATTATATGCTGAAATAATATTTTGGATATAATGGGTTAAATAAAATATGTTATCAAAATTAATTTCATCATCTTTTTAATCCTTTAATGTGGCTACTGGAAAACTGAATTTGGTTCACGTTATTTATCTTTAATTGCTCGGTACTGTGATAGAGATTAAAAGCATGGGACTGTGGTATCAAGACACACATAGGTGAGAAACATACATGATATTTATACTTAATGTGAAATAAAAAAAACACAGATTAAGGACTTATTCCTTCAAAATGGAAAAAAAGATTTCTAACAAACTCCTTTCTCAATTTATGAAGTTACTTAAAAGTTCAAGGGAAATTTACATTGCAGATTGGCTAAATGAAATTAAAATTGCAATTAACGTTAACTTTATGTGATTAATATATTGCAATATATAGAATTCCAGTGTTTCCGCAGAGCAAAACAATATATTAATCACATAACTTTATGTGATTAATATATTGCAATATATAGAATTCCACAGCAAACAGGCAGAAATTTACATTGCAGATTGGCTAAATNGAAATTTACATTGCAGATTGGCTAAATGAAATTAAAATTGCAATTAACGTTAACTTTATGTGATTAATATATTGCAATATATAGAATTCCACAGCAAACAGGCAGGTAAAATGTCTGCCATGATTGTTTATAAATTACATGAGTTAAGCAAGTAGACAAAGTACACAGAAAACCCTTATTTCATAATCCAAAACAAAATTACCTGTGTGGAGCAGATGAAGGTGTTTTCAACATATCCTTTATTTTTCGCTTTTTTCTCACATGGTGCTGCTTTACTGTTTTTGGCCTTTTGGGTTGAAGATTCGCTAGTTCCATTAGTTTGGTCATTCTACATTATGAAAAGAGGAAGTAAAAACAAGAAATTCTTCATGTAGAAGCATATAATATAAACTATAAATATATATTATACATGTTATATTACAAATTATGATTTATATAGCAGAAGTATAGTTTCTAAGCCATCAATTTAGATAATTTAAAATAAGCTCAAGTTCTAAATTTCCTTGGCCAACTTTCATCGTATTTTAAAGGAACTGGGAATCTACTTAATTTTAATTAATTAATTAATTATTTTTTAGGATTTATTTATCTGAGAGAGAGAGAGCGCGCCCACGCACACACACCCACTGGGGGGGGGAGCGGGGCGGGGGGCNTTCAAGAGTCAGATGCTCAACCGACTAAGCCACCCAGCTGCCCCTGAATTTATCTTTTAAAGTTATGTTCTATTGTGAAAAGTATTAGTTGCCCAAATAAAAGGCTGCACTTGATGCCAGAAGTTGAACAGGATATAGTAATACAACCTATGTAACTTTATTGCTTTTCTTGACTGATATTCAAAAGACCTTACAAATACAGTATAATTATTTTGATTCTTATTCTATTAAAAAGAGTCTAAACTGAAGTTATTTTTATTTTAAAGCATTTTCATAATTGTTGCACATGAATCATTACACAAACAAGATAACTTACTTGAGAACAAAGTTTTCAATGCTATACTTTGAAGTAGCTTTTTATAAGTAACTACCAAGGTGTGATAACTGATACATTGTACCCAGTTTATTTTCATTATGAGTGTAATATTTCAAACAGATCTTGTCTAGGCATTTTTGTATCTTCCACAGAATCAGACACAGTGTTTCCGCAGAGCACAAGCTCAAAACCACTAGTCACAGCTCTATTTCTACAGTTACATTTGTGAAATTTGAAAGCAAAATAAACATGCACACAAAATGGAAGAAAGGAAAATGTGTTTAAAATAAGCTTTAAACCAAATGAAAAATGTAAACATATGAATGTGGTTAAAATAAACTTTAAACTAATGAAAAATGTAAACACATGCTATACATTTGTAAAGCCTCTTACCAAGGTTTGCCCAAAATTTTACAAATAAACCCAGTTATACAAAACATGTTCTATTCATAAGTTTCTCACCCAAAATATACTAAGCCTCTCAACAGTGCCAGGCATAAATTATGTAATCAGTAAACATTTGCTGAATAAATAGTATGGTTTTTTTGTTTTTTTTAACATTTCCAGAAGATAGTAGAAAAGCATGAAACCAGAGATTGTTTCTTGCAAAGACTTTATTCTCATTTCTCAAGATGAATTACTTGTAGAATTCCTCACTACATCCCTAAATGGAAACCTAAATAAACAAAACAAAAAACGGTTTTGGCCAGTCTGCATGAAGCATTCCTGAAATTACTATCCCTATTTTTATAAAGAAAGTAAAATTTACAGAGGTTATGTAATGAACCCAAGGCAACACTTCATCCTGTTCTTTATTTAGCAACAAGTGAAAGTTACAGTCCATCAAAAACTGCCAGCCTTCCTAAGTCTCTCTATTCAAGCCATCCACTCACCACATTTTTATAGTTTTGGCTCCACCTACATTTTTATTTTAACTCTCTAGAAAGAATGCATATTGAGCCACTACTTAAATTAACGTTGACTCAATAATAGTCAGATTGTTGCTGATTATTTGTAAATATTGCCTGGATTCTCTGCTTGGTTTTTGACTCAAGTCAACCACTCCTGTATCTGACTTCTGTACACAGTTAACTAAGGTTCGCATCATTTGGGGCTCCTGGCTGGCTCAGTTGCTGGAGCACGTGACTCTTGACCTTGGGGTTGTGAGTTCAAGCCCTACACTGGGTCTAACAATTACTTAAGAATTAAAAAATCTTAAAAAAAAAAAAAAAAAAGATTCCCCTCATATCCCCATAGTGGTCTTCTAGGCTAGAGGTTGGCAAGTTATAGCCCCACGACCAAATTCAGCCAGCTGCCTCTTTTTGTAAACGAAGTTTTGCTGGAACACAGCCACATTCACTCATTTAGGTATTGTCTGTGACTGCTTTTCTACTACAACAGAACTCTAGTCCTATACAGAAAATGTTTAGCAACTCCTGTTCTAGGCTATGCTGCGGATTATACACCTGAACATTATTAACAACTTACTGCTTTTCACCAGAATCTTTAAATAAAATACACGCAGATTGTCAAGAACAACCAATAAAAAAAAATCATCTGTATTAGTTACTACGAATTGTTTTGTATAAAATCCCACAGAAATGCTTTGGAAATTTATTCTACAGTGAATAAAACTCAGGGGAATAAGCTGAAAAAAATACGAATACAATCTATTCTTAGTCTTGTTATTTGAAATAGTTAAATTTTATAAAGTCTCCACAAAGAATTAGTGAATAATGAATCAATGCCCCTACGCGAAAGTAAGGATTGGGTTCCTGCAAGCCTATGCTCTAGCATTTCACCAACTGATCAATACACACCTTGTTTCATGTGTGTTTTTGTTTAAGGACACCTTATTTTATATATTGTTGACTCACTAACATTGAATTCACAGCCAACAGCACTGTAACTCAAGCCTGAATAACACTTATCTAACATGTTTTCTCCATTAGGCACATCATAGCCTTTTTGATTTTGGAAACATTAAACAGCACCTCAAACTATGCCTGGGGACCACTTTAAACAGCAAAATCACCAACGAACAGCATAAAAAATGTGGAAGACTTGGTATTAAATAGACCACAAAAAGGATACTTGTTTACAGTATTGGAGCTAAAGTAAGAAGACAGCCATGTTACCCTGTCCTATCTCATCTAGGAATGTGCACATCAAGCAACTCAAATTTTTCACCATTCTGTGCATGCCCACATTGGCAGAAGACCGTAAAAGCAATGTTAAGTATTGACTTGGGGATTACAAATAAATTTTTAGCATGTGGCAAATTCTAAAATACACAATCCACAAATAACGAGGACCAACTGCACTTTACGAATATCATAATCATCAATCCAAAAAATTACTCACAATCCAAAAATTTTTCCTTAGGTCTGGATATATAGTCTCAGATCTTAATCTGTACCTATTACATATGCTTGAGGGGTTACTGACCCCAAAACATGAAGAATTATAGGTAAAATTTAAGAAGAGCAAAAGAATCTCTCTTATATTCTGTTCTTGAAATCTGAACAAAGATTTGGTATTACAAACCTCTGTCGGTCTTCATCATCACTGCTTTCGTACTCTGATTCTACACTTGATAATTCCTCATCCTCATCCGGCAAAGGAGGTTCCTCTGGTGGCTGAGGAGATGCAGGTGGAAGAGGTGCATGTAATGGCATATAGTCTTCAAACTAATTAAGAGAAAAACGGTAATCACATGGTAACCTGTGATATTTATGGAACAGAAAAACCATGTCCAGTCAGGTACATTATTCTCATCTCTCTCCCTCATGATATTCTTTTACACATTTAACACATATTGAGGGAACACATGCTACAGAAGACTGCTAGTCGATCACAAAATTTGTTTCTTCTTCCTTGGCACCTAGCTGGAGTAAATTTCCAAACCTCCTTTATAGTTGGATGTAACCGTGTAAACGGAGTTTTAGCCAACAGAATGCTAGCATAAAAAAAAAAAAAAAAATCCACCCATAATCCTCCCTTCCTTCTTGATCTGCAGGATGTATGGTAATGCCCTCACTGATCTGGGAACACACATAGTGAAGACAAGTTAGGTCTTTTGAACGACTAAGTAGACTAGAACATCATTCTGCCCTACTTTTGGAATGGATTTGACATGCACAAGAAATAACTTATGCTGTGTTAGGTGACTAAGATTTGAGTTTTATGTTAATAGCAGTTAGCCTATCTTAACAGATATTCCTGTAATGTGCCAGACATTGAAGTGTTGGGATTACAAAGAAAAATTATGAAGCTAATAGTGTATATGTTAGAAAAGGAACCAATACGCAATACACAACAGAAAAGCAAATTTCCTATTTAAATGTTAGGATTCAAAATAATTTCTCATTGCTATTATCTAAACAAGTATTAAGTACTGTAGCAAAATAGTAACTAGAATGATTCATTAGCAAAGACTAAATTACAGATAATTTTTATTCGAATTTACTATGCAAATCTATTAGCAACCTTTCTTCTCTTCTGCAAATGAAGCTCTATATGCGATAAAACCAGAACAATGGAAAGTTTACATACTTAAGTTTGTTAAATGCAATTATTTTATAAAATGGCAGAACATTCTAAGTCAAATGCCTGAACACTGGCAGAAATGAGCGCCTTTATTACCAAAAGCATCTCTTCCACGTTCTGGCTTTCTCCTACTCGTAGTTCTAAACCTAATTATTATTAGCATATTAACTTTATATTTGTCCCTTAATGTCAATGCACATTAGAGGTTAGTGATGCAATTTCTGTGAAGGTTAGCCTCAATAATCCCACCTCAGGAAGAGAAGTTGTGAATCTTCAAACTTCTTTTTTTTAAAAGATTTATTTATTGAGACGTCTGAGTGGCTCAGTCAGTTAAGCATCTCCCTTCAGGTCAGGTCATGATCCCAGGGTCCTGAGATTGAGTCTTGCCATCAAGCTCCTTGCTCAGCAGGAAGCTTGCTTCTCCCTCTGCCTGCTGCTCCCCCTGCTTGTGTTCTGCCTATCTATCTTTACCTCTCTGACAAATAAATAAATAAAACCTAAAAATAAATAAATAAATATTTATTTAGGGCAGAGGGAGAAGGAGTCTTAAACAGACTCTGTACTGAGCACAGAGCTCAATGAATGGCTCAATTCCACGACCCCGATATCACGACCCCAGCTGAAACCAAGAGTCAGATGCTCAACCATCTGCACCACCCAGGTGTCCCATGAATCTTTAAAATTCTAAGATATTTCTTACCATGGGAGGTCGTGCAGTAATTGGTCCAAAGGGTGTGGGCAAATTCATTTTATTCATAAGATGAAGCACCTTAAGGCAGCAAAACATTGAAAATCACACAGTAAAATGATAATTCAACTCACATCTTTTAAAATATTTTAAAACTTTGCAATAACACTCCTGATTTAGTGCAAAGGCTGGCCACTTCTTGCTTTACCCCAGAATTGGGCTTTTACCAGTCATTGATATATCTCAGATTATCCTTCCTAAAATGTTCGTCAATTCTACAAATACTCATTATTCTCATTATTAAAAATACCATGTTCTTGTAATGTAAATGCTACCAAAATGTTATGTCTTTCCCCCAGTTACTGTGGAATTATGAAACAAAAATACATTAAAGAAAATAAATATCATCTATAGTTTGTACTTAAAAGTATCTTACTATTGTCAATACTTTCAAGCATTTGCTGAGGGGGTCCACTGTTTTTTCCTTTAAGAATCTCCACGTTAAAGGTATATGCTTAAGTAACAAAAATTACCGGTAGTTATTATTTCCCAAATTATCTTATGTTTATTAGTATTAATACTAAACATATTAATAGGTTTAAGCCATAGCTTATAAAAACCTTTACTTGAATGCAGTAGTATTTCATTACTTTTTGCAATGGACTTAACCCCTACACATATAGATACACTGATTCCTAATCCTCAATGTGATGGTATCAGGAGGTAGGGTCTTTGGGAATTAATTAGGTCACATAAGGGTAGACGCCCATGAATGAGATTAGTGTTCCTTATAAAAGGACCCCAGGGAGCTCTCTCACCTTTTTTTCAGCGAGGTGAAGATACAAAGAGAAAACAGCCATTTGCAACCCAGGAGAGGGCCCTTACCAGAACTTAACCTTGCTGGCAACCTAATCTCGGAGTTCCAATCTCCAGCACTGTGAGAAATAATTTTTTTGTTGTTTATAAGCCACCCAGTCTATGGTACTTAGTTATAGCAGCCCAAACTGAGAAGACACCTTTAAATAACTGTAATTATCAATTGCCTGTTAGAATTAGTCTGATTAATGCTATTATGAAAGTATAGAAATTAGCATGGAATATAACTTATCAAGTTAGTCAAGCATTTATTTTGGGAAGTTAGTTTCATTCTACTTACCTGTACATAGAACTTAGGCACACTTGCCAAAGCATTTACTATGTTTGCTAGGATTGTGCTTGAAGGTGGTGGGTACATATATTTGAGGCATGAATTCAGAGGAAAAGTTAGCCTAAAAAATATATTTAAAATGCTTATCATGTTTTAGTAAGTTTCATATCAATAACACATTATTAGGTAACCATGATGATGTACGTAACTACTCAAATAATTCAGTACTTTTAGGTTTACCTTGTTCCTTATAAACCCAAGTAAGTACACATGAGAAGAAACTTGCCTTTGGGGCGCCTGGGTGGCTCAGGTCATGATCTCAGGGTCCTGGGATCAAGCCTCCCCCCTCATTGGGCCATAGGGCTCCTTGCTTAGCAGGGAGCCTGCTTCTCCCTCCCACTCTGCCCTCCCCCCCCACCCCCCCATGCTTATGCGCATGCTCTCTCAAATACAATCTTTAAAAAAAGAAAAAAAAAAGAAACTTGCTTTCTGACTGCACTAAAGAAAAATAAGGTATTTCTTACCAGGCTTATTTTATAGCTCTTAACATTTTAATGGACCCAAATTCGGTGACAGATTCTAATAGCTCAACATGTTTAACTAACATATTGACTTGACATAATAAAATATCCTTTAAAATATCTTATTTGCAACACACACACACACACACACCCCCCCAACAAAACCAAAAAACAACAAAATACAAACAAAAAACACTAACCCATGGTTTGGTGCAATTCCATTTTCTATGGTTAAACAACCAAGTTCTTTCTTTTCCTTATCATCTTCCACAGGGTCATCAGATCTACAAAATACAGAATAAAGTTGAACTTATCTTCAGAAATAGAATAAAAATTGAGGGTTTGTTAGAACTCAGACTTCTGGGCCTTATATTCCCCTTCCCAACCCTCAAATTTCAAATTCAGTAGGACTAGGATAAGGCCCAAGAATCTGTATTCCAATCAAGATCCTAGATGATGCCGTTGGCCCAGGGACTACTCTGAGAACCACTAGTGTAAGGTAAATTTGTAAAGGTTTTATAACTACAAAGCATCACTGCTGGGAACCAAATACCAGTCTTTGATTTCAAAGGCCATGCCTATCCATGACACCCTGCTATCTGTAATACAACCAGGATTTTATAATAGTTACATTCCTCCACTTAAAGCTGAATGCTTTTCACCCACCCTCTTCCCACTTCACACTGATTAATTCTTAATATTAAATTAACACTCAGATTCCTAATGCACAATTTGGAACAAAAATAAATATAATGTACTAGATCAACAGAGACATGTATCATTTTTTATGTCAAATTATTTACTTGGTAGTCTGAAAAAAACCCAACAGCAATATAATTGATTAAAAAACACTTTAAAATGTTAGGAAAACCTATCTACATACCTTTTCTTTTTTTCAGGGTCTGAAGGAGGACATGGGGAATGAACTCGATCTTGCTCTTTTGCAAATTCAACAACTAAAGTATGACCTAAAAGTTTCAGCTGATGTAGTCTTGTCAATGCCTTCAGTTGGAAAAACAAGAGTAAATATTTGATAATTGCATCAAAAGTTGTCTGTTAGCGAACATCTCTAAATAGCTTATACGTGATCTTTGTGAATGCTGCTAATATTTCCCTGGCTATTTCTTACCCATTTCCAAACTCAGGGTGCTTAGCCTTTGTCATTTATTAAGGGACTGCTTTCTATCACTTAGTAAAACCAAAAACTGGTTATCTCCAAATCTTCCTATACCTAGGCAGCTGAAATTGGTTAGAAAAACAAACACAATCAGCCTGGACTCACCCTAAACTCATGACCACAACTGCAAATCTGGTGGTGAAACTTAATGATGGCACACTTACCACCTTTTTAGTTCATTTTTTCTACTAATCTCTAAGATACTATTTTGTACTTTCTCCTTGTTCCTCAACCTCACAACGAATATTCCTTTCCCATTCTTTTAGCTTAGGACTTTGCTTACCACTTTGGAAAAACTGAAACAACCAGATGAGAACCTCAGATTCCCACCAAAACTATCTACCAGCTAATGAATCCAATGAATCCACATATTCTACCTTCTGTTGTAAGGTATTAATTATCCACGTTTTTATTTAAATCCAGTTACTTACTTGTATACTAAATCCCACCTTCTCATCTACTTAACAGTCTTTCTTCTACTCTGTATGGGGAGTGTTCTTAACTACACTGCTGATTTTCTGTCCTGTACTAATCATCCATATTAGCACACAAATATGGTCTACTTTTCCCATCCTAATTTGTTCTCATTCATGTATTAATCCCACTTTTGCTCCCCTCCCCCCTTTTAATTACAGTTGCAGTAAAACTCCCTAAGAATTATTTATCTAAGCCAGGGCGCCTGAGTGGCTAAGTCTGTTAAGCAGCTAGCTGCCTTTGGCTCAGGTCATGATCCCAGGGTCCTGGGACTGAGCCCGCACTGGGCTCCCCGCTAGATGGGGAGCCTGCTTCTCTCTCTCCACTGCTTGTGCTCTCATGTGCACTCTATCTCTTGCTCTCAAATAAATCTTAAGAAAAAGAGTTATCTAAGCTCTTTACCCAAAATTCCTCTCCTCCCATCCAGTCTCCAACTCAAAGACAAGTCCCGTGCTGTGGAGCTAATAGTCTACTTTCAGTCTTCATTTTATTGCATTTAACACAGTTGATCACTCCTGCAATACATGTTCTTCACTTGACATTAAAACATCATAACTTCTTGCAGTTTTCTTCCTAGCTCATTGGTTTCTAGTCCTTAATCTCTTGGCTTGTGCCTTTTCAAATTCTAAATGTTGGTATACTCTAGAGTTCTATTATTGGTCCTCTTTCTAGCTACTATCTTAGTGATCTAATCACCATCCTAAATTTAAATCCCATTGCCATGCTCATAATTCCCCAATTTATAACCTCAAACCTGTTCTGAAGTTCAAGAAAAAATATCCAAACTACCAGACAGCTCTCCTTAAGTGTCCAACAAACATCTCAAAATTGAACCACTTTGGAAACTGAAAACTTCAGAAATTGAACCACCGATGTTCTATCCTCATCCCCCCAAATGTTTTCTATGAGGAGCCTTTCACATTTCAGTTGATGGTAACCCCATTCTTCCACTTACTCCTATCAAAAATACTGGAATCATCTGTAAGACTTCTTTCCCACATTACATATCCAAGCTATCAAAAAACTCTGCTTACTTCTACCTTCAAAATATATCCAGAATCTAACCACTTCTTACCAACTTGGTCCAAACAGCTATCATCTCTGAGCTAAATGACCACCATAACATTTTTACAGATTTCCCTGTTTCTACTCTTCCTGTCTCCCATCTCTTCTCAACACATCCTTTTAAAGATGTAAGTTAGATTATATTACTGCTTTGCTCAAAATACTCCAATAGCTCCCCATTTTACTCAGAGTAAAATCCAGGATCTTTAGAGTACCTACACGATATGGCATCTATTACTTCTCTGACCTTAAGTTCTAATTATATCGCCCTCATTCTGTCTGCTTCAACCATTCTAGCTTCCTTGAACATGACACACATTCTCCTACACCAGTGCCCTTGTTTCAGCCATTACTCTGACTAGAATGTACTTTCCCCAGATATTCCCTTAGCTAATTTTACCACCTTCAAATTATTACTCAAATATGACCCCCATCACCTTAACTGCAAATTAACCATCCCCATCTTGCACTCTTGATCATATTGTTCTTTTCCTTTATATTCCACAGCATTTATCGTTTTCAAAAATATTTAACAATTACGTTTATTATTTATAAATCTGTCTCCCCTTTTGAGAATATGAGCCCCAATGAGGACATAAGTCTTTATTTCCTTTTTTTTTTGTAAATATTTTATTCACTGATTTATCCCAAGACCTAAAGCACCATCTACCACATTGTAAGCTTTAATATTTTTGAACAAATAGACCTGTAAGCCTTACTTAGGATAATTTTATTTTACTATCTTTATGCATCCTTATTTGACTCTTTCATTTTAAAATGTTTCAATAATTTTCACGTCCCTAAATCAATTCTAGACCTCTTCACTATCAGTGAACCTTTGATTGTCTGAAATACAGGGCGTCTAAGCTCAACTGCTTCAACTTTCTTGTTGGTGAAATGGATATCACACCTGTTCTCTTCAAGGATATACGGTTTTTCATTTTTAATGTTAACTAATTTCCCCATCTCGCTCAGCTACTTACTTTATTCTTAAACATTTCTCTACTCTTGTTTTTAAAAAATCTGTCATGTGCACTGTAGCCTAAAAGCCATACCGATGCTATTATCTTCTCTTTCCTTCTCTACTACAACATTTCCCAAAGACGCTGACTGGCTCCACATCCTCTTCTCTAAGTTAATCTGGACCATAGAACAATGTGGGTTTCATTACCATATTTTATTTATAATACTTTACGCCATATTTACAAGAACCTTTTCTGAAAAAAAAAATCCTATACATTAAAAAATACATATAACGTGAAAGTCTTCTATAATCCCACCTTGACAGAAAGACACTTATTAACCATTTGGTGTACAGCTTTGTCACATTTTTTTCCTACGCATAAACATATGTACTGTTGGACTTCCAAAATCCAACATTACATCTCATACATAATGTCTGCCAACTTTATTCATGTATTCTATCTAGGCTACATTCCTTACTAATATATATTCATTTGGCCTCATTCTTTGACAGTAGTCCAGCCTACCGATATACTATAAAGTGTCCCTTCCCCTTACTGATGAGAATCTGGGTGATTTCTATTGTTTCACAATAAAAAACCCTTTACTGATAAGACTATTCATTCTTCATCTGGTGTCATCACAAGATCTCATCTTCTTAAAACTCTCTTCTCTTTACAACCAGGATAGTTTTTTTTTTTTTTTCTAGGTCTACTTCCTTTTTAACTTCTCCCTCCCATTCTCCTTTCCTGGCTTTAATATTTAAAACTTCTTGTTTTGCCATAGTGGTGAGAGTTATGAGTCTTTGCATTCTTTAGAACTTGTTATTTTTAATTACATATAAATTACAATTCAATTTTAATTTGCTTTCCAGTTAATCTATTCTTATGCCCAAATACCTAAACTTCCGGGAAGATTTGCCAACTGATAAACCAAATGCATCTGTGGGGTAAACTCTTAAAATACAGGTGCTTTTGTTTTTGAAAATTGTAGTTTAACATTACGTTACATTCCACTTTTCAACAAAGATTAGTTGACAGGAAATTGATGGTAACTTTAATAGTTAAAAAAAGTCATACCTTTATAGCTGCTTTTTCATTAGGGAAAGTAGCAAAAGCTGTATGTTTCTGAAAAAGAAGGTACAAATTATTTCTAATACAGTTTCAGTTTTTCGTTAAGTCTGACTTTACCAGCTGACAGTTATTTCACAAATTAATAAAATCATGGAAAAGGATGGAAAATCGAGGTCACTGTAACTGTTAATTTCAGTGCCGTGGTTCTGAATCTTTTTTGGATCAGAGCTCCTTGAGATGATAGCTATGTAGCCTTTTATATAAAGGTGTACACACATATACAGCATGTTCTACATATACTTTCAAATAGTTCCACAGACCAGAAGTTTAAAACCCCTACTCTGCCAAAGAACAAACTTAAACAAAATATCTTCAATTTATAATACATCTAAAAATCTCAAACTTTCATCTATACAGCCAAACACAAAGTTTAAAAATGTTTACCAACAGAAAATCATGCCTCAAGTGCATGGTTCCTTTGTGCTTTATCCCTGTAATAAGGGTTCAATGGGAGAATTATGACAGATAATGTTCTTATCAGTTTGCAACAATGCTTATTAAAGCATTTACAAGGTGCTTGAGTATTTATATCACACATTCTAATTTTGTCTAATCTGATCCAAGATAACCTAATCAAGAGCACTTTAACTAACTATATAAAATACTTGTATTTGCTGGTACACGTGACACTTGGATCAAAATTGGTCTTCTTGGTACTTCTCAACCTTGGTTGCATATTAGAATCACGTGAGGAGACTAAAACCACTGATATTTGGCAGAATCACAGACCCTCTTGCAGAAACTTAACATCACCATTACTATTTTAACAGAGAGAAATCCATCTAAAACATCTCCAGGGGAGATAATGCTAAGTGAAATAAGTCAAGCAGAGAATGACAACTATCATATGATTTCTCTCATCTATGGAACATAAGAACTAGGATGATCAGTAGGGGAAGAAAGGGATAAAGAAAGGGGGGGTAATCAGAAGGGGGAACGAAACATGAGAGACTATGGACTATGAGAAACAAACTGGGGGCCTCAGAGGGGAGGGGGGTGGGGGAATGGGATAGACTGGTGATGGGTAGTAAGGAGGGCACGTATTGCATGGTGCACTGGGTGTTATACGCAACCAATGAATCATCCAGCTTTACATCGGAAGCCGGGGATGTAACATAATATAATAAAAAATCATTAAAAAAATTAAAAAAATAAAACATCTCCAGGTATAAAAACAACTGAAATAATTGTGTAAATTCCTGTATAGAAACTTTTTTTTCCTGTGTAGAAACCTTTAATAGTCTTAAAATTTTTTATGAAGAAATTTTTCCTACAAAATCTGGTTTCCTTATTACTGTACTTTCTCCTCTACTTTTATTTAATAAAAGTCTTAACAGTGGCTTACACATGATCCAACATTTTTAAAACGTCCTTTGTATTTCGTATCTGAGAGTACTGTGAGTCTAACAGAAATGCTCTCAAATTCAGAGGAGTTTTGAGAGTCTCAAGATGGGTCAGAAGAGGGGACATAAGCTATTTTCCATTTTTCTGCCTTGACTTTTTCACTGCTCTTTTCGACAGCGCTGCGACTAACACACAGGCTCAAGCCATTTAAAACTTCACTTGGTACGCAAGACATTTTGACGTAAAAGAAAGAAGACTGGGAAGCCCCACTACACAACCGCATTTTCCCCACTCTCCTGTCTACTTCCTTCTGTCAAAGCTTCCCCACCCTGAGTCACTAGCCAAGGGCCTCCTCCGGCGGCTTGGGACCGACGCGCCCTTACCAGTCGTCCCTTATCTGACAGAACGCGCACCGACTGCGCCCCGAAATACTTCAGCAAGTCCTCTTTCTCTTCGGCGGTCAGCTCGGCTGGCAGGTGCCTCACTAGAAGGGTTCGGTCGCCCCGTGGCGGAGAAAGCGAGGCAGAGCTCTGGCATCCTCTTGACATCGGCGGTAGTGGCAGCTCAGGGGCCGCCATTTCCCTCTGAGAAATCGCAACACGGAAGGCGAAAAATGAGCACGCAGTAAAAATGCGGTAATCAACAGAAGCTGAAGATAAATGAGTATTTTTCCGCCTCGCGCTAAGGATTCTGGAAACAAGGAAGTACCGCGATAGATGGTCACCTCGCGAGATTTGCGCCAGGGCCGGCCGACACCTCTTCGGAGACGGGTTCTTCAAACTGAAGGACTAGGCTCCGCAGCGATGGGAGAGCAAAGTGATTTTAAATTCCAGGCAGCTGCTGAAGGTATTAAAAACAAACAAAAATGCCATGGAGAAGCGCGAGGATTTAAAAGTTGTCAAGGAAGGAATAAGGGGGCTTCAGCCGCGTGAAGGGAAAGGATGTAAACCTAAGGACAGAAGGAACCACTGCCACGCTTCTGCTGGCGGGCAGCGAGTCTGGGCGTGGCGCCCGCGCAGTCGGAGCTGAGCTCTCTGGGTTCTTATTACCCGGGCTAATTGTAAAAGCGCATTTGACTGGCTGGCTGGGAAGGAGGAGTTGGTGTGGCATTAAGCGGTGTGTGTTTACAGTCTTGGGGTGGTAAAACCCAAAGATAGCAAGTTCTTTTTTCAGCTCAGTAAGGTGCTCATAGGCAGGAGAACTCAGTTTAAGGAACAAAAAGTTAAGAAATATGTTTTTGTTTTCTTGAATCATCGTGCACATAGCAGTCTAATAGGCTCAGGCCAGTGTTTATTTCACGGAATTGGCGGGCTCTAGGGAGATATGCCCTAATGAATATAAAGAAAGAATTATATAGATAAATCGCTAAATAGATAATCTAAACATTTAATTCTAATAACGACCTTAAAGGATAGGTACTCTTTCCCGTTTTACCTTTGAGGAAACTGATGTAAAATGAAGTTTAAGCCACACAGCTAATAAATGGCAAAACTGAGATTCGAGCCTGCTAGTGTGACTGGGCATTGCACTTTAAATCCTGCCTAGCTTCTGAATAGAGTGAGGCAGAGATCATCCCAAGAAGTGAATCAGAAATGTCTCCCTCATTCCATACAATGAGGGCCTTGAGGATTCTAGAGAGAGGTATTGTCTACAGTCGCTACATCCTGCACAGGAGCTGCTACAGTTTAGAAACTAAGGAGTCAATGTCTGCTTTTTATTTGCTACTTAATTAGGTGTTTAAAATATAACAGTAAACAATATATCAAACTTCTGCTTCATGGAGCATTGAGAAGCAAGGGAGGGACAGACTAATAAAAACTGGAAAAAACTGGGAAAACCCAAAATTTTAGATATGTAGAGTCAGACCTTGATGGCCCTGTATGTTTGGAGTCTTGATTATCTGGAAAATAATGGGGAACTGGCAGATTTTTCTAGTAGGGGTGTGTGTGTGTGAGAGAGAGAGAGATTAAATTTTGGATATGAAAATTTCTCTTTGGTTGAAGTGTGAAAAATAGAGTAGAAGCCAGAAGACATTTGGGCTACTACAATAGCCCAGGCCAAAAAAGAAAAAAAGAAAAAAAAATTGCTTGAAATAGCTTGGTAACAGTGGATACAGAGAGAAGAATCTGGAATGGAGATATATTTGGGAAGTAGAATTGATAGACCTGTAGATGAAGAGTAGTTAAGGATAGTGCTGGGTTTTCAGCTTTAGCCCCCAACTGTTCACCATCTAGGTCGCTGATGATGATGCCATTTATTGAGCATGAGAAGAGGGATTAAAGTATAGCTAGATTAGGGACTTTGGGGAAAGGTGGGAACGAGAGGAATACATATTAAATTTAAGGTACCTAGTCAATATCCATGTTCCAAGTAGGCAATTGGATATGTAAATTTGGTATTCTAGAGAAATATCAACACAGGGTGCATGTACAGCATCAACACATATAATATTTATATCCAAGGGATAAGAGAGAGTGTAGGCAGGGAGAGAGGGTCCCAGTATTGATCCATGGGGCATGCCAATGTTGAGAATTGGAGGACAGAGGAAGAACAAGAATCCTTTCTCTCTTGGCACTTACATTCTAGTAGTAAAGATAGACCAGACTGTAACATGTAGATAAGTAAATAAGTTCCTTTGGAGAGTAATATGTGCTTTGGTTGGGGAGGGGGGGATAGAGACAGGGTAGAGGGATAAACTGTTATTGGAGAAGGCATGCTACTTTAAACCCTATCCTTTGTAGGCTTTTGTCCATGCCTTTTACCATTAGTAAAATGATTAGCATATAATAGACATATAAATATATGTTCAATGAATGAATGTGGGAATGGATTAACTTTAATATTTACAAATGCCTCTTTTGGTCAAGAACTGCTTCATAGGTCATCAAGATAAATTTAATCGTCCTTATCTATTATAATTGAGATATCACAACTCTTTGGGATAGTAAAGGGATAGTAAAGGGACAGAATTTTATTGTCTCTCCACTTAATTATTTACAGTTATACTGACTTAAATCTGTCTTATTCTTCTCTTGTCAATAGCTCAGGCAGATTTCATAATTTCTTAGTCACTTTCAGTTAATAGTCCCAGTGCGCTCAAAATGTCAACTCTAAATTACATTCAGGCCTCACTTTTTACCCTCTTCTTATATCAGCCTACACCTAAGAGATAGGAGGAAGACGAGAATTTGCTTTCATTTCTCCCACATTTGAGTAGAAGTGGGTGTGATCTGCTCTGTGTTGCACAGTTCTCATTTTCTTTTCTTGGGATATCACAGAGGTTCCCAAACTTTTTGGGACAATTTTATTGTCTCAATAGTTTTTTTTTAACAGCATCCATTGGTGCCTTCTTTTTTTTTTTTTTTTTTTAAAGATTTTATTTATTTACTTGACAGAGATAGAGACAGCCAGCGAGAGAGGGAACACAAGCAGGGGGAGTGGGAGAGGAAGAAGCAGGCTCACAGCAGAAGAGCCCGACGTGGGGCTCGATCCCATAACGCTGGGATCACGCCCTGAGCCGAAGGCAGACGCCTAACCGCTGTGCCACCCAGGCGCCCCCATTGGTGCCTTCTTGCTTCCCGCTCCACCTTGATTTTCAAGAGACATTTGTTCTCTATCAAAGCAACAGGAAAAAAAAAACAGCCTTGCAAAGATTTTTAAATTCAAAAATATTTCAAGCTGGTGATTTATGTAGTGTCTGGCAGATATTTAGTTTTGCTATTTCCCTCAAATATTTAAAATATTCCATAGCAGGGTCATCTGGCTGGCTCAGTCTTGATCTTGGGGATGAGTTCAAGTCCCACGTTGGATGTGGGGATTACCAAATAAACAAATAATAAATAAATAAGTAAATAAATAAATAAATAATAAATGCTTAAAATATCCCATAGCACCTCTGTGAGGTAGCTGGGGCACCTGGGACACCTCAGCACACAGTTTGAGAACTGTGGCTCTAACCACTTTTTGGTTTTGGTTTTCTTCATTGCAGGGTAGGAGGAGGGAAAGTTAGAGGTTGGGAGCTTACCTCATTGACCAAATGTTGGTTCTTTATCTCACTCTGATTCTCTCTGGTTCTGTCTGTCTGTTGATGGAAGCCTCTGCTAATGTGGGTTTTTAGGAGCTTTAATTCATCAGTTCTCCCTCTGTCAGTACCTTTTCAGGCAAGAGTAGCCCCCCCCCCCCCCCCCCCACTCCAAAATTTACTTTGGTTTATATCTCTAGTTTACCTCACTTAGCCATGTGTCTATTTGGGCATTCCTTTCAATTTCTAACCCCCCATTTTTTTTTTTTTTCATGAAGCCAGAAAAACTCCTGGAGCCTATTTCTACTATTTCTGGAAGGCCTTAGAGAACTAACTTGAGAAAAGAATGAGATAAGAATTTACTCTTTTTTTTTTTCTGTTGTGTTGTGTTTTGTTTTTGTTTTTTTACCTAAGATACAATTGACATAGACATTGTATTAGTTTCAGGCATACCACATAATGATATGTTTGTATACATTACAACATGTTCACCACCATAAGTCTAGTTTACATCCAACATCTTAACATAGTTTCAATTTGTTTCCTTATGATGAAAACTTCTGAGATCTACTCCCTTAGCAACTATCAAATATGTAACAGTATTATTAACTATAGTCACCACGCTGAACATTACATCCCCAGGATTTATTTATTTTATTCCTAGAGGTTTGTATCTTTTGACACCCTTCACCAGTTTCTCCATCTTCCATTCCTGCCTCTGGCAACCACCAATCTATTCTTTGTATCTATGAGCTTGGTTTTGTTTTGATTTTGAATCCCCATGTAAGTGAGAACAGATGGCATTTGTCTTTGACTTAGTTCTCTGAGCAAGATGCCCTTGAGATCCATCCATTTTGCCACAAATGGCAAGATTTCTTTCATTTTTATTTCAGAAAAACATTTCAGAATCTTTCATTGTGTATCACATTTTCTTTATCCATTCATTCCTTCCGGGTTACATAGGTTATTTAGCCTATATCTTGGCTATTATAAATAATGCTGCAGTGGATGTGGGGATACATGTATCTTTTTGAGTTAGTGTTCTTCAGCTAAGTACCCAGAAGTGGAATTGCTGGATCGTATGGTAGTTCTATCTTTAATTTTTTAAGGAGCCCCCATACTGTTTTCCATAGGGGCTGTAGCAGTATTCATTTTTGCCAACAGTGCACAGGGGTTCCCTTTTCTCCACGTCCTTGCCAATACTTGTTAGTTAGTTAGTTAGTTAGTTAGTTAGTTAGTTAGTTATTGATGATAGCCGTTCTCTAAGGCATGAGTTGATATTTCATCGTGGTTTTGATTTGCATTTCCTTCAAGATTAGTTATGTTGAGCATCTTTTTGTGTATCTGTTATCCATCAGTATGTCTTCTTTGGAAAAATGTCTACTTAGATTTTCTGCTCTTTTTTAATTGGATTATTATTGTATATTTTTTTGCTATTCAGTTCCATGAATTCTTTTCCTAATTTTTTGCTAAAAGCATTCTCTTCCTTCGCAGCCAAACTTCTAGATAGATTATGTGGGAAGTAAAGACAAAAGAAACTTTAAATTTCCTTACTACTAGGCCCATTAACTAGCCCTTGAAACAGGCTGACATTCCTCTAGGAACTCAGTTGCCTCCATGTTAATACTTTGCTAAGGTCAAAAGGCAATCTTAGCCCAACCCCCTGATTCCTATAAGTCTACTTTAACATATAAAAATACTTTTGGAGGGGCACCTGGGTGGCTCAGTCGGTTAGCATCTACCTTCTACTTAGGTCATGGTCTCAGAGTCCTGGGATCGAGCCCGTATTGGGCTCACTGCTCAGCCCTCTGCTCCTGCGATGTCTCCCTCTCTCTCTGTCAAATAAGTAAAAAATATATTAAAAAAAAAAAAAAACAACTTTGCAAACTTCCTGTATCTCTACCTCCCAAGATATATGTTAGAAGTCATCCCCTAAGCATATGACCCATGGATATACATCTGAAGGGTCTCATGACTAAGGTTTTATTAGACAATAATAAATGACCTTTTCTAACAATAGCTAGTCCCGTCAAGGTCCTGGAAACCTTGCTTCCAAAATTCCTTAGAGACTTTCCGCTCTCCTTAATCACCTCCCAACTTAAAAGTATGTAATCAGCCACTCCTCATGAACCCAATGCATTTCTTTCTGCCCACAGGTTGTCCTGTCTCTGTGCTTTAATAAAACCACCTTATTGCACCAAAGACATCTCAAGAATTATTTCTTGGCTCTTGGCTCACAACCTTAACATCTTTCTTACATCAAGAGATGTAAGTTATCCTTATTTCTTTACCTTGTACTCACTCCAAAATGCACTACTATCTGGCTCCTGATCCCATCAGTCCATAAAGTAATTCTTGGTAGGATCAACAGTTACCTCCAAATCGCTAAATCCAGTAGACTTTTTCAGTTCTCATTTTAACTTTTCAGCAGCACTTGAGACATTTGACCACATTCTTTTTGAAACATCTCCCCTTGGTTTACAAAGCATACCATTTCTCTTATTGTTCTAGCTCACTTTCTTTCTGACCTGACTCTAGTAAATTTTCAACTTCATTTTTTCTCCCTTGTCCCCTAACTTTGAACCTTCTTTCCATCTTTACTCTTAAATGATAACCTTGTTTCTTATTCTCATGGAAAAAAAATTGAAGACTTCCATACCCATCAATCATACTTGCATTTGTGCTCCTTAGTTAAAGCAATCTCTTACTTCAGAGGTAGATCCCCTGCCTTCTCCAGTGCCCCCCTGAATCATTCTCATTCAGTATATATGCTATTATCATTTTGATTCTTAGAAAAGCAAAGCAAATGATGTGGAGAATAAAAGCAAAAGAAATACGGGGAAAAAAAATTAAACTTCCTTGCATCTTACAGCCCATTGACAAGTACTTGGGACAAGCAGAGTGACCTTCCTCCAGAAAATCAATTGCCTCCAAGTTAATACTTTGCTACAGGCAAAAGGCAACCTTAGCTTAACAATAGCCCAACCTCCAGGACCTTAAAGTCTTCTTTAACATATAAAAATCCCTTTGGAAACTTCCTTTATCTCTACCCCCATAATGAGAGAGCAGAGGGAAACTGAGGGCCTAGCTAGCACAAGCTAACACCCAGCAACACCCCCCCCCCCAATATGTGTGACATTCCTCAGGCACTCCTGGCTGCCCTAGAACAAAGGAAAGGAAAAAGCAAATGGTTAACTGATAGAGATGACAGTCATACAGGACATGTTTGCAACTGTCTTATGATTTACAAGAAAAAAGCAATCTCCAAAACCTATAGACTCAATTTTCTGGAGCTCTAACATCACCCTCCTCTCCATAGGATAACAAATCTTACGTAATCAGTGACTCCTACACCAGTGCAGCTCTTTCTGCCTATGGGTCCTGTCCCCCTGCTATAATAAAAACACCTTTTTGCACCAACGACATCTTAAGAATTTTTTCTTGGCTTTCAGCTCTCAACCCCACCACTCCAAACCATATCACATGCAAGATGTATGCTAGCAATCATCCTCCAAACATATGGCCCACTGATATGTATCTGAAGGGTCTCATGACTAAGGTTTTACTAGACAGTAATAAATACCCCCGCAAGGTCCTGGAAACCTTGCTTCCAATTACTTAGGGACTGATACTATCCTTAACGCCCTCCCAATCTGAAAGTATATAATCAGTCACTCCTTCACAATTGCAGTGCAGCTCTTTCTGCCCATGGGTTCTGTCCCCGTGTTTTAATAAAACCACATTTTTTGTGCCAAAGACATCTCAATTCTTTCTTGACCATTTGCTCACAAACCCCAACATTTCACATCAGCAAATATACAAATTAAAAAAACAAAACAACCCCCCCAAACAAAACCTTTTGTTTCCACTTCCCTCTCCAGGTACCACTGCATCTCTTTCTGTTTATAGCAAAACTCCTAGAAATAATGGTTTATATTTGTTTTCTCTACTCTTTTTTCTCCCATATTTTCTTAGTTTTGTTTAAAAAACTGCAGGTCCAAAATGGCATCACTGGGCCAAGTCACCAAAACAAGGCTTAATACATAACCTAATTATAGTTTCAACCTCCCCCCAGACATATAATCTTAACTGGTCAGTCAGGAATTTTTTGTTATGTATCAATGAGGTAATCTGTCAGATGGGTCCTTTCCAGGCCCAAAGGAAGATGAGGTAATCCACCTTATAAGACCTCCTACCATTCTCCATAAGGGAAGATGGCCTTGCCTGGGACAATCCATCCTTCCTTCTTTTTCCTTCTTTCCTTCCTTCCTTCCTTCCTTTTTTTTTTTTTTTTGGACATTTTAGGGCAGGGTTCCCATTTGTTTGTATGGTTTTTGTTTTTGTTTTAAACAATTACCTTTTTGACAAATTAGCAGTGGACCCAGTTTTGCGGGGATGGGGAGGACAGGGCTGGAGAGGGAGTGGAAGTCATAGGTGGCTTGGGGTCTGGAAGAAATGGTGTTACTTCCTCCCTCCCTCCCTCTTTCTTTTCTTTTCTTTTCTTTTCTTTTCTTTTCTTTTCTTTTCTTTTCTTTTCTTTTCTCTTCTTCTTCTTTCTTTCCTAGTAACTTCTTGCTCCACCCTCCTTCCTATGAAAACGTTTTATTTTGTACAACTCCTTGGAGCTGCCCTACCTTAGATGGGATGTTACATGATTCATGAAATCACTGACTAAAACCAATTAGATCTTCAAATTTAATCAGTTGAATTTTTGTTCTTTAACAGATTTGATGGCAGCAGTGGGACCCAAAGCAAAACTCCATCAACATTCAGGGACAATGAGAAACACAAGCATGGTGCCCTGTGAACCCTTTCAAATTCA
This sequence comes from Ailuropoda melanoleuca, assembly GCF_002007445.2. NCBI lineage: Eukaryota > Metazoa > Chordata > Mammalia > Carnivora > Ursidae > Ailuropoda > Ailuropoda melanoleuca. Next base: position 72,008,518 of record NC_048219.1, on the reverse strand, counting down.
CTGTCTTTCTCACTGTTTTCAAAGGCCATTGGTGAGTTCCTCTCAGTTTGAGTTCTGTGCTCTGCATTTGAGCTCCTGATCTAATTGGCTTTTTTGTCCAGGATTAACAGGTCACTCTACACTAAGAGGAAGCACTAACAGATTATTAGTCAGCCTTCAGTTCATGCCACGATTCCATATCGGAATCCCTTCCCTAGTTTCCGTCTGCAGTCCCCGTTTACTGGAGTTTGCTGGTTTAGTCCATGTTGGACTAGCCAGACCTGGACTGGGTTAGCCTTAAGAACCAGACTGAGTTCAGGATCAGACTGGATCTGATTTAAGAACCAGAATGGGTCTGGGATTGGATTGGGTCTGATTTGAGCTAGACTGCATTTAGTGTGAGGCCTTGGTGTTTTAAATAAGAACTAGTTGCTAATGGGGAATCTTGGAAGCCAGAAGTAAAACTACAAACATTGGTGGGCATGGATTGAGCATTTAAAGGGTTTGCCACCTCAAGAAGACTCCCATGATAGGATAAGTTGGTTATGGAATGGGTTAAACTGACACTAGGTCACTTGCCAACTTCAAGAAAATTTCCATGCAATGAGGTACACTGTGAAACACCCCACAAATACCAACCCTATGCCATATCCCTCTTAGATATTAGTTTGCCTCTCAGAAACCTAGCCAAAGGCCTGGTTGAAAGAAATAGGATTCTTTATATCTAGAGAGTTGAGCACACTGCCTCTGGCACACCTGCTTATTTTGTGTCTAAGAACTATAGTCCTGTTAGTTGGAGTTATATCTAGCAAGATGGAACAATTTTACTAAAAACAACCTGGAATTACAACGGCCATTATGGGGAATGTACAATTAGATAAGATCATTTAAGCACACTTGTAATTAACAGTTCCCAAATTAAATAGAATGGGATACTTATTTTAATTTACATGAAGAAGTCTCCAAAAATTTTCAAATTTCCGAAGTCATTTCAGTGGAAGATTCATTGCAAAAGGCTAATGAAAAATTAAAGAGAGAAAAGCTACCTAAAAGATTATAAGACTTGTATCCATACTGAAGAAACTATTAAACAGTTACCTTTTAAATTAAGACCCCTCAGTGCTACAGGTAGTCATTTTCAGTATCTTTCACTCTTTAGTCAAAGACCAAACTAAGTGCTATAGTTAAGAATTTTTAAACCCAGGGAGGATCCTCAAAAGTTTTTGTAAATAGATTGCCTCCTGAGCCCATTCAAGAGAGGAAAATAAAGTTTCACATTGTCCCTCTCTTTCCAAATCCAGACCAATTGGTTATTGATTCTTTCTCTCCCAGGATAGCTATTTCCTTTTTATCTACATTTCGCATCCTAAGAATTTGACTTAACTTTTTACCTGCATAGGGTGTGCAGGTTGTTGGTTCTTTCTTTAGTTATCTTTGGGGGTAACTCTAGATCTTGTGAAAATGCCTTAACACCTTCTTTGAGGACACCTATAGGTCTATGAGGTTGTTTAAAACTCAGAAATATTTATTGTTTGTCCAGGCTGAAACCTGACAAGATATTTAAAAGGACTTAATAACTCTATGATCAGAAATTTGGCTAAAGTGGAAGCTGATATTCAGAGCCATATAGGAAAATTTTTAGGCATTCTCCCATAGGCCAAATGTAACCAAAAGGAAAGAAAAATTTTAATGTAGGTGGATGGGTGCATCAGTCCTTTGGCATCATTGGCAGCTGCTAACCTAATTGAGGAATTTAAAACAGGTGTCCTTGTTTTACAAACCTAGTCTTTACAGGAACAACAGCATGGTTACAGAAACAATTCAGAGTCCACTAATCCTTTTTACCTATTCCCAAACCTCCCTTATTTATCTTAAAAGGCTTGTAAGTAAAACTTGTTAAAACTCGGATCTCAAGGGAACAAACATCCTAGGAGCATCTTGCTTTATTTTTTTCCTTTGAATTATAAATGTTGTACCCAGGGCGTTTTCCAGAACTTTTATCTAGACCATCTTTTTCAAAAGGAAATTTTGGAGAAGTAATTCTTATCAAGAAAAAAACAAAAACAGATTATTTAGAACTTGATTTGTTAAGGATAAATAACAAATCTTAAGTGTCTTCTCCACAAATATTACAAAAAAACTTCAGCCATCTAGACAGGTAACTTTAGCATATTCCATGTACCAGAAAAACAAACCTGGATCCATCTTTTATAACTAGTGAATTTTGCACTAATTTCGTGGCAGTAATTTTAAAACAGAAGCTATAAGGTCTCTGTTGCATCTGAACATACAGTTCATGTGTATCTATATCTATGTTGTAGATGTGTGGTATTTTCTACCTCCAGATGGTATTGCCAAAACTAATTTGTAAAAGCTCTGCTTAATTGGCTTAAACAAACAAGCATTTTACATACATTAATATTCATAAAAATTCTCAGAAATATAATAGAAACTAACCGAAATGTTTTTGCAACTTCTTGTGATCAGGGATAATCTTCAGTAAATTAAAATTAGTTTAATGAGTTCATTTGTTTAATTAAAGCACATCTTTAGAGTTATCAACATTGAATATAATTCTCATAAACAATCTTTATTATACTAGTTAAATTTATTTACTAATTAAATTCATGTAGTATCATTTGCAATTTGTCAGCAAAACTAATTTAGAATTACAGTTGACTTTGGTGTCTCATAAAGTTTTTGTGCATAATCTAAACATAATTGTTAAGAACAAGTAGATTGAATAGATAAAATTTTAGGTAAATTTTTAAAATAGTTTGCCCAAATCTTGGTAACTTGAAACTGTAAAATTTTGATAAGTGATGAGTTAAGTTAAATTCATTGAATATCAGGATCATTTCCTAATAAAATAATAATGAAACATTAATTACTGAGAATAGGTTTATCTATTTTGGGCTTCCTATTACAGAGAAACTAAAAGATATTCGGATGTGTTAGTGCTTCATTGGAAAAGGGACATGCTTGTAGCAATTATAAAATGTATTCATAAATTTTCCAATCTAAAGAATGCTGATGTTAACAGGGTTGCAGGTTTCTTGTCTCATAGAATCAGAGAATGAATCACGTAGACACAAAAGGGTGAAGTGATAGTTTATTAAGTGAAGGTGAGAACCCAAAGAAACCCCTCTAGAGTGAGAGGGGTCCTGACTGGGTTGCCATTGAGCCTTTTGTGGTCAGTCTTTTATACAAAACTGATTAGGGAACTTAAATCTTCTTGATGTCACCACTGATAGTACCATGATTACTTCTTTGAATATCTCATCTGTGATGTTTAAGACAAATGAGGTGGTCTGGTTATGTTCCCTTATCTCCGCTTTCCCTACACCTCAGCATTTCTGGGATTTTTGTGAGCTTGATCACGTACCCTCCTACTTGTCTTTCCCTACCTAGCCCTACCTGTCCCTTACTCACTGGTAAAACAGTTCATAATTCCTTACTTCTAGTCTTCACTAGATATTAAGGATCCTAAGGGTTAAGAATTCTAATTAATGTATGTAATGAAAACTACTAGAAATAATAAGGGAAACATGTCCTTATACCAAGAAGTAGGATGTGTTTTCGATAAGAGAAGATATGAGAAATTGAGATGCATTTTTTGTTGAAGGAAAAGAAAGTAATTCTGTCCTAAAATGAGACTGGTTTTCTAAAGAGGAAAAACAGACAGAAGCGCCTGGCTCTTGATTTTGGCTTAGGTCAAGATCTCATCAGGGTCCTGGGATTGAGCCCCGTTCCAAAGTTGTTGGACTTTTGGTCAGCTTTTGATAACAGATTATGAAAGTTTCTTTACCTTTTAAGTGATCTGCCTAGAAAACAAAGATTTTGTGTTTTATAAAAATAATTTCCTGTGTCTACTGTCTTTATTAGGTCTTTGATTACCTAGGAAAACTTGAGTCTTCTTAATATTAAAAAAGCTAAATTTTACTAATAGATAATTATTAAGTTTCATAATAATCTGTGATTCTATTCAGGCAAGCATTTAATTTTTTTTGGTAAGATTTTATTTATTTATTTGTTAGAGAGCTCACAAGCAGGAGGAGTGGCAGGGAAAGGGAAAAGCAGGCTCCCTTGGGAGCAAGGAGCTGCATTTTGGACTTGATCCCAGAACCCTGGGGTCATGGCCTGAGCCCAAGGCAGATGCTCAACCAACTGAGCCACCCAGGTGTCTCCACGCAAGCACTTTAAGGTTTTTTGTCTGTGTGTAATTTTGACAAACTTCTCAAAATCAAATTCTAAATGAAGTCTTTTTGTCCTAGAAGAAACTCGAATTTTTTCAGAAGTTTCCCTTAACATTCCAAAGGATTTGTTAAACTAATTAGACTTATTTGTATGTTAAATTATATGGGAAGCATTGTCAAATAAGAACTATACCTTCCTTACGTTGTATTTGTATAGATATATAAGAGTTCCAGAAATCATGTGAAATTCCTAGACATACGTGTCTTGGTATAACTTTATCACTTTATATTATTCTTTTACCTTCTTAAGTTGCTGTCATCAAAATTGAATCTCGTACTAAAAGGACTAAACCTGAGTATCAGGAAGATGCTTTAGCTGACCTTCATGCAAAGGCAGCAGAAACAGAATCTGTAGATTGTGGTATATGTGGATGAAGTCTATTCTGCATCTGCAGAAAACGACCCTTTGGTCCCAGACTTTTGCCATCTGATGTCCTTGCCACATGGCAACAGCCTGCTTCTAAATCAAAGAAGCAATAATTATAAATTAAATGAATAGTTAGAGCTACAGAAAACTCAAGATGGCTACGCAGTTCTTTCTGGCTCCCTGGCAAGCCTCACTTTTTTGGTGTTTACATTCCTTCACATACTCTGGTGCATTCAAGATGACTCAAATTATTAATGGACGTTGAAGGGAAAAATTTTATAAAATTGCAAAAATAGTCAAACAATAATGTCTTACTCGTCATGTTCATAATCCTGGAGAAACTGTTTTGTTCTGTTTTTCAAGAGGCTTCACAGCTCCCTCTGGACCCTTTGAACACCTGCAGTTGGACTTCATTCAACTGTCACTTAGTATGGGTTATCACTATGTTCTTATTCTTATATGTGTGTTTTTTGGATGGATTGATCTTTCCCTTATTACGAGACTGACGTCCTCATAGTGGCAAAAAACTGTTAGAAAATGTGTTTTCTATTTGGTATACTTTCATGATCTCCAGTGATCAAGACATCTCTGCTTCACTGGGAAAATCTTATAAGCCTTAATGAAAACCTTGAAAACTTTTTAGAATTATCACTCTCCCTATCACTTCATCAGACAAGTTTAAGAGAACTAATGGGATCCTCAAACTAAGCATTTCTAAATTTGCCAAAACTATTGAACTTCCCTGTTCTAAGGTATTGCCCTTGGTCTTACTGACTGCTAGAATTTCCCCCTTTGGGCAGTATAACCTTAAACCATGTGAGACAGTCATAAGCAGATCAGTGTCTATTGGTGTACAGCCTTCTGCTGATCCCTTGTTGTCTCATACTAGTAGGACCAAATACTGTAAGTCTCTCATATTTTATGCTCAAGCCTGTCAACAGGTTACAGAAGCCTTTCTGGATCCCAATTCAAAGGATCCTGTTGGTCACCGTGTGAAGCTTGGTGACTGGGTATTCTGGAAACACCATCAGAGGAAGACAGTTCTTGAGCTCAGTTGGAAGGGACCTTACCAAGTTTTTCTGACTGCTGACACTATTGCAAAACTAGAAGACACTGGAGATTTCTAAATCAAATTGACAAGGAAGAGAAGTAGCAGACATTGAAGTAAACTGATTAAGCCCAAGACAATGGGTCAACTTCATACTTTAACTAAACATGAAACCCTTTCACCTTGTTTGCTTTTCCTTTACTTTGGCATTGCCTAGAAAGATAATGCCGTCATCTGTATCTCTCAGGCCATTGCTAAGAGGGGGTAATCTAGAATTTATTTCAGGCTAGGAGAAAATCTAACTATGCCCTTAACTTTTCACAAGCAAAATAAGAGATCTCTTTGGTTGACTTCCCTGAATTTACATTGTGTTAGAAAGGACCTACCAAGGAGGCTTTCATAATTTAGGATTCACTCCTTATAGCAGGTCCCTATTTCCCTGGTTAGGGATAAATGTGAATGAGGCTCTGACCAAGACCTTCTCCTTAATTCTTAATTATTGAAGAATCTGCTGCTGAAGTAACAGTGGCCCTACAAAGATCCTTAGACTCTCTGGCCAAAGTTCTTGATAGTAGAATAGCCCTTAATTATCTTTTATCTGAGCAAGGCGGTGTCTGTGTTGTGGCCAACACCACTTGCTGTACCTGGATTAACTCTTCTGGGGAAATTAAAACTCAATTATATAAAATCATGGGGGAGCCACTTGGCTTAAAAAGTTCACTTTAGGTGGGGTGCCTGGGTGGCTCAGTTGGTTGAGTGTCTGACTCTTGGTTTCAGCTCAGGTCATGATCTCAGGGTCATGAGATTGAGCCCCATCAGGCTGTGTGCTCATTGTGGAGTCTGCTTGTCCCTCTCCCTCTGCTCCTCCCCCTGCTCTCTCTCTCTCTCTAAAATAAATAAATAAAATCTTTAAAAAAAAAGTTCACTTTAGGGGAGTCTTTCTTTTACTAAATTTTATGTTTACGAATTTATGAATTATATTTATGTCTTAGGGACTATGGCTTTTTAGTACCCTACAAACATTGGGAATTACTCTGTTTATAATCTCCTTGGCACATTGTATCCTCTCAAAAACTGAAAATGCATATTTGCAGCTGCTAACTACCAAGCAGATGATCCCCCTGGACTAGAACCTCAGAGGAGAAGCCAAGAAAGTGACTGACTTAAAGAGTGTGAACCTGAAGCCGTGACCTGTGAATATCACAGAGGTTAAGCATGACTTATAGATACCACACAAAGGAAAAACACAAACTTCAAGAATTTTAGAGCAATAGCTGAGAGTGGTGTTGATGCCTTAAATTCTGACCATATCTCTCAGTTAAGCTGAAAGTCTGATCAAAAGGGGGGAATTGTGAAAAGAAAACCAGAGGCCCAAAATGGCTTCACTTAGGTCAGGTCATCAAACCAGAGCTTAATGTATAATCTACTTGCAGGTTTTTTTTTTTTTTTTAAGATTTTATTTACTTATTTGAGAGAGAGTTCGAGAGCACAATAGTGGGGAGGGGCAGAGGGACAAGCAGACTCCACCCTGAGCAGGGAGCTGGATACGAGGCTCAATCCCAGGACCCTAAGATCATGAGCTGAGCCAAAGTCAAACACTTAACCAACTGAGCCACCCAAGTCCCTAACCTACTTGCAGTTTTAACCTGCTCCAGAAATGTAGTCTTCACCAGTCAGGAATTTTCTGTTAAGCACCAATTAGGTAGTCTGTCACATGGGCCTTCTCTGTCCCGCCAAAGGAAGATGAGGTAATCTGCCTAAGATCCCCTAAGGGAAGGTAACTTTGCCTGGAACAGTCCTTTCTTTTGTGTTGCTAATAACTTTCTGCTCCACCCTCCTCCCTATAAAAACCTCCTACTTGCTGAAGGGGATGCTGCCTGATTCAGGAGTCACTTCATAAGGCCTATTAGATCTTCAAATTTACTCCATTGAATTTTTGTTCTTTAACAGTTTATTCCAATCAAGTTAGCAAACCCACTATTCTACTGAAATTGCCCTTTTAAAGGTTACTAATGACCTCCACATTGCTAAATCCAATGGTTATTTCTCAGATCTAATCCTATTTATCTATCAATATCATTAAACACAGTTGTTTACTCTCTGCTATAAAAACAACCAAAACAAAAAACACAACTCCAAAACTAAGTTCTCTTCATTTGATGTTCTGGGTACCACACTTTCCATGTTTTCCCTCAATCATTCTGGTCACTGTCTTTGTTTCTTTTGCTGATTCCTCCTCATCTTGACCTCCAAATGTAGGAATTTCTCAGGGTTCAATCTTTTATTCTTACTCTACTCATTCTATAGATAATCTCGACAAGTTTCATGGCTTTAAAAACCATTCATACAATGATGACTCCTAATTTATATCTCCAGCCTTTACCTCTTCCCTATATGCTTCAAAACCATAAACCTAAGTGCTTACTTTGACATCTCCTCCATGTTGTATAATAATCACCTCAATCATAACATGTATAAAACTGAGCTCTTGATATTCTTTAAATCTCTTGTTTTTTTCTATCTCAATTACTTTTGATTTCTCTTTATCTTTTAACTCCCATGACTTTCCATTTAGCAAATCCTCATTTTATCCTCATTTTACCTTAAAAATATATCAAAAATTGGACCACTTTTCTCTATCCCCACTGTTACCACTTTGTCAAAGCCACCGTGAACTTTCTGAAACTGCAATAGCCACCTGGCCATACTAATTTTGTCCTTGTCCCCAGGCAGACACAATAAGGCTCAACAATTATTCCAAGTGTTCTCTGTTTACCAACTCCCTTGTTCTTAGGTGGGACTATATAATTCATTCTGGTCAACGACCTGTTACTGAAAGCATCGTGTCAATTCCAGACCATAGCATGGAAGCATAGATGTGAAAGCAGTGATGATGGAGGCCACACATTGAGATTATAGAGATAAGGCAAACATAGACAGGTAAACATAACAAAAAATACCTAGTCACCATATCAATAACAACTGCCTTATGAAATTTCTGGAATCCCACCAAACTTTGCATAATTAAGAAATAACTTTTATTATGTTAAATGTGTTGATAGTTTAGGGTTATTTTTTTTTAACTGTATCAAAACTAATTCTAATAATACACTCAGATGGTTCATTTTATGTATCAACTTGACTGGCCACAGGGTACCCAGATTAAACATTATTTCTTTGTCTCTGAGGGTGGTTTTAGATGAGATTAGCATTTGATTTGGTGGACTCAGTAAAGTAGCTTGCCTAGTCCCGTACAGGTAGACATCATGCCATCCTTTGAGGGCCTAAATAGAACAAAAGGTGGATGATGGAAGAGTCCACCCCTTTTTTCTTACCTCACTGTTGAGTTGAAATATTTCACCTCTAGACTTTACTGGGATTTATACCATCAGCTCCCCTGGTTCTCAAGCTTTTGGATTTGGACTAATTTGCACCATCAGTTTTCCTGGATCTCCAGTTGACGGAAGGAAAATCACGGGACTTTTCAGCCTCCATAATCACAGGAGCCAATTCCTCAAAATTAGTATCTATCTTCTCTATGAATATATAATTTTTATTTATTATAAGATTTTAAAATTTACTTTATATGCATATAGAAGAACCTATAGTATATATTAGTCTTATAATAAGAATATATTTTGGGAGGGGAAGATGGCAGCAGGGTAGGAGGAGCCAAGGCTGGCCTTGTCTCACAAATACAACTAGATAACTACTAAATCATCCTAAATACCCCAGAAATTGATCTGAAGATTGGCAGAACAAACTCCAAAACTAAAGGTAGAAATGAAGCCACTTTGAAGAAGGTAGAAAGTGCAGAGAGGTGGCTTGAGAGAGAAATAGATCACGGCCACTGTGGTGGGAGGGAGCCATGGTTGCAGAGAAGGTTGAGAGAGAGACTAACACTCAGGAACACATGGGGAAATGAATCCCTATAGCAACTGGCTTGGAAAGCAAGAGAGCCTAAGTTTTGTAAGTTCTGTGACAAGCGGGGCTTAAAGCCTGGAGTTTTAAAGGTCAGCATGCTTGGTTCTGGGAGAGCTTGGAGGACACTGGGGCTTATTTTGCAGAGGGGGCATGCAAACAGTCCACTGACCTACAGCATAGAAACAGCCATCTGAAGAGTGCCTGTGGCAGAGTGGGGAGGTTAGTTGCTTATCTTGGAGCATTTCCTAGAGAGGCAGCATTAACAAAGAGAACCCTCCAGGAACAAAGGAACTGGCAAGCACCATTTCCCTCCCCCTGCCCCTCAGCATAAACACAGAGCCACCTGCAGAAACCAGTGCAGTGTTGGCTCTCCCTACTTAATTTGCTTATGCTAAGCACCTGCAAGAACCACCCTTCCCAGTCATGGATGCTTCAGTACCAGTGCTGTGGACCCCTCCCCCAGAAGACCAGCTGCCAGTACCCCTGCCAACACCGTCTCCCAGCCCAGGAGTTTTACAGGGCCTCAGTTCCAGCAGCAGGTCTCTTTTTACAAGCAGACCAGAACACATCTAGTTAAAACATGCCACATTCAGGCCAGGGCCCAAACACTGCCCACAAGAGACAGAGAGCCGCTGCAGATGACTGGCTTGAAGGATAAAGCAGCCATGACAGACAGCAGAGTGAATGTAGCACAATTGGTTATACTTCTGGAAGTGTCAATGCCTGGGGAATGGGAAACACTACATGGCAGGGCACTATAAGACCTCATCTTCATAAATCCATTACCCTCAAGAATAGGAGCTGTAGCAGGCACAGAGACTTAGACAAAATTAGAAGGCAGAGGAATTTGTCCCAATGAAAGAACAGGACAAGGCCATTGCCAGAGATCTAACTGAAACCTCCGATATAAGTAACACACCTGATGGAGAATCTAAAGCAATGATCATAAGGGTACTCACTGGACTTGAGAAAAGAGTGGAGGACGTCAGTGAGACCATTAACACAGAGATAACGAATAACATAGCAGAGAAAAGGATTCAATAAACAAGAAACATGCTTGATGGAATGAATAGCAGGCTGGAAGAAGCAGGGGAATGAATTAATGACCTAAAAGACAAAGTAATGGAAGGCAATGAAGTTGAACAAAAGAGAGAAAAAAGAATTTTGCAAAACGAGAATAGATTTAGGGAATTCAATGACTCCATCAAACATATTAACATTCATATTATAGGAGTCCCAGAAGAAGAAAGAGAAAAGGGGTTAGAGAATTAATGTAAGAAATAAAGCTTCCTTAATCTAAGGAAGGAAACAGATACCCAGATCCAGGCAACGCAGAGAACCCCTAACAAAATTAACAGAAGCAAATCCACACCAAGACATAACTGTAATTAAAATGGCCAAATATAGTGATAAAGAACAAATATTAAAAGAAGCAAGACAAAAGAAGGAAACCCCATAAGGTTACCAGCAGGTTTTTAACAGAAACTTTGCAAGCCGGAAAGGAGCTGCATGATATATCCAAAGCATTGAATGGGAAAAACCTACAGCCAAGAATACGCTATCCAGCAAAGCTATCATTTGGAATAGAAGGAGACATATAGTTTCCCAGACAAACAAAAATTAAAAGAATTCTTGGCCACTAAACCAGCTCTGCAAGAAATATTTAAAGAGAACTACTAGAGTGAAAAGGAAAGATCAAAAATGATGGCATGAAGATAGGAAACAAAGAGGGTAAAAATTAATATTGCCCTAAAAAAAATCATCAAGGGACAAACAAAATAAAAAGATGTAAAATATGACACCATATACCTAAAACATGGTGAGGAAAGGAGTAACAAATGGGTTCAAGCTTAAACAACCATCAACATGACATAGACTGTTCTATGCAGAAGCTATTATATACAAACCTAATGATAACCACAAATAAAAAACCACTAATAAATATGCAGAGAATAAAGAGAAAGAAATCCAAATGTATCACTAAAGAGAACCAGCAAACCATAAAAGAGAAAAAGACAAAAAAAGAATCAGAGAAAATCTTCAGAAACAACCATTATTGGGTAATAAAATGGCAATAAATACATATCTCTCAATAAGTACTTTGAATGTAAATGGACTAAATGCTCTAATCAAAAGACATAGGGTGATAGAATGGATAAAAAAGCAAGACCCAAGTATACACTGCCTGCAAGAGACTCATTTTATAACTAAAGACACATGCAGATTGAAAGTGAGAATATGGAAAAATATTTATCATGCAAATGGATGTCAAAAGAAAGCTGGAGTAGCAATACTTTTATTGGACAAAATAGACCTTAAAACAAAGACCGTAATAAGAGACACAGAAGGATGGTATATAATAATAAAGGGGACAATCCAACAGGAAGATAACAATTGTAAATATTTATGAACCCTATCGGGGAGTACCAAATGACATAGAACACTTAATAACAAACATCAAGGAATGAATCGATAATAATACAATAACAGTAGGGGACTTTAACACCCCATTTACATCAATGGACAGATCCTCTAAACAGTAAAACGGCAAGGAAACAATGGCTTTAAATGACACACTAGACCAGATGGATTTAACAGATATGTTCAGAACATTCTACCCTAAAACAGTGGAATACACATTCTTTTCAAATGCACATGGAACATTCTCCAGAATAGACCATATGTTAGGCCACAAAACATTCCTCAACAAATTTAAAGAGATCAAAATCATACCATGCATCTTTTCTGACCACAACATTATTAAACTAGAAGTCAAATACAACAAAAAAATCTGGAAAAACCACAAATATATGGAGGTTAAATAACATGCTACTAAACAATGAATGGGTTAACCAGGAAGTGAAGGAAGAAATAAAAAAGTACATGGAAAAAAATTAATGAAAACAGAATCGTCCAAAATATTTGGGATGCAGCAAAAGTGACTCTAAGAGGGAATACAGATCTACCTCAAGAAGTAGGAAAAACCTCCAACAACCTAACCTTACACCTAAAGGAGCCAGAAAAAGGACAACAAACAAAACCTAAAACCAACAGAAGGAAGGAAATAAAGATTAGAGCAGAAATAAAGATTAGAGCAGAAATAAATGATACAGAAACTTAAAAAATAGAACAGATTGATGAAACCAGGAGCTAGTTCTTTGAAAAAAATCAAGAAAGTTGGTAAACATCTAGCCAGACTCATCAAGGAAATAAGAGAAAGACCCAAATAAATAAAGTCACAAATGAGAGAAGAGAAATAACAACAAACACCACTGAAATGCTAACAATATAAATAGTATGAAAAAGTATCTGCCAACAAGTTGAACAACTTGGACAAAATGGATAAATTCCTAGAAACATGTAACTACCAAAACTGAAACAAGAGGAAATAGAAAGTTCAAACAGAGTGATTACCAGCAAATAAATTGAATCAGTAATCAAAAAAACTCTGAACAAAAGCCCAGGACCACATGGCTTCATGGGCGAATTCTACCAAATATTTAGAGTCAATACCTATTTTATAAGTATCTATTTTTTTTGGAAAAGGAAGGAAAATAGGAAAGGAAGGAAAACTTGCAAATTCATTCTCTGAGGCCAGCATTATCCTGATACTAAAACAGGATGACACCAAAGAAAAGCGAACTACAGGCCATTATCTCTGATGAACGTACACATAAAAACTCTCAACAAAATAATAGCAACCCAAATCCAACAATACATTAAAAACTTCGTTCACCATGATCAAGTAGGCTTTATTCCTGGGTTGCAACAGTGTTTCAATATTTGCAAACAAATCAACATGATATATCACATCAGTAAGAGAAAGGATAAGAACCATATGATCATTTCAAAAGAAACAAAAGCATCTGACAAAGTACAACATCCATTCATGATTTTTTAAAAGATTTTATTTATTTATTTGACACAGAGGGAGAGACAGCCAGTGAGAGAGGGAACACAAGCAGGGGGAGTGGGAGAGGAAGAAGCTGGCTCCCAGCGGAGGAGGGAGCCCGATGCGGGGCTCGATCCCAGGTGCTGGTATGACCCTAGCTGAAGGCAGGCGCTTAACGACTGAGCCACCCAGGCGCCCCAGATTTCATCATTATGTCTTATCTGGAAAGTTGTAATAGCCTCCTGATCAATTTCTTTGTTTCCATTCTGTACACTTACAGTCTATTCTCCTCACAGTAACTAGTGTGGTCTTTAAAAGATACAAATTTGATCATGTTGTTTGAAACTTTCAATAGGTTTCCCATCACTCTTGGACTATGAAGTCCTTATCATGTCCTCTAAAGCCTTCTAGAATACTTCCATAATTTCATAATCCTACTACTCTGTTTCTTATGCGCTCCCTTTTAGTGATTCTTGCTGTAGTGGGGGGTAGGGGTGATGGGATAGAGGCACAGAATGAAAAACAGAATTCTTCCTCATGGTCTTTATGTTTGCTATCACTCTTACTAGCATTCTTCTAGATGCTCCTATCCCTCAGATTTATTCAACATCTACTCAGATGTTCTTTCCTCAGAGGATTTCCATTACTCCTCTGGAAATAGTGTACCTCCTCATCTTCCCATCACTAATCACTTATCCTGATGTATTAAGTTTTGGGCATATAACAGCCTAGACCTTATATTAATGCTTATATATGTGAGTGTGTGCACGCATGTGCGTGTTAATGATATAAGCTTTATGAGGTTAAGTATATTTGTCTTGTCTTTTTCTTGTTCACTTCTTCATCCACAGGCCAAAAATAGTACCTGCACATTTTAGGAGGTCAGCAAATATTTTTTGAATTAGTAAGTGTTTTCCAATCATATATTTATCTTGCTTGCCTGAATCAAAGTTTCAATTTTGCATTCAGAGCTGGTTAAATGCACAGATTTGAGAGTGAAACCGCCTGGGTTTATATTCCTTTTTTGCTGTGTGATGGAGGGGAAGTTGTGTGACTTTTCTGCCTCAGTTTTCTAATCTGTAAAATGGAGAAAATGTCTTCCTTACAGGCTTTTTATGAGTATTACATGAATTAATCCCGCATAGAGTGAGTGCTATTGAAGTTGTATTTGTTGTCATTTTTACATTTAATTGATGATTATTTGAGTAATGTCTGTCTTCCCCATGAGACTTTTAGGAACCATATTAGTTTTTTTTTTTCACCACTGTATCTCCAGATGCCAGCTTATAATAGGAACTCTACAAATTATGTTAAAAAAAGAGAATGGTTTAAGTTTTGAAATAATGCTTGAATGTTTGTATGCACCAAATGCTTTCCCATATTCTGTAGTTACCAGCGATTGACACTAGATGGCAAGCTTGTTCTAGGCAAGGCAAATGTTGCTGGCATTAAGCCTCATAAATGGAGTATAAGTGCAAGGTAGCGGTAGTGTCATGTATGGTTTTTAGGTTGGCAGGATTGTAGGAAGATGAGAGTTTAATCATAAAATAAGAAGAGTCACCTAAATTTTATTCTGCTTCATTCTATTGTATGTTCTAACCTTCTGACCAGCTAATCTCTTACATAGTGATGGTTTTTGGCATTTCTGTCATTCTACTAGTTCCTTTTTACATTATTCATAGTTTTCTATTGAAAAACAGTGTTGAGAATGTTCTCTTATAGTATTCATTATTAACAAAAGTTTCCTAATTCTTTAAACCCTATACCTGCTGGTTCTAAAAATCCATTATGATTTTGGCTAGGACATGAGTTACTCTATATCTTAAACCCTCTACTCCTCATTCTTTTTTTTTTTTTTTAAAGATTTTATTTATTTATTCGACAGAGATAGAGACAGCCAGAGAGAGAGGGGACACAAGCAGGGGGAGTGGGAGAAGAAGAAGCAGGCTCATAGCAGAGGAGCCTGTTGTGGGGCTCTATCCCACAACGCTGGGATCACGCCCTGAGCCGAGGGCAGACGCTTAACCGCTGTGCCACCCAGGCGCCCCTCTACTCCTCATTCTTGAACAAGAACTTTGACTTTTGTTCTGATTATTGGTCATGCACACTGATGTGAACCACACATAATTTTTGTTCTCCTTTCACTATCAATGTACCATCTTGGAAAAAGAAAATGTTGGGCTCAGTGCTATTGTGTTTGTCTAACTTTACTTTTGTTAAGCAAAATTATTAACAGGCACCTGGTATAAAAGAAAGAAAAGAAAGTGTTGAGGAGCATACAAATTAGGTCGTTTCTAAATGATCAATACTTTTTTAGATTCTGGAACTTAATTTTATAAATATCCTTTAATTAGAATTGATCAGATGTACGCACATGCTGTGGTAAATTAAATTTACTAAAATATATTCAAAATGTGGATGTGTAAAAATGAATAACAGTACTTTAAGACGGTAGTCTTATTATTTTTCCCTTTGGACTATGATTTGATATATTATTGGGTAAAAGAAAGAAACTTGGTTAACTTTCTTTCAACTGCTGAAAAAATTTTTTTTCTTCCTTTTCCATGCTTAGTAAGAAGGGTGATTATTACTTAATTCTGTTCATTAGAATGGATTAAACTGAAAGGAATATAAATTATTTAATTATTAAAATTAATTTTTTTACATTAACCCAGACTTTGCTACCAGTTGTAATGCTGGTAGGAATTCAGACGTATTGATAATATTTCTCAGTTTTAAATGACTGAAAGCAGGAAAAATAATTCAGTACAGTGATTTCTTATATCATGGGAAAACTCATACCTTGAATTCTGAGTCTTTCACTGACTTCAATGTACTCTCTAATCTCTCTATTCTCTTTCAAATCTGACTCATAAAATTATTTTATATTCAATTTGAGAGAGAATGAGTTGAGCTATTATACTATGAAGGCATCCCCCAAGTAAATTTTTCAAAAATATGACTGTCCCACAAATATCCCAGATTCAGTCACCCTGAGAACTCACATTTTTTTTAAAAAAAGATATATTTGAGAGACAGAGAGTGCACACGTGCATGTGTGCCCGAGAGTGGGGGTGGGAGTGCAGAAGGAGGGGGAGGGAGAGAATCCTCAAGTGGACTCTGCTGAACAAGGAGCCCAATGTGGGGCTCAGTCGCAGGACCCTGAGATCATGACCTGAGCTGAAATCAAGAGCCAGACACTTAAGACTGAGCCATCCAGGTGCTCCAAGAACTCATATTTTTATTTAAAAAAATTTTTTTAGAAGATTTTGTTTATTTATTTGCCAGTGAGAGAGAGAGCACAAGTAGAGGGAGCAGCAGGCAGAGGGAGAAGCAGGCTCCCTACCAAGCAAGGAGCCCAATGCGGGACTTAAGCCCAGGACCCTGGGATCACTACCTGAGCCAAAGGCAGACGCTTAACTGACTGAGCCACCCAGGTGTCCCGAGAACTCATATTTTTAAAAACAACTATAACTTACTTGAAATGAATGTATTACTATTTTGTAAACGTAATGCATATTTAGGGACACCTGGGTGGCTCAATTGGTTACGTGTCTGCCTTCAGCTCAGGTCCTGACCCCAGGGTCCTGGGATGGAGTCCTGCATCAGGCTCCTTTCTCAGCAGGGAATCTGCTTTTCCCTCTGCCTGCCACTCCCCCTGCTTGTGCTCTCTCTCTCGCTCTCACTCTCTCTCTCTATCTGACAAATAAATAAATAAAATCTTTTAAAAATGCATATTTATATTGAAACTCTATGCTGATCAGCAAATGAAAGAAAGAAAAAACATAACCCCATCAATTGTTGATAAACTCTGTTAACAGTTTAGTATATTCCTTCTACTCCTTTACCCATTTTATATACATATGTTTGTAAAAATTGAAGATCATCATTCCTATTACTTTGTAACTCTTAGTAATGGAACACAAACATCTTCTTGTGTAATTATACATTGTTCTTCAAGTCATGTTTTATAGGGTACCAATGCATGGATTTAACCAATCCCTTTATTATTTTCCTTTATTCTATATTAATATATAGTATTAGATAGATACAAAAGAATATATCTCGCATAAATGTTATAGAGCTTGGTAATATAAAAAGGACATTCATGAATCCACCACCTCACTTCTAAACTAAAATATTGCCTAACAATGATCATTCTACATTGGCAAATTCCCCAATGAAGAGTACTACCACATGAATAAGTTACAGGTAAATAATCTAGATTGGGCTCCAGCATGCACAGTCCTGCCCCTATACAATTTTTCTATCTGCTTGAAGTCAGCTTTTTCTTTCTTGCCTTTATTTAGTGTCTTGTTTTGATCTATCACTTATGAGAAACAGCATGGCTAAGGATAGGCAGACACAGAAATATCATATCTACCCCAAATAGTTTTCAGAGACATTGTCTTAATCCAAATTTAGCAAAGATCCATTTTCATAAAGGAAACTACCCACATTAATGCAGCTCCTTTCACAGTAAAGAAAGCACTTACAATATTACACAAAACAACTAACTTGTCATCTTTTTAAACTTTTTATTTTAGGATAGGATCTTTGCTTTACCTTTTTATAATCAAAGGCTCATTTAAAGTAATTTTTCTCTACTTCTAGAAAAAAGGAAAGGCTAGCTTAAAGGGTTCTGCTTCTATCAAGTTTTAAACAGCTTTAACTATTTCCAGGTAATTTTAGATAGTTTCAGCTAGTTTGTTTATTACAGTTTATTAAGTCAGAGGAAATAGCTATTTCTTAAGATTAAAGACAGTATCTTATCCCTTTTGGGTAATTTTTATGGTCTACTTAACCAATAGAAGTCTGACTGTCAATATTTGCTAAATGAATGATTTTGGTGAGTAGAATTACTCAGTAATACTTCAATTGTCTAGAATTAAGCAAACTGGCAACCTAGCACCCCTCAAAAAAAATACTTGCAAAAGTCTCTTGATACTCGTATGGGGAACTTGCTCTCCACTCTGCCATTTCTCATCCTTGAGGATTGAATTGAGTTACCCCAATGTACTTCAGGGCTAGACTCATTCATTGGCTTGAAGCAGTCATGATCTGGCCACTGAGTTTATTTCAGGGGTGAGTAGAAGAGCCAGTCCAATTAAAGTATAATTCAGGACTTTAGCTGTGAACACGAGGGCAGATCCTCCCTTCAACACTGGGCTTGATATGACAATTAGTAGCTTGGAAATAGTAAGGCATTTTGTTAATTGGAAGAGTGTGGCCTAAGATTATGGCCTCCACAGGGAGTAGAGACTGAAAGTTCATCTTGGTGCAGTTTTGTTTCTGACCTGGAGATAGAGTTACCCCTACAGTGTTCCTTTATGTTAGCCAGGAACCCTCCTTTTTTGTAACATCTAGCTTTGTTGCATTTTCTGTCACTTGCAACCAAAAGAATTCTAACTTATTGACTTACTTTATTTGGTTTATTTCTTTAGTTCTTTATTCAGATATCTTTAGTTTATGAACGATTCTAAAAACCTCCATTTTGTGGTTTTCAAGCAAACAGTTGACAAAAATTTAAAAGGGAAAAATGGGTAGGCCCACTGCCATTAGTCAGCCATTCAATCAGTGCATATTTATTAAACCATCGAACTAGCAAACTCATGGAGGTAGTGGACCATATCTTCTTGTTTATATCTTGTCCACAATTTTTAGGGTAATTTCTTAGACATTGTAATTGCTCAACTATTATCTAATGAATAAATGAATAAAATAACTAAAGACATTATAATTTGTAGAAAAAAATCTGGATCATTGTTGCCTAAAATATTTGATAACTGAAGAAAAGCAGATTTATGTTTATAATACTAAGCCACAGATAGGCATAAATGGGTAAGGAAAAACTCATATTATTAGTTCTGTAATCATGATTACTTCACTTCTCTGAACCTCATCTGTAAAATAATTATAATATCAAGCTGAAGAATTTCTTTGAGGATTTAATGAAATAATGTATGTAAAGTGCCTATAAGAGCTCAATAACTGTTAGCTACTCTTATTGTAATGAATGATCAACCTCACCATAATTTAATAATGTTTGGGTATTATTGCATTGTTATAACTTTCAAATTTTGTTGAAAGCTAAATCTTGTAGTTAAATTTGACACTAAGCATATCCAGTCAAGGTTATATTTACATATTTCATTAAGTAATTGCTTATCAGATTTTTACATCAAATGTCTCAATTCAAGAATATTGCTGGCATTCACTTTTATAGAATGCTGACAGCAAGAAGCTGAAAATCCTGCCTGTATTATCCAACTATACTAATTCTTTATAGCAGATTAAATATATTAGAAAAGAATTAGAATTAGAGCTATCAGTCATGAGACTCAAGAACATGTTAATAATAGAGCAAGAAAGCAAATTACTGAAAGTCTTCTAAGTAAGAATCAAGGGGAGTCTGAAAAGCATCTCAGTATGTCTTTTCCCATTAGAAAATTTTGCTAAATATCCCCAGAATCATTGCAAATGCTAATGAAATATAAAATAGCCTGCATCTTCATTTACCCAAGTTCAAGTGTGCTTTAAACACACTTAGTGCATTTTTTATTTTATGTTCAAAGTACGTATCAGAAAAATAAATAGCCAAGAATTAAGAACTATTTTTATTTTTACCTGCTATTTTCATATCTTTTCTCTGGAGTTCCTAAACCCAAAACCTGGGTTTCTCAAAGTGCATTCCAGGACTACCTGTACCACCTAACTACTTTTTTTTATAATAGGTATTGAATGATTTAACCAACCTCTATTCAGTGTTTTTTGAGTCCATAACAGAACCGACACCACCAGACTTTCTTGGAGTGAGACCTGACAATTTACTTTGTTAACAAACTCCCCTCCTGATGCAAAGACAAAGTCTTATTTTCTGCGGAACTTAAAACACACGTACATAAACCTGTTAGTTGCTATTAATGTACTACTAATGGCCACTGTATGTAACTTCAGTAAAGTTAGTCTCTAAAACTGAGTCCTATATAACTATGTTTAGTAACAATGATGAAAACCATAAAAACTGGTACTGAGAATTTAATAAAGGGTTTAATTAATGTATCCATATAGCTATATCATGAATTAATTCTTTGAAAATATAGAAAATGACATACAAAGTATAACTAACTAAGCATATTTTATCATCGTGGACCATGGAAGCAGTGAGCACTCCCAATGCTGTAGGAATTGGTATGGTGTATATTAATAATATATATTTATTAACATATCCAAATACAGACCATAGTGCCTATCACATGATATGGGCTAAATCACATGATATGAACTAAATACATATTTTTAAGATTTTATTTATTATTTATTTATTTTATTTTTTTTATTAGAGAGAGAGTGAGAAAGAGAGAGCACGAGAGTGGGGTGAGGGGCAGAGGGAGAAGCAGACTCCCCTCCGAGCAGGGAGTCCCATGTGGGACTTGATCCCAGGACTCTGGGATCATGATCTGAGCTGAAGGCAGATGCTTAACCAACTGAGCCACCCAGGATCCCTGAACTAAATACATATTTTAAAATGTATTTATGTATTTTATGCATTTATTTTTATTTATTATAAGATTAGACATATATGATTATATATTAATGTAGACAGATCAGTTTTGGTTTTTTTTTTTTTAGATTTTTAATTTATTTGAGAGAGAGAAAGCAAGCATGACTGGTGGGCAGGGACAAAGTGAGAGGGAGAAGAAGGCTCCGCACTGAGCAGGGAGCCCAAAGCAGGGCTCAAGGCTCTATCCCAGGACACTGAGATCATGACCTGAGCCTAAGGTAAGTGCTTAACCGTATGGTAGGCTGAGTTATTTGCTTCAATTCTTTTCCCTGCTTCCTGTAATCATGTGTCCTGTAACTTTTCAATTCTACCCCACTACATAAAAGAGTATACTTTCTTCCCTACCTTTTGATATTTTGCTCAGTCATATGACTTGTTTTGGCTAGTGGGATTTTAGAAGAGAGAACACAGATGTGTTTGTATATTCAGGTTTTTCCTTTAGCTCTTTGCCATTACCATGAGAATAACCTGGCTAGCTAGTGGCTCCAGTGCGGGAATGAAGATCATGTCATTGAATGAAGCAGAGCCACCCCAGCAAACCCGAAGACATGTGACTATAATTCCTTTGACAGGTTCTTGGGCAGTTTTAATGCATCAAAAGATAACTCTTTCTTTTACATAGCTTTTCAAGATGTTCCTTCCAGGAAATCTTCCCAATACTCTTCCTTTTTTTTAGGCTAGACAAATGCCTCTCCTCGTATCTGTGAATTGCCTTCTTCATATCTTTATCACTGAACTTACCACATTATACTATAATTGCTTTTTACCTTGTTGTAATCTTCCACCACACCAATTTTCTTTAGAGCTGGAAGTATATATTTTTTTTTGAAAAAAAAAATCTGTGTCTCACACAAATAATAGGAGCCAAATAATTATCAAATAAATGAATTAATTTATAGGAATAAGTCTGATAGGGGCTCCTGGGTGGCTTAGTTGGTTAAGCAGCTGCCTTCAGCTCAGGTCATGGTCCCAGGGTCCTGGGATCATGCCCCGCGTTGGGCTCGCTGCTTGGCAGG
The DNA here is from genome assembly GCF_002007445.2 of Ailuropoda melanoleuca. Lineage (NCBI taxonomy): Eukaryota > Metazoa > Chordata > Mammalia > Carnivora > Ursidae > Ailuropoda > Ailuropoda melanoleuca. The sequence goes on along the minus strand of NC_048219.1, from coordinate 71,986,472 downwards.
GAGCCTGCTTCTCCCTCTCCCTCTGCCTGCTGCTCCCTCTGTTTGTGCTTTCTCTCTCTCTGTCAGATAAATAAATGAATAAAATCTTTTTAAAAAATTAAAAAAAGGAATAAGTCTACTTTACAATGTGAAATCACATTCATTTTGGAATGGTACAATACAATCTTGTGGTAGATTTACTAAGAGATTACAATTTTTGCTTCCTTATGATAGCAATATATATCTACACCCTTGATAATATATAGCCCTGCCCTTGTCTCCAGGTAGGCAGGAGGTACTTCATCAGCATTTAATTTAGGGCTTGAACGTTTGGCTGGCAATGGGCTATGGACTGTTTGTAGACGTGACAGAAGTGAAATAAAATAATCCACAGTCCAGTCTGCCCTGTTGTGCTTCTGTTATCGTCATGTGAAGAACATGTGGGCAGGTAGCCCACTAGTCCCACTGATCCAAGAAAGATACATAGAACAGACTTGAACCTAACATATAGCTTGAAGCCTAGCTCAGCCTAAATCAGCCAACCTTCGCAGGACACAAATGTATGAGCAAGAATAAATGATTGTTGTTTCATGCCTTGAAGTCATGGGGTAGTTTGTTTACAAGCACAATTGTGGCAATAGTTGATACTTACCCATGAAGAGATTTTTTTCCATGTGACTAGTTAATGAATAAACTACACAGTTTATTTTATATACACAGAAAAATTTTCTAGTGCTTACATATTTTCATAATCAATCAAAATGAATCTAGTATGCCTTATGACATAAAATAAATCTTTATTGACACATTTGAATTAATTACCATTATAGCAGATGGATGGTTACAATTTTAGTAATTTCAAGACACAAATCAAATTATTTACTTCCCTCCCCACTTTTCTCTTTCTCCCCGTCTCTCTTTATACACACATATATACACACATATATGCATGTGCACACACGTGCATACAAATACATATCTATCTAATTATTAAACTAAAGCTTACATATGTAGTCAACACTGCTGGTTATTTATTCCCTGACATCCATTTTCCCTCTTCCTATAATACTGGGCACTAGGTCATCTAGACTAAAGACTCCCAGTCTCCCTTCAAGCTAGATGTGCTTATGTACTTACTGGCCAATGACATATGAGCAGACATAATCTCTACCCCCTGCAAACAATACCCTTAAAGGAAAGGAAAATACCTTTCCTTCCTTCTTTCCTTTTTACTGCTAGCTAGAATTTGTATAGGTGTTAATGAGCCATCTGGGAACCCAGAGGTGGACAAATCACATGATAGAAGGAAGCTGACCCTCTGATTACTTTTTACTTTGTATAGCACCACTGCCGTAACAGCATGGGCCTTTAGCTTGTGTGAAGACAGACTTCATTCTTGTTTATGTGGCTGATAATACTATATTTGAAATGTATATCATAAAAATACATGGTCTATATACTATTCATCTGAGTTATTCTAATTAAATGACTACTTTAAAAATAAAATATATTCTAAGTGGAATCAGTCAAGCAGAGAAAGACAATTATCATATGGTTTCACTCATATGTGGAACATAAGGGATAGCATGGAAGACATTGGGGAAGGAAGGGAAAATTGAAGGGGGGGAGATCAGAGGGGGAGATGAGCCATGAGAGACTGTGGACTCAGGGAAACAATCTGAGGGTTTCAGAGGGGAGGGGGGTTAGGGGACGGGGTAGCCCAGTGATAGGTATTAAGGAGGGTATGTGTTGTAAGGAGCACTGGGTGTTATACGCAAATAATGAAACATGGAGCACTACTTCCAAAGCTAATGATGTGCTGTATGGTGACTAACATAGCAATAAAAAAATGACATGTATATTTTTTTAGTTACAAAATATTTGTGTGTTAATACACTTGTACATGGAGTCAGAAACCAAAAATTTTACCCTCTGCACTCCCGTCTAGGAATGGTCATCCTAACAGTTTGGTGTTTTTATAGAGTTTGCACGACTGGACCAGTTGTCATTGTCTGACCATTGCTTCCTGTGTAAGATATTAGATGACAAACAGTCCATACCAGAGCCAGTGATTACAAGTTATTTAAAGGTTTATAACACATGTAGGCATAGGCAAAATGAGGGGAATCCCTGGGCTTGTGAACCTCCAAAGAGAAGAGGGGAGAGGAGGGAAGTGGTGGAGAGAAGTAGAGTGAGAGAAGAGAAATACAGTACAGGATACTGCCTGCCTGCATTTTTGAGTAAGGCCGAAGGCAGACTAATATTGGTGCCTCCTCCAAATAGGGGTCTGTATTAGGGGGTGGGCATGGAGATCGAAGACAGGCAGGGTGGCATGTCTTGCACAAAACTTATTTATCAGCATAGCAGAAGTGATGGGCAGGGGGAGGGCATTGACAGTTTTCTCCCTGGTATTGACTTATTGTACTAACTCTATTTCTCACAGCTATGTATCCTTCTAGCCTAATTTTGTAAGTTTCATTAAACTCGATTACAGTGAAGGAAGGGTATGATGACTAATTTTATGTGTCAATTTGACTGGGCTATGGTGTCCAGGTATGTGGTCAAACATTATTCTATATGTTTCTAAGATGATTTTTTGGATGAGATTAATTTATAAACTGGTGAACTTTGAGTAAAGTGGATTGCCCTCTCTAAGGTGTTTGGGCCTCATCCAATCAGCTGAAGGCCTGAATAGAACACAAGATTGACTTCTTCTGAGTAAGAGGGAATTCAGCAGGGTGAGGCTTTCAGACGTGAACTGCAGCAGCGGGTCTCCAACCTGCCAGTCTACCTTGCAGATTTTGAACTTGTCAGCCTCCATAATGAGGTAAGCCAATGTCTTAAAATAAATCTCTTTATAAATGCACATCCTATTGGTTCTGTTTTTCTGGAGAATCCTAATAATAAGGGAACAAACAAAATGATTACTAAATATGAAGTATATTCATATTCATTTTGTAGCAGAAACTTCTATTTCAAATGGAAATAAAATGATGATGATGATAATTGAAATACAGCTATACAAATTATATTATGATCCACTTTATTTAAAACCTCACAGTGTTACATTATCCTAACTTATTGCCAACCATCTATATTGGCCCTATGTGTTATTTCTTAATTTATTTATCAAACAAAACTATTGTGTGTAGTGAACTAGTTCAACCATAAATCGAATAATTTACCATGACAGGTAAACAGAAATGTTTATCCAGCAAGTTTCACCCTAGGTTTGGTCTGCAACCAGTGGAAAATGCTCCCTTGTACTAATGAATAGATTCAGTGAAGCTAACCAAAGCACCTGCCAAAAATACCTTAAAAAATGTTCCTTTTCCAGAACATAAAAAAAAATAAAAAGTGTTCAAAATGTTAATTCAAAGTACTAAGGGAACAAGCACATACCTTGTGTTAACTAGTGTTTATATGAGGTGGGAATTCAAATTACTGAGGCTTAATTGTATAAAGATATCTGGGGCTTAGCAATAATTTTTGGGTAAGGTGTTTGGATAAGGCACTACTCAAGTAAGTAAATGTCTTTCTCTTAGTGGTTTTGTTTTTTTTATTCAATAAAACACCTTTCTAAGTTTCCCTTTTTTTGTGGGGGAAGGAATGTTTTATAATATACCAAGGAAAACAAGAAATGATGATAATCATAGTAATAATAATAATAGCTGCTTTCAAACTTGTGGATCAAAAATGAATATTCTCCAAGCATCACATAGAAGCACACTCAAAGTGGGACACACCAAGAAAATACTATCCTAAAGATTCGGGTCTTTCATAATGATACCTATTGCTACCTTCTGTCTCACAGGGAAGATGACTAAGATAAATGCCTCTCCTATGCTTTAGATGCTATCCACCCACATTTCTTCAAGGATATCTTTTCACAAATTAATCACATTTCTTTCTTCATAGCTTCATTTTATCACTCTTCACTATTTCCTTCTCTCCAGAAAATACATTGATTTCTCTTGTCTTGAAAATACTCTCCCTTAGTTCTGTGTACTTCAAACATGATCATTCCTTTATTTCACAGCCAAGGTTCTTTTAAGGGCTACCTAGAATTCCTCTGTCCACCCCTTTATTTAGTAACCAGAGATATTTCTAAGTCAGAGTGTAAAGCTTGGGTGTTACACTTACTGTCAGATTTAATTCTTAACTCTCTGACAAAGTATCTGTAGATATCCTCTACTCCCTATTTACAGATGAGGAAACTGAGATTGAGACAGACGAAAGCATTTGCTGAAAGTAACTCAGACCCAAAGTCTGTGCACTGGAATATAGACAATGTCATCCCCCCTAAAATTAACTGCTCTTCATTGACTGAGGGCTTACTCTGTTGATATATATCAGGCACTGGGTAAGCTCTTTACCCACGTTGTTGTTTAGTTCTCATGACATCTTTGTGCAGTGGATGCTCCCATTCATTCCTCAGCCTCCATGGATCTTCCAAATTCTAATGAAATGTTTTTTCTCAAATTGTGAATAATCTAGTGAATTCCAGATCAAGTGAGCATTTCATTTTCCTTTTTAATTATTTCTGTGTGGCACTTAGTATTTTTGAGCACTGTTTTTAGAGAAAGATGTCTTCATTAATGTTAGGGAAAAAATCTTGGCTTATACACATTTATAATAAGAAAATTGGAAAACACTAATAAAATGAAGAAAAGACCAGCAGTAGTTCTACCATTCAGAGATGATTAATATTACTATTTCACTATATATAATTTCAGAATTTTTTCAGAATAACTGATTCATATATATTCACATATATGAATATTCACATGTATTTATATATTCATGTATTTTTTAAAATGCAAAGTCTAAGCTTTGTAATCTGCTTTTTTCACTGACCAATGAAAGGTTTCTATCTTACATGTCAATAACTACTTTCTTACAAAATAATTCTTAAAGTTTTAATAGTTGCACAGTATGGCTGTGTCATTTACTTACTCAGTGCTTTATTGTCAGATGTTTAGGTTGTTTTTGAATTTTTCTTTAGCTTTAAAAACATATGCTGTGGATTGTCCTTAGGATAATTTGCTAAAAGTATACTTCTAAATCAAAATATACACATATTTTTAAAGCCTGGGACACATATTGCCAAATTTCTCACAAACAACTTTCTGGCTTCTCTTTGATTATTGATTTGCTTGTATTACTCTTTCCTGGTCCTCAGCCTATTTTCTCAAACATTGCATGTCAAATCTCCTTTACTAATAGCTTCTTTCTGGATCCCTTAAATGTTTCCGTTTCCCAAGGATCTGATTGCATTCTTCTCACTGTACATACTCTTACTGGAATATATTATCTAGGCACGTGGTTTCTACTTCAGCTTCCTATAGCAATTTCATCACCATTTTTTGTCTTACTAAGCATTTCCTCTCTACTTTACAAGGCTCTACCCTTGACCTAGTCTCAAAGTCAATACCATTTGCTTTAAAATTTTAATGCAGCAGACTCAAATGATCAGTACTTATTTTTGTATCAGTTATTTATTATTGCCTAAAAAACCACCCCAAAATTTGGTAGTTTAAAACATCAAACAGTTCTCTGGATCAGAAATTGGAGTTAGATTCAGCTGATAGCCTTATGTGGCTATAGTTACCTCAACAGTCAACTAGGGGTAGATGGCCTAAGGTGGTATGTTAGTTTTCTATGGCTGGCATAATAAATTACCACAGATTTAATGGCTTAAAACGATACAAAATTATTATCTCAAAATTCCTTAAATCATAGTCTGGATTGGCTCAGCTGGGTTCTCTGCTCCAGATTTCACAAAGCCAATACTAAAGTGTTGCCTAATTGGGCACTTAGGAAAAGGCTCCAGGAGGAATCCACTTCCGTGTTCATTCACATTGTTGGCAGAGTCTAGTTCCTTATGGTTGTAGGGCAGAAGTCCTCCTTTCCTTGTTGGCTGTCAGCTGGGGATTTCCCTTGGCTCCTAGAAGAATCTTTCGTCTTCATCTCAGAACAAGTGTCAGTGTGTTGAATACTTTTTCATGCTTGGATTCTCTCAGACTTCTCCTTTTGCCAATCTCTGACTCATTCTTCTGCTTTTAAGTAAAACTTCAACTAGTCACAGAAGAGAAAACAAGTTAACTTCAGAATTCAAAATAAAAAAAAATGCAGGAACACAGTTGAAACTTGTACTTTTCTAGCTGGTATTCCCATTCCATTTTCTCATAAGTTGTTCTGGTATATTTCCTTTCCTTTATTCTATCAGTTTCTTTTGCTTTCAAGTATGGAAACCAACTTAAACAAGGTCAAGTAAAAAGTTGTTTATTATAAAGCCACAGATGTCTCAAGATTTTAAAGAATGGGAGTGAGTAATGTTGAACCTCATGGGACCTGGATTTGGGATGTCAGGAATAGAGACCACTCTTTGTTATTTTTAGGACTCCAAGGGACTCTAAAATCTGCTTTCTCTCTGTTGCTTAACTCTGTTTCTTTCTCTCTTACCACCTTCTAATGTATTTTGTATGATGCCAATTAGAATCACCAGTAATAGCTCTAAATTATGACTGCTTAACATCTGTTCTTATTAGTAATTGATTACTATCTCTCTGTCTCAGTTCATTTCTTTCTTTTTTTTCATTTTTTTCTTTCTTTCCTTCTTTTTTTTTTTTTTTTTTCCTAGAGAGAGGGGGGGGGGNAGAGAGAGGGGTGGGGGAGAGGGGGCCGAGGGAGGTGGGGAGAGAGAATCCCTTTCCCCACCACAGGGCTCTATTTCATAATCCTGAGATCATGACCTTAGCTGAAACCAAGAGCCTGATGCTTAACTAACTGAGCCACCCAGGCGCCCCCATCAGTTCATTTCTTAAAAGATTCAGGTTTATCATTAGGCTGCCAGTGCCTTGATGAGATTTGGACTAGATGATTATCCATGATTGGGCATGAGGAGGTGGGTGAAAGGGTCACAAAGGTCTGTCTCTCTAAAGTCTGTGGTTATAGTAGATTCTAGAAAATGAGTGTCTAAGAGATGAAATGATAAGCATGTCTACTGTACTTGTTAAAAATTTTGAAAGTAAAGTTTTAGGGTATATTTAAATAATATATCTTACTGCTTTTAAATATTCATGATTAACAGTACACTATGTTTCTCTTCAGTCTTTTTATATGTATTTTTATAGTTATGATCATTTATGTGTATATATACTTTTACTTTGCTTTTTTGTTATTTCTTGATATAGCATAATTTCCTTACATAATTAAAAACACTAAAAGACAAATTATAAATTGCCACATCACATTAAATTATTTGGGTATATAATTCACTTAGCTATTCCCCTAATATTGCAGATTTGGCTTGTTTTCAACATTATAATTATTAGTTTGATTAAATTCTTTGTTCATAAGTTTTTTTTTAAATATTTTTTTATTATATTATGTTAATCACCATACAGTACATCCCCAGATTCCGATGTAAAGTTTGATGCTTCATTAGTTTCGTATAACACCCAGTGCACCATGCAATACGTGCCCTCCTTACTACCCATCACCAGTCTATCCCATTCCCCCACCCCCTCCCCTCTGAAATCTTCAGTTTGTTTCTCATAGTCCATAGTCTCTCATGTTTCATTCCCCCTTCTGATTACCCCCCTTTTCTTTATCCCTTTCTTCCCCTACCAATCATCCTAGTTCTTATGTTCCATAGATGAGAGAAATCATATGATAATTGTCTTTCTCTGCTTGACTTATTTCACTTTGCATTATCTCCTCCAGTGCCGTCCGTGTTGCAGCAAATGTTGAGAAATCATTCTTTTTGATAGCTGAATAATATTCCATTGTATATATGGGCCACAACTTCTTAATCCAGTCATCTGTTGAAGGGCAACTCGGCTCCTTCCATGATTTAGCTATTGTGGACAATGCTGCTATGAACATTGGGGTGCATATGGCCCTTCTCTTCACTACGTCTGTATCTTTGGGGTAAACACCCAGTAGTGCAATGGCTGGGTCATAGGGTAGTTCAATTTTTAACTTTTTAAGGGACCTCCACACTGTTTTCCAGAGTGGCTGTACCAACTTGCATTCCCACCAACAATGTAGGAGGGATCCCCTTTCTCCACATCCTCTCCAACAATTGTTGTTTCTTGCCTTGTCTATCTTTGCCATTCTAACTGGCGTAAGGTGGTATCTCAGTGTGGTTTTGATTTGAATTTCCCTGATGGCTAATGATTTTGAACATTTTTTCATGTGTCTGTTAGCCATTTGTATGTCTTCATTGGAAAAGTGTCTGTTCATATCTTTTGCCCATTTTATGATTTGTTAATTTGTTTCTCGTGTATTGAGTTTGAGAAGTTCTTTTTAGATCTTGGATACCAGTCTTTTATCTGTAGAATAATTTGCAAATATATTCTCCCATTCTGTGGGCTGCCTCTTAGTTTTTTTGACTGTTTCCTTGGCTGTGCAGAAGCTTTTTATCTTGATGAAGTCCTACAAGTTCATTTTATCTTTTGTTTCTCTTGCCTTTGGAAATGTGTCATGAAAAAGGTTGCTGTGGCTGATGTCGTAGAGGTTGCTGCCTATGCTCTCATCTAGGATTCTGATGGATTCCTGTCTCACATCGAGGTCTTTCATCCATTTAGAGTTTATCTTTGTGTATGGTGTGAGAGAGTGGTCAAGTTTCATTCTTTTGCATNTATGGTGTGAGAGAGTGGTCAAGTTTCATTCTTTCGCATGTAGCTGTCCAATTTTCCCAGCACCATTTATTGAAGAGACTGTCTTTTTTCCGCCGGATGTTTTTTCCTGCTCTGTCAAAAATTAGTTGCCCAAAGAGCTGAGGGTCCATTTCTGGGTTCTGTATTCTGTTCCATTGGTCTGTGTGTCTGTTTTTGTGTCAGTACCATGCTGTCTTTGTGATCACAGCTTGTAGTACAGCTTGAAATCCGGCATTGTGATGCCCGCAGCTTTGTTTTTCCTTTTCAACAATTCTTTGGCGATTCGGGGCCTTTTCTGGTTCCATACAAATTTAAGGGCTATTTGGTTCATAAATTTTTGTCTGCATTTTTTGGGGTAGATTTCTGGTTAGTAATAAGGAAGCAGGGTATGAAAATTTTGAGGTTTTTCAATTTTCCCAAGTAGTTGGCAAATTTCTGGAAGGGTTATATCATTTTACAACAATGCTTTTATTATTCCTTTATATTCATCATCTAGTGATGAACTAGGGAAAAATAACAGTTCTGGTAATATGAGTCTTGTTAAAATTTAATTCCAATTGCAAAGAGAAAAATCTAGGTTTGTACTTTCATTCTAACTAAAAAAAAAAACTTTCTTTCAATGAAATAGAGGCAGATTATGAAAAGTACTAACCTCCTCCTTTTTTCTGATCTATTCATTGAATCAATAATTTATTTATTTTATTTATTTATTTTTAAAGATTTTATTTATTTATTTGACAGAGAGACACAGCCAGCGAGAGAGGGAACACAAGCAGGGGGAGTGGGAGAGGAAGAAGCAGGCTCCTAGCAGAGGAGCCTGATGTGGGGCTCGATCCCAGAACGCCGGAATCACTCTCTGAGCTGAAGGCAGACGCTTAACGACTGTGCCACCCAGGCGCCCCTGAATCAATAATTTAAAAATCACATTTTTTTGGAACAGTTATCCTCATTTAATCGCCTCAGCATAGCCTGAATATAATGTGATGAATCGTTTCAAATTGGTGACTCCATTGATATGTTCTTGTGCTTTTTTATAGCAGAAAAGTATGAACTTTCCCACTCTCTTATTTTTTTTTAATATTTTATTTATTTATTTGAGAGAGAGAGAGCAGGGGATGGGGCAGAGGGAGAGGGAGACGCAATCTCCCCACTGAACAGGGAGCCCAATGCAGGGCTCAATCCCAGGACCCTGGGATCATGACCTGAGCTGAAGGCAGACACTTAACCGACTAAGCCACCCAGGCACCCCTTCCACTCTTTTACTAATATTATGTTGTGTTATTTAGCCTAAAATAATTATATCATCAATAATTGGCATCATATTCTCTGTGTCTTCATACTGGATGGCCACTCTGATGTCTCATAATCTTAATCCCATGATTTATGATTTTTGTGGAAGAACCTCCTTAGTAGCATAAAAATTGATTGAGGATGTGGCTCTGAAGTCAGACAGACATGATTTCATATCATACTTGTTTCTCTTATATAGTAGCCTGGATTACTTGAGGTAAGTTATGCAACTTGTCTAATACTTTTTCCTCGTCTGTGAAATAAGAATAATGGTAGAATTCATTTCATGTTGTTGCAAGGTGTAAATGAATTAATGCATGTCTGTTACTTAGTCCATAGTAAACACTCAAAATGTCAGTTAATACTATTGACTTAATAAGTTAATAATTGCTAACTATTAGCTATTTCTACCCTATTTATTCTATTATTTTTACTTTATCTAAATTTGATTCTCTGAAGTAGATAAAAAATCCAGTTCCTACTTCAGTTTTATTTTCTCTATATATACTTCATTGTGCCACAGAGCCAGCTCCTCCATACATACTTTCAAATCTTACTGGATTATTAGTTTTCATGGTAAAATTTTCTCTACACATGATCCATAGACCATCAAATATTATTAAAACTTAGATTTTTTTAAGATCACATCATAGTTATAACAAAAAATTAAATTTAGTAAAGTTAATGCTGAATTCCCTCCAGCTATATTGCTTACTCAGCAGCCCATTTATGTCAATACACATGATGATATGGTACAGAATTTAGTAAAACAAAGCCACATATTTGCTAAGTTAAAAGCAAGTAATTGTTTTTATAAATGAATAATAAGAAAGAGAAAAGAAAAATTTGTGGATGGCTTTGGTGATCCTGTCAGCTGGCCTGACTTTTACAGCTAAGTGTTGGTGTTCTTTTGAACATGGAGTAATTTCGTAGAACACCAACATGAGAAAAAGTCACTCTGTGACCATGAAGAGCAAGACAAAAACAAGCTTACTTTATAATCATGTCTGAACACAAAATATGAATAATTGTGGAAGTCACAAGATAGCAAATACTTCCCTTTCCTAGCTAATATGAATGACTGTCATTTCTTAGCCAATTACTGCTTTAGCCTCACTCTAGTCTACCTTTCCTATATAAATGAGATTTATTGATATACCCAATTATTAAATTATCCCACTTTCTGGCACAACTCAATTTAGGTCATTCTTGCTTGGCCTCATCAAAAACATTCAGTCATAACCCAAATCCTACAATAAGTCTTTTCTAACATCCCCTTCCTAAAAAGTCCCACAGTTCTTCATAGTATGCTTTCTCTCTCAATGGTAGCAAATAATAAACCCAAGTTGTTCAACTCCAGGTATGTTCCTGGTGATCTTTGGCTAGAAGGCATTGACAGAACTTAAAAGTTGCCAACCTCCTCAGATTTTCTTTACTTTTACTCGACATCAGTTGTTATCCATTTTGTTGAATAGTGAGACCACTTTTAAATTGTCGTAGATGGATTTTTAATATTAAAATGTTTTAAATTTTGTATAGTTTTTGTTGCTTCAAAAAATTCAATTCTCCAGATTAGTGGTTGCTAGAGGAGGGAGTGGGCATAGGCGAAAAAGATTAAAGTGGTAAGAAGGTACAAACTTCCAGTCATACAATAAGTAAATCTTGGATTGTAATGTATAACATGGTGACTATACTTAAAAACACTGTATTATATATTTGAGATTTGCTAAGAGAATAGATCTTAAAGGTTGTCATTACAAGAAAAATAATTTTAACTGTGTGTGGCGATGTGTATTAACTAGACTTATTGTGTGACCGTTTTATAATATATATATCGAATCATTGTATTATATACCTGAAACTAATAAAATGTTAAATGTCAATTATATTTCAATACAAGAAATTTAAAAAATTCAGTCTGTTTCTTCATTTAATGATTGCCACACATGTTCTTTTATATTTAATAATACCCCTCAAATTTTGTTTGCTGAACAAATACTCTTGGATACCATTTAATTTTTTTAAGATAATCTCATTAAAGAGCTCATTAGAGCCACATTCTAAATTGGAGTGCACCATTTAGTAGCATGCTGAGACTGTTAATAGTTTGTGATTTCAGAGTACAATGTGAAAACTTTATAATGCTGTACTTTTTAGTAGGATAAAGTAAGATATAGTTACACTAATTTCCATATTGAACTGCTGCCAAGGATAATTGTTTAATCACTAGTTCCAAGGACAGTAATATTTAACAGCATAAACATTTAAGTAAATGGAGCCTTCTAGTACTCTGTTATCAACTACAAATTCAATTTACTAGGGAAAAGTTTCTCATGAATTCCTTTTTCACTGTTTTATCTAACCCAATTAAACTAGTTTTGGCCATTTTTTCCCTTAAATTCTTATATTAAATGTCAGAGAGTGGAAGCAAAATATTACTCCTACTGTATTTGTTACAAATGTGATGTTTTATCTATCAAAGATCAGTTTATGTTTATCTCGTACTTCATCATGAAATTTATATATAACAGCAATATGAGTTAATCTAGTTTATGTTTAAAGTAAGTAATAATCCAGAGGGGCAATAATATTTTCAATGAAAGTGCAAAAATTTCATACAAAATTAAATTTATATTTAGGTCAATTAGATCTTTCAAATTAACCACTACAGGTTAATAGTACTAGACCCCATTTGGCAGAAACATAAGGAAATAGGCTAAATATTCTTTTTTTTTNGTGTTTCCAACCCCGCCCGCCGCCAGCCGCCCCGCGCGGGCTCCCGGAGCTCCCCGTCTCAGTCTGGTGTCTCACGGGTGCTGACCGCGAGTCCGCCTGCTCCCCCGTGCAGGTGGCCCTCCAGCCGCCAGCCGCCCCGCGGACGCTCCCGGAGCTCCCGGTCTCAGCCTCGATCCAGTGAGCACACCGGAGCTCCGGAGCTCCGTGAGATGCTTGGTGGTGCACGCTCCCGGATCATGGACTCAGTCTGCTGTTTCCAGAGTGCGGGTCCGCGGTCCGCCCACTCCCCGGTGCAGGTGGCCCGCCAGCCGCCCTGCGCGCGCGCTCCTGGGGCTCGCGTTCTAAGTCTGTTGTCTCGCGGGTGCCGCCCGCGAGTCCGCCTGCTCCCCCGTGCAGGTGGCCCGCCAACCGCCAGCCTTCTCGCGTACGCTCCCGGAGCTCCCTTCTCAGCCTGCTGTCTCAAGCGTGCGGGTCCGCGGTCTGTCCGCTCCCCCTTGCAGGTGGCTACCGCTTCCCGGCGCCCTGACACGGCGGCTCCCTCCCCCTTCTGTTTAGCTTCCGATATCTGTGCGCGGTTTCACGGCTCCCCGCTTCGTACCTCGATACTCAGCGCTGGAGATGTTCATTTGTAGAGATCCAGATGTATCTTCCTGCGTCTCAGGCTGATTCTGTGGATGTTCCTGCTTGTCTGGTACCTATCCAGCTCAACTCAGGGGACCGGCTGAAAAAGGGGTCCCCTACTCCTCCGCCATCTTAACCTCCTCTGCATAGCTTTTTCATCCTCCCTCTCTTTGCATATCCAAAAAGAACTTTTTTTGAGAGAGAGAGAGAGAGAGAGCGCGCACCTCCAAGTTGTGCGAAGCAGAAGGAGAGGGAGAGAGAGAATCTTAAGCAGGCTCCATGCCCAGCATTGAGCCCAAACAAGGCTTGATCCCATGATCCAGGGATCATGACCTGAGCCAAAATCAAAAGTCAGACACTCAACCAACTGAGCCACCCAGAAGCCCCCCCCTTTTCTTTTTCTTTTTTTTTTTTTAAAGAGAGAGCAAGAGAGAGAGCAACAGGAGCATTTTTAACTTCTCCCAAACTTCATAGTTTAGAATACAGATAAGCCTCCTGGCACAGGGCTACCAGGAGAAATACTGTCTACTAAGTGGTCTGCAAAAACCAACATAAAAGCTTGTTAAGTTGTATTTAATCAAAAGCCAACCTGTACTACCAAATGTTTGTGTTCACACTTCTTCCCTACAACCTACACCCCCCACAGGAGTTAATTACTTCGTATTTTGAAGGAATAGAATGTAATACAAGAATGTGGTCAGCTCTTTCTAGATCTGTAAAGCAAGTTAGACTCATTGCAGAGGTTCAAGAGTATGCTGCAAATCTAAAGAGCTGTGATCATTTTGTCATCAATTCTTTGTTCTTTGCTGTCAAAGCTGCTGAAAAGGCTTAGGCAAAGTTTAGACTTAGAATTTAACCAAACCCATGCATCTCCAGTAAAAAAGACATCAACTCTACGTTTTTGGAGAGTGACCATTAAGATCTTGACATTCAGCCTCTTTAAATATGTAACTTTATATTTTTTCCTACAATTTTTAAAGTTCTACTTTAATACTATTTGTTCTCTGAATAAGCCATTAAGAAATAACTAAAAGGGGGGCGCCTGGGTGGCACAGCGGTTAAGCGTCTGCCTTCGGCTCAGGGCGTGATCCCGGCGTTGTGGGATCGAGTCCCACATCAGGCTCCTCTGCTATGAGCCTGCTTCTTCCTCTCCCACTCCCCCTGCTTGCGTTCCCTCTCTCGCTGGCTGTCTCTATCTCTGTCAAATAAATAAATAAAATCTTTAAAAAAAAAAAAAGAAATAACTAAAAGGAAATATAATTTTTTCAGTAGTGAAACAGCTTACAGATATAGAGGCTGGAGATTAAAGAACAAAAAGAATATTCTGATTAAAGAATATTCTGACTAAAACTTAAATCTCAAATTGAAATCTTTAACAATCTTCCATAACAAACTAAGTAATTCTCTGTTCTTAAATAAACTAAAAGACAAAAATATTCCCTTGGAATATGGTATATAATTACATTTTTAACTATATATATTTTTTTAGTGATGCTTTGTTTTATCTCTGACATAATACTTTTCCAAGTTTTTTATAAATCAGAACAAATATATGAAGTAAATTCCAGTTCATTTATTTATTGGCATATCCAAATATATTTACATGCAGAATATTCTGCTATAGAATATGAGATTGAAAATATACATAATTCTTGGGGCACATGGCTGGCTCAGTCAGTCGAGGACTCTTGATCTCAGGGTTGTGAGTTCTAGCCCCATGTTGGGTATAGAGATTACTTAACAATAAAATATTTGGAAAAAAAAAGAAAAGTATACACACACACACACACACACAGCAAGAAAAGTAAAAGAGATGGGTACAATAAACATGATTAGGTGTCATTTTAAGAATACCGTATTCCTTTAAAAACTAAAAGACCTTATCATATATATTGAGTTATAACCAATCATAACTAGTTACAATTAGGTTTGACTTATGTAAGAGAGATTCAATTTCAGTGACCCCCAAGACAGAGGTGCTCCATTTTTAATATGCATGTGCCAAGGGCATCCTAAGAAACAACTTCATTTGTGTGAATAGAAGGAAAAGAGAGCTTGGAGGATCACTTGTGGGAGAGTTTTATGAGCCAGACCTGGAAGGACTACAGATCACTTTCCAATCCACTGGCTAGAACTCAGTCACATGACCACTTCTAATTGCAAAGGAAACTGGGAAAGGCTCCTTAGCTAAAAAGAGGAAGCTATGGTTTGGGTGAGCACTTAGAAGTTGCGTCACTTTTCCTCGGAGGTTTTTTCCTTTGTATTTTGTTTTGTTTTGTTTTAAAGGGTTTCTTATTTTTTTTGTTTAAGATTTTATTTATTTATTCGAGAGAGAGAGTGTGCAGGAGTAGGTGGGAGGGGCAAAGGAGAAGCAGACTCCCTGCTGAGCAGGGAGCTGTACATGGGGCTCAATCCCAGGACTCTGAGATCATGACCTGAGCCCAAGGCAGATGCTTAACAGACTAAGCCACCCAGGGACTCCCTCAGAGGTTTTTTGTGATCATTAAAATAATTAATACATATGGAGTACTTTAATAATCCCTGATTCATGATAAGTGTTCAATAAATGTCTATTACTGGGGTGCTTGGGTAGCTCAAATATTTGAGGCTCCCATTCTTGGTTTCCACGCAGGTCATGCTCTCAGGGTCGTGAGATTAAGCCTGGCATCAGACTCCAGACTCAGCGGAGAGTCTGTTTGAGATTCTCCTTCTTCCTCTGCCCCTCGTGCTTGTGCTCTCTCTCTAAAATATATATTTAAAAATAAATAAATGTTCATTATTACTCTTTTCAATTCTTTCCCCACATACAAATTCGTGTCCTTTAACTCAGAATAACTAAGTATTTTTAAAATCATCTTTAAAAAAAAAGAATATTTAGCCTATTTCCTTATGTTTCTGCCAAATGGGGTCTAGTACTATTAACCTGTAGTGGTTAATTTGAAAGATCTAATTGACCTAAATATAAATTTAATTTTGTATGAAATTTTTGCACTTTCATTGAAAATATTATTGCCCCTCTGGATTATTACTTACTTTAAACATAAACTAGATTAACTCATATTGCTGTTATATATAAATTTCATGATGAAGTACGAGATAAACATAAACTGATCTTTGATAGATAAAACATCACATTTGTAACAAATACAGTAGGAGTAATATTTTGCTTCCACTCTCTGACATTTAATATAAGAATTTAAGGGAAAAAATGGCCAAAACTAGTTTAATTGGGTTAGATAAAACAGTGAAAAAGGAATTCATGAGAAACTTTTCCCTAGTAAATTGAATTTGTAGTTGATAACAGAGTACTAGAAGGCTCCATTTACTTAAATGTTTATGCTGTTAAATATTACTGTCCTTGGAACTAGTGATTAAACAATTATCCTAGGCAGCAGTTCAATATGGAAATTAGTGTAACTATATCTTACTTTATCCTACTAAAAAGTACAGCATTATAAAGTTTTCACATTGTACTCTGAAATCACAAACTATTAACGGTCTCGGCATGCTACTAAATGGTGCACTCCAATTTAGAATGTGGCTCTAATGAGCTCTTTAATGAGATTATCTTAAAAAAATTAAATGGTATCCAAGAGTATTTGTTCAGCAAACAAAATTTGAGGGGTATTATTAAATATAAAAGAACATGTGTGGCAATCATTAAATGAAGAAACAGACTGAATTTTTTAAATTTCTTGTATTGAAATATAATTGACATTTAACATTTTATTAGTTTCAGGTATATAATACAATGATTCGATATATATATTATAAAACGGTCACACAATAAGTCTAGTTAATACACATCGCCACACACAGTTAAAATTATTTTTCTTGTAATGACAACCTTTAAGATCTATTCTCTTAGCAAATCTCAAATATATAATACAGTGTTTTTAAGTATAGTCACCATGTTATACATTACAATCCAAGATTTACTTATTGTATGACTGGAAGTTTGTACCTTCTTACCACTTTAATCTTTTTCGCCTATGCCCACTCCCTCCTCTAGCAACCACTAATCTGGAGAATTGAATTTTTTGAAGCAACAAAAACTATACAAAATTTAAAACATTTTAATATTAAAAATCCATCTACGACAATTTAAAAGTGGTCTCACTATTCAACAAAATGGATAACAACTGATGTCGAGTAAAAGTAAAGAAAATCTGAGGAGGTTGGCAACTTTTAAGTTCTGTCAATGCCTTCTAGCCAAAGATCACCAGGAACATACCTGGAGTTGAACAACTTGGGTTTATTATTTGCTACCATTGAGAGAGAAAGCATACTATGAAGAACTGTGGGACTTTTTAGGAAGGGGATGTTAGAAAAGACTTATTGTAGGATTTGGGTTATGACTGAATGTTTTTGATGAGGCCAAGCAAGAATGACCTAAATTGAGTTGTGCCAGAAAGTGGGATAATTTAATAATTGGGTATATCAATAAATCTCATTTATATAGGAAAGGTAGACTAGAGTGAGGCTAAAGCAGTAATTGGCTAAGAAATGACAGTCATTCATATTAGCTAGGAAAGGGAAGTATTTGCTATCTTGTGACTTCCACAATTATTCATATTTTGTGTTCAGACATGATTATAAAGTAAGCTTGTTTTTGTCTTGCTCTTCATGGTCACAGAGTGACTTTTTCTCATGTTGGTGTTCTACGAAATTACTCCATGTT
>NC_048219.1:71830662-71968399 GCF_002007445.2 Ailuropoda melanoleuca | reverse complement strand
AACTTTACATCGGAATCTGGGGATGTACTGTATGGTGATTAACATAATATAATAAAAAAAATAAAAAAAAACAAACAAAAAAATAAAGTTATTGTTATATTCTCTTCTTACGGGTACTAGAAATGGATACTCTAAAGTTTGCTTCATATTGTTAAAGACTTTTTTTTCTAAAGATGAAAACACAAAGAATGTTTAAAAAGAGTTGAAAGATCACAAGGACAGAATCTATGATTATACAGATTGTTAAAATATACTTAATGTTGTATTGTTTTTCTAAGAAATAACATGTTGAAATGAATTCTTGTTGATAGAACTAAGTTATTTGTTTTGGTTCTAAAAATTACTCAAAAGAACACAGAAGATAGATTACGCACTGACAGAGATCTGGATTTTAATTCTGATTCTGTTAATTAGTAGTTGTATGACTTCAAGCAAATTGTTTAACTTTTCTGAGTTTGTTTCTTAGTAAGAATTGAATAAATGTCTATTTTATAGGCCAATTGTGAAGATTAAATGAGTAATTAATATAAAACATCTAATACAAAGACTCAAAATTAGTTAACTGTTCTCCTTTTTTTAAAAATTTTTTAAAAGATTTTATTTATTTATTTGACAGAGATAGAGACAGCCTGAGAGAGGGAACACAAGCAGGGGGAGTGGGAGAGGAAGAAGCAGGCTCATAGCGGAGGAGCCTGATGTGGGGCTCGATCCCATAACGCCGGGATCACGCCCTGAGCCGAAAGCAGACGCTTAACCACTGTGCCACCCAGGCACCCCTCTCCTACTCCTTTACACCCCTTCTCTGCCTCAGTCTTTTTCTTTTTTTAAAAAAGATTTATTTATTTATTTTAGAAAGTGAGAGAGAGAGAGCAAGTGCAGTGGGAGGAGCAGAGGGAGATAATCTCAGGGAGATTCCCCACTGAGCATGGAGGCTCATCTCACGGGGCTCCATCTCATGACCCTGAGATTGTGACCTAAGCCAAAACCAAGAGCCACTGTTCAACCAACTGACTGAGCCACCCTGGTGCCCCACCCCAGCCTTTTTTCAAAAAGTAGTATCACTCCTTGGATAAATGAGACACCAGGAAAATATTTTTCGTGTAACTTAGAAACAAGTAACCTGGGATACCTGGGTGGCTCAGTCAGTTATGCATGTGCCTTCGGTGCAGATCATGATCCCAGGCTCCTGGGATCAAGTCCCGCATCAGGCTTCTTGCTCAGCAGGGAGCCTGCTTCTCCCTCTGCCTGCTGCTCCCCCTGCTTGTGCTCTCACTCTTTCTTTCTGACAAATAAATAAATAAAATCTTAAAAAAAAAGGAAATAAGTAACCTGATTTTTAAAAACTACAAAATTTCTAGGTATTGGATTTGTTGATGATTTAGAACCGTGGATGAAGAAAATGCACACGCATACTTGTTTATGAGCAATCAGTGCACTCCGTTTGTATTGTTGACCCAAGTTGGCACTGTGGTTAGACTACATACAATTCATCTCCATGTACAGGGCCATATATAAAGCCCAATACCAGTGTTCCGTGAAGGACTAATGTAGTTCATGGCCTTGAACTTGGCCTATGTTTGAAATGAGCGAGTCATCAAAAATTATAGCAATAGGATTCTGGGGGCCAATCTTATATTAAAGAAATACTGCCCCAGCCAGCAGAAATGATCTGTTTGCTAAGCCACCTTCCAGGAATCAGGGCCCAATTATGGTTCCTATAGGTATAAACCCAAAACTACTCACACTTCTAGTCAAAACCACACTCAGAATAGAGAGTTGGAGGGGAAAAATAGGGATCAAGTTCCTTGTGAATCCGGCCTGAACTTGAGAGGCCCTGCCCAATTGGCCTTGACAAATAAGACACACTATATGGAGTGCTTCTTCAGTTGTGAGGTCTGCAACAGTGGCCCTACTGTCCATGTCTGGGAGTGATTCTGCACAAGTCTTTTAGTTTCTCTGAGATTCTTGAGTAATATACAGCAAGGATCACTACTTAGTCTGTCTTCAGAGTCTTCTGTAAACTTAATGACATAAATCATTCCCCAAGACTTTATCAAATTAGTTATTTGGATACTTCAAGCCAAGTTGCAATAAGTACATTTTCTTAAAAATTTAAAATCCTGTCTATATTCTATCATCTTTGACATATCCCTCCAATTTCAACTTCCTCCCATTAACCATAATGGTGTTAATGTTATTAGAAGAGTTAAGAGTGAGCCTACAAATGGAACCTTTGCCCTGTATTCAGACGTGTTTTTCCTCAGAGGTTTTATCAACTGATCTTTTTTCTTCTAATATATTTTTGGCATTTTATGCCCTACAGCTCACAATTGTTAACACAGATATATTCTTGGCTCCTGACAAACATCTTGGCACCAAGGATAGCCTCTCTGATGTTTGGCAAATGTAAATATTACATACCATGCTTTATCTTAATCATCATATGTCACTACAATCAATTCTAAAAGAGAACGGGAAGAAGTAAGGATTTTAAAAATAAACTGATAATATAAGATATTGAAGAGTGACAATGCATTATCCAATGGATTTGCTGATTACTTACTTATAATTAAGTTGGGTATATGCTATAGTTTTTCCAGTTCTGTTTCATTACCCCTAAGTAGCTAACCATATTAGCTACTTTTCAAAATTTTGTTTTAATTCCTCCCAAAGCTTTTTACATCTCTTTTTTTACACCTCTTTGTACCTGTTCTTTTTTTTTTTTTAAGTGCTTACTCTAGGGATTATAATATGCATCTTTAATTTATCACAGTATATTTCAAGTTAATATTGTGTTACTTCACATAAAATGAAATAATTTTAGCAATAGTAAGTAATCTTTATTATCCTGATAGACCTTTCATGCTAGTATCGTTGTATTTTCAGAAAATTTTTTCCAGCTTAAAAACTTGGCTTTAGAGTGAGGGTTGGTCTGAAACACTTAGTCTTAATGTAAAACTACTGTTAAAACTGTGTTTCCAGAATAAACTTACCTAATCACAACATTTTATTTTTTAAAATACATTGCAGGAGTCAGTTTGGATATAATTTGTTTACAATTTTGGAATGCATGTTTGTGAGTTCTATAAGCCACAATTTACTTTCTAGTACTGTCTTTGTAATCTTTTGTTATCTAGGTTTTGTTAGCTTCATAAAGGAAAATGGAAGTGCTTCTTCTTTTCTCTATACCTAAAATAATATTTGTGAAAGACTATAGTTATTTGTTTCTTAAATGTTTGATAGAACTTGCTGGCCTAATTATCTGTGGTTGAAGTTTTCTTTATTGAAAGATTTAACTGTGATCTAATTCTTTAAATAATCATAGAACTTTTCTACTTTCTTTTTTCTTCTTTTTTTCAAGTCAGATTCAGTGTGACATTTCTAGGAATTTTTCTAGTTTGCCTGTTTTCATAGTTGTTGACATAAAAATAATTTTTGTATCTTTAAATTAAAATAATTTTAATTTAAGAAGCATGTTCAATTAATTATGTTCGCATTTTATTTCTAATCCTGTTTATTTGGGCCTTCCGTCTTCTTACTTTATCAATTTTATGACTTTTATTGATTTTATAAATTTTTGCAAAACCAACTTTTTCTTTATTGAATATTCTCTGTTTTGTTGTCCCATAACTTTTTGCTTTTAATCTTATTATTTCCTTCCTTTTTTTGGAAGAAACCCTTTTTTATTTTATTTCTTCATTTTTTATTTTTATTTTTTAATGCTGCCCACAAGAGACTCACTTAAATTTTTTAATCATCACAAAAAGTTCAATATAACCCAAACCTGATATGAAACATACATGATAATTATTGAAATATTGTATTTTATTTTTTAGTCATGTGGTCCTTTTTGTTTGTTTAAATTTATTTAAATTCCAGTTAGTTAACATACAGTGTAATATTAGTTTCAGGTGTATAATATAGTGATTCCACACTTCCATACAATACCTGGCAATCATCACACACACAAAAAAAACAGTTCTTTTTTTTTTTTTAAGATTTTATTTATTTATTTGACAGAGATAGCGACAGCCAGCGAGAGAGGGAACACAAGCAGGGGGAGTGGGAGAGGAAGAAGCAGGCTCATAGCAGAGGCGCCTGATGTGGGGCTTGATCCCACAACGCCGGGATCACGCTCTGAGCTGAAGGCAGACGCTTAACCGCTGTGCCACCCAGGCGCCCCCAAAAAAAGCAGTTCTAAAAAGAACTCAAAATGTGTGTCTTCTTTTTATGGCTTTCTTATGGGTAAGTAATATTCCATTGCGTGCGTGCATGTGTGTGTGTGTGTGTGTGTGTGTGTGTGTATCAATTCTTTATCCATTCATCAGTCAATGGATACTTGGGCTATTTCCATAATTTGGCTGTTGTAGCTAATGCGCCTGTAAACATCGGGGTGCATGTATGCCTTTGAATTAGTAATTTTGTATCCTTTGGGTAAGTACCTAGTAGTACAATTGCTGAATCATAGGGTAGTTCTATTTTTACTTTTTGAGGAACCTCCATTCTGTTTTCCAGAATGGCAGTACCAGTTTGCATTCCCCACCAACAGTGCAAGAGGGTTCCAATTTCTCTTCATCCTTGCCAATACCTGTTGTCTCTTGTGTGTAGCCATTCTGACAGGTGTGAGGTAATATCTCATTGTAGTTTTGATTTGTATTTAACTGATTATGAGTAATGTTTAGTATCAGGTAATAAATTTTAGTTTTAGTATCAGGGTAATAAATTTACCCTGAAAGAATGAACTATCCTCAAAGAACAAATTTGGAATAGTTTTCTGTTTTTTGGAATAGTTTGAGAAGGTTACATAATAACTCTTCTTTAAATGTTTGATAGAATTTGCCTGTAAAGCCATCTGGTTCTGGGCTTTTGTTTATTGAGAGCTTTTTAATTATTGATTCAATTTCTTTGATGGTTATTTGTTCAGTTTTTTTTTTAAGATTTTATTTATTTATTTGAGAGAGAGAGGGCAAGACAGGAGAGTGTTCACACAAGCAGGGGTGGGGCTGAGGGAGAGGGAGAGAAAGAATCCCAAACAGACCTGGAGCTGAACATGGAGCCCAATGCAAGGGCTTGATCCCATGACCCTGAGATCATGACCTGAGCCAAAACCAAGAGTTAGACGCTTATCTGACTGAGCCACCCAGGTGCCTCTCTTCCTCTTTCAGTTTTGGTTGTTTATGTTTTTCTATGAGTTTATCCATTTCTTACAGGTGTTCAATTTGTTGGCATATAGTTTTTCATAATATTCTCTTGTAATTGTTTGTATTTGTATTTCTGTGATGTTGGTTATTATTTCTCTTCTCCCATTTTGATTTTAATGTTTAGGCTCCTTTCTCTTTTCTTCTTGATAAATCTGGCTGGAGGCTTATTAATTTTTTACTTTAAAGAACCAGTTTCTGATCTGTTCTACTATTTTTTTTAGCTTCAATATCATTTATTTCTGCAGAGCAGTACCCTCCAGGTTCTATCCCAGCCAATCCTGCTGTCCTTTAGACCTCCAGGCTTTAAGTCCCCATTATTTGCAAGAGCTCACAAAAGTCAGCTCCTTTTGTTTTTCAAGCCAAAAGCTTTGGGGAAACCTTCTCCTTGTGCATTCCTATCTGTGCTCCTCTCTCTCTCTCCCTTCTCTGCCACCATGGCTCCTTCCTCTCCACAACACCCATGATCTGTTTTTCCCCTTAATCATGTCTCCATACTTCCTAACTTCTTCTAAGTGACCTCTTCTCTCCCTTTAGTTGTGGAGTTTGTTTTGTCAGTCTTCAGGTTGATTTCTGGGGTATTTAGAATGATTTGATAGTTATCTAGTTGTGTTCGTTTGATGAGATAAGACTAGCTTCCTTCTACTCTGCCACCATCTTATTTTCTTTTTTTTTCTTTTTTTTTAAGATTTTATTTATTTATTCGACAGAGATAGAGACAGCCAGCGAGAGAGGGAACACAAGCAGGGGGAGTGGGAGAGGAAGAAGCAGGCTCATAGCAGAGGAGCCTGATGTGGGGCTCGATCCCATAACGCCGGGATCACGCCCTGAGCCGAAGGCAGACGCTTAACCGCTGTGCCACCCAGGCGCCCCAAACCATCTTATTTTCTAAAACTATTTCTTCTTCTTCTTTTTTTAATTGAGGTATAATCAACAAACAGTACAACATTAGTTTCATGTGTATAACATATGATTCAACATTTGTATGCATTGTGAAACAAGTACAATTAGTATTTACCATCTGTCACCATACGAAGTTAATACAATATTATTCACTATATTTCCTGTGGTGTACATTGCATCACTATGACTTAATTATTTTGTAACTGCAAATTTATATTTCTTGATCTCCTTCACCCACTTTGCTCCCCTCAAGCTCCTTTCTGTCTCCCAAACATCAGTCTGTTCTGTTTGAGTCTGAGATATGTTTTGTTTGTTTATTTTGACTCTACATATAACTGAAATCATGCAGTATTTGTTTCTCTCTTTCTCTGACTTATTTCACTTAGGATATTGCTCTCAAGGTCCATCCCTGTTGGCACAAAAGGCAAGATTTCATTCTTTTTTTATATGTGAGTAATATTCCATTGTATGTATATGTGTATACATACACACATCCCACATATTCTTTATCCATTCATCTATCATAGGACACTTAGGTTGTTTTGATATCTTGGTTATTGTAATTAATGCTGTAATGAACCTAAGGGTGCAGGTGTATTTTTGAATGAATGTTTTAGTTTTTGTCAGATAGATTCCCAGTAGTGGAAATGCTAAATCATATGGTATTTCTGGTTTTAGTCTTTCAAGGAAACTCCATACTGTTTTCCATATTGGCTGTACCAGTTTACATTCCCACCAACAGTGCAAGAGTTATCTTTTTTTTTTTAAGATTTTATTTATTTATTTGACAGAGATAGAGACAGCCAGCGAGAGAGGGAACACAAGTAGGGGGAGTGGGAGAAGAAGAAGCAGGCTCACAGCAGAGGAGCCTGATGTGGGGCTCGATCCCATAATGCCGGGATCACGCCCTGAGCCGAAGTCAGACGCTTAACCGCTCTGCCACCCAGGGGCCCCAAGAGAGTTACCTTTAATCCACATTTTTGCCAAACACCGGTTATTACTCATCTTTTTGATGATAATAATTCTGACAAGGGTAAAGTGATATCTGATAGTGATTTTGATTTGCATTTCCCTGATGGTTAGTGATGTTGAGCATCTTGTCAAGTGCCTATTGGCCACTAGTATGTCTTCTTAGGAAAAATGTCAGTTCAGATCCTCTGCCCGTTTTTTCATATATTTTTTTGTTAATGATTTGTCTGAATTCTTTATATATTTTGAATATTAACCCCTTATGAAATATATGATTTGCAAATGCCTTCTTTTCAATTTGTATGATTTTTTTTTTCTTGCCTAATTGCTGTGGCTAGGACTTCTTTTTTTCTTTTTTTTTAAGATTTTATTTATTTATTCGACAGAGATAGAGACAGCCAGCGAGAGAGGGAACATAAGCAGGGGGAGTGGGAGAGGAAGAAGCAGGCTCATAGCAGAAGAACCTGATGTGGGACTCAATCCCATAACGCCGGGACCACGCCCTGAGCCGAAGGCAGAAGCTTAACCGCTGTGCCACCCAGGCGCTCCTGTGGCTAGGACTTCTAATACTATGTTAAATAAAAGTGAGGAAAGTGGGCATTCTTCTCTTTTTCATAATTGTAGAGGAAAAGCTTTTAGCTTTTTCACCATTGTGTATTATATTAGGTGTGAATTTTTCAGATGCCTTTATTATATTTAGGTATGTTCCCTCTATATCCACTTTGTTGACAATTTTTATGATAATAGATGTTGTTATTTTTGATAATAGATGTTGAATTTTGTCAGATGCTTTTTCCATATCTACTGAGATGATTATATGATTTTATCCTTGGTTTTTTTAATGTAGTGTAATGTATCATGTTGATCGATTTGTGGATATTGAAGCATCCTTGTATCCCCAGAGTAAATCCCACTAGATCATTGTATATGATTCTTTTAATTTATTGTTGAATAATAATAGTTTGTGAAAATTTGTGAGCAACAATTCAATATCAAAAACCTTAATTGCACTAGATATATGATTTTGTAGCAATCTTCTACCTTAGAACAGACTTACAAAAACTCTATGTATGACATAGGCAAGTACTGTTTTTTTCCAGGCCTGTATAAAGAGTTGGAAAATTTCCATGTCATGATTTATAATCTGCACCACATAAAATGGGGGACAAATTGAGGATTGAGACCATTATCACAGTGATGGAAAAGTTATGCTTAATTTGTCTATAGTCTCATACAACTACTTTTCCATACCCACGCCTGACCTCCACTCCATTTGTCTATGTTCTAAATTTTTCCTACAGAGCAAAAGACTACTGTCAGCTCTGGGATATTTTAAAGGTTGTAATTATATACTTTCTCCCAATAAGTATCTGGAAGTGTACAGATAGATATTAGAAGGAAATTATATTTTTCCAGGAGCACAATAGCTGACCCAATAAATAAAAGAGAGATAGTAATAGATTACAGCTACTTTTTTATAACTGTAAATCTGTAACTTTCTGTTTTTTAATTGGCATTCTTTTAGCCAATTTTGGAATTGTATCATTCAGTTGATAGTTTGGTGCTGCAGCATACCAGAACCTATTATATGGTTGATATCATAAAATAATACATTTAAATAAACATCCTGAGAATTTTATAAGACCCCCCTTAAAATAAGGACGACATCTTACACAAATACGTTGTTTAAAGCTAATTTTCCTAACCCTGATCTTTTAACATTATTTTTTTTAATGGGTAAAACATTTATTTTACAAGTTCAGTTCCAGAGTTTAATTCTCCATCTTAATATTCTAGTAACTTGAATACATTACTTAAGCTTCATAAATCTCATTTCTCTCTCCCACATTATGTGGCTAATAACACATACATGTGTTCTCTATACCTATTTGCCTTTGAAGCACTTCCTGAAGTCTTTACTGGCTCTGTTATTTGCTTTTTTTAGCAGAAGGTGAAGATAAAAGTGGTAGACCATATTTTTCCTGAATAGTATTATTGGATAGTATTAAGTAGCATTGTTCTGCATTCTAAAATCTGTTTGGGAGATCCCTGCATTGAAAACCAAGTGACAATAGACTATTTTAAGGTATAAAGGAAGATCACCTTCATTGTGTGAAGGATTTATATTTAGAAAGTCATGTCCAAAGCCACATTTTATGCGATTATGTAAGAAGAGCTCCTTAGGTACTGTTTATAGATACTGACAAACATTTTGTCTGTATGAAATTTCTAAGATACAGAAAAGTTTTATGAGCTTTATCAATTAGCTTTTAATTCATAACAAATTACCTGAAAGTTAGCAGCTTTAAACAACAGCTATTTATTTTACTTATGATTCTGGTGCTGGCTTTTTTGGACAGTTCTGGTTTGGGCCAGCCTTGACTAATCTTGGCAAGCTTTCTTCATGAGTCTATGATCAGTTGGTGGGCTGGCTGGGGCTGGCTTTTTTATGATTGTGTGTCTAGGAAAACTGGTATGACCGGAGCACTCTAATATAGTCTCTCAGTCCTTCACCAAGTTAGTCCTGGTTTATTCATGTAATGGTGTCCGAATTTCAAGACCAAGAGAAGAAGCTTTGAAGCTTTTTGAGGCCCATGTTTAGAATTCCACAATTCAATAAAACTTCTGGCACATTCTTCTTGTCAAAGTCATAAGGCGTTCCCGGATTTAAGAGGTGTAGACATACACTCCAGTTTACGATGAGAAGAATTAAAAAGAACTGTGACCTTTTTTGAAGTCTACCATGTGAACAGAAGTGTGCAAAGAACATAATCAGCTATGTATCTCTAATGTCCAAACATTATGAAGAAAAATTTAAAAATTCACTCAATCTTTAAATGTTTTGTCCACAAATTTTAGTAATCATAAATGTATTCATATCTATCAAATTTTGATAATCATATATAATAATCATGTATATATGTATATATTATACCACCTTAAATATATTATATTGATTTGGACATTAATAATTCTTCCAGTGTGTGTTAGAGGAAATAGAACATTAAAAAATATCAAAATGGGAAATTTTAATATTTCTTATTAGTACTCATAAATAGTGTGATGGAGAGTAGGACATTGGTTGAAATGAGGTTTTGGATTATTTATGGATTCTATTTATCTCTATCCTTATTATTGCAAAAATTTAAGTTCTTTATTAGAATTGATACGAACACTTGATAACTTGATTTAAGAAATGTTTAATTAAAAATGAAGATTTTTACCAAACCCCTGAGTGTTTAACCTCAGTAGACTTTTGTATAAACCAAGAATAAATGGAAATCCCCTGACAAGCTTGAACTAAACATGGATTAATTACTTAGACTTTTTTGGCAAAACCTGTAAACTTAATGCAGGTTTGGGTAATTAAAGACTTTTCACAGTTGTAGCTTCATCATCCTCTACTGTATTTATAATCCTTTGCCTATTATAAGTACTAAGTTGTAGACTTAAAAAAAGTTCTAAACAATCACAACTACAAGAAAAATGTTTTTATTGATAGAGCATAGTAAATATATTTTATAGAATTTTGCGTAAGTTTCTAAAATGTGCATATTTAGTTCGTTTATAAATTTATCAGCATTGAAATTTCCAACTGTGTATTAATTTATATACCCTTTAAAATATACTTTATAGATAATAAATCTTTAAATAAATTTATTTGACAGAGGGAGAGAGAGAGAGGGTACAAGCCGGGGGAGTGGGAGGGGAAGAAACAGGCTTCCCACTGAGCAGGGAGCCCAATGCGGGGCTCGATCCCAGGATCCTGGGATCATGACCAGAGCTGAAGTCAGGCACTTAACCTACTGAGCACCCAAGTGCCCCTACTTCTACTACTCCATTACAAACTCAGTCATCCTTTAGGACCTGATTCAAATATGCTTTCCATAAATGGCTTTTGTAGCTGACAGTAAGACCATCCCCGAGTACATTAAGTGTCTAACTGCCTATGAGAACAGTTAGATCAAATCAAACTTCATGAGAAGACTTCAAAGCCTACATGGTTACAACAAACAAATAAGCAAGTAAACAAATTGCTTCTTACAGTGTTATGGATTGGGAAAATATATATATTGGTTAGGGAAAGTAAGTTATGCTTCATTATGTTGTGAAAAAAATCTATTTTTTTTTCTATCCCATTCCACTTCACTCAAGTGTGTTGGATCAAATAGATGGCAGACAAATCAAATATTGTTAAGTCACCCAATACTCATTGATATCTTTGCTCTGAGGAAATTTTTGTCATTGTACAAGGCTAAATACATTTACCCCAAAGGCTATTAGTCCAAAAGAATTTTGAAAAATTATACAGATTTTTAAGTTGGCTTCTGACTGTTTTATCATGTTTAAAGCTTAATGGATTGCAACTGGTGTAATCGCTGTTGTTGTATTTTAAATGTTTCTTTTTTAAAGAGTTAAATCACATTTTACTTCTATAAAATGAAACTGAAATGCGTTAGCAATATAATACCTACTGTATTGAGTTAAATAGAGTCCTCAAAAAATCATGTTCAGAACCACTTGCAGTACTTTGTTATGGCAACTCTAGGGAAATAGCAGATTTTGGCACTGAGAAAAGGATACTACTGTACCAATTCTCTAAAAATGTGCAAGTGGTTTTGGAGTTGGGTAATGGGTACAGGTAG
The DNA here is from genome assembly GCF_002007445.2 of Ailuropoda melanoleuca. Classification (NCBI taxonomy): domain Eukaryota; kingdom Metazoa; phylum Chordata; class Mammalia; order Carnivora; family Ursidae; genus Ailuropoda; species Ailuropoda melanoleuca. The sequence continues at coordinate 71,956,683 of NC_048219.1, read as the reverse complement.
GAAGAGCTTTGAAGTGCATGATAGAAAAAATTCTAGATTGTCCTGAAGAAAATGTTGATAGAAATATGGACATTAAAGGCCATTTTGGTGAGGACTCAGACAGAAATAATGAACATGTTATTGAACACTGGAGGGGGGATGACCTTTGTTATAGAGTTCAGGTATAAAGTTGGCTGAACTGTGTTCTGTTGTTGAATAGAAACAAGAATTTGTAATAACTTGGATATTTGGCTGGGAAGATTTCTAAACAAAATATACAAAATACAGCTTGGTTTTTCTTTGCTGCTTATAGTAAAATGAGAGAGAAAAGAGATAAACTGAGGAAGGAATTCTGAAGTAAAAAGGAGCCAGAACTTGAAGATTTAGAAAATTCTCAAATGATCCACATGGCACAGATGTTAAGGCATACCCTGGAAAGAATAATATGGGATGTATGGACAACATTTTTCTGAAGAGATCAGATATGTGAGGTATGGATCCAATCAGTTATCTTAGCAGAAGTCAGGATAAACTTTGTGTGTAATGCTGTGGCTCTCCTTGACATCCACAGAAGATCAACAAAATTTTTGACAATTTTATACCAGCAGAAAAACTGCCAGCCTAAACTGAAGGGGGCAGAAATCAGACTAAATGAAGAAAATATGTCAGATTTTTTAGAATTCTACAAACAGGAAATGCATTGCCCAGAGGGCAGGAGGGCCCAGAGTGGGCTGCCCAGAGGCTGATGGGGTCTCCATGGCCCAGAGACAGAGGTTGATGGGCACTCTTCAGATCCAGAAGGCAGATTGAACCACAGAGATTAATTTTTAGGTCATAAAATCTAATGGAACTTTTTTCCTCTGGGGTATAAACTTGCTTTAGATCAGTAACTTTTTATTCCTTCCATTTTCTCCCTTTAGAAATGGGAGTGTCTATTCTATGACTGTCCCACAATAGCATTTTGAAAGCAGGCATGTTGTTTTCTAGATCACAGGTCCACAGATGGAGAAAAATTTTACCCCAGGATGGATCACACCCAGAATCTGAACTATTACCTGACTTAGATGATGAGATTTGCAACTTTTTGAGTTGATCAAATTTAGATAAGATTTTGGATTTAGAGTTAATGATGGAATGGTTTAAGAATTTTAGGGATGTTGGGATGGACATGAATTTTTGAGGGCCACAGGCAAGGCTGTACTGGGTTGAATATTGTTCCCCCCGAAATTCATATCCACTCAGAACTGATGAACATAACCTTATTTGGAAAATAGGGTCTTTGCAGATATAATAAGTTTGGAGAAGGTCATACTGGGTGAGAGGGTCCTAAATCCAATGACTGGTGCTTTTATAAGACTATATGAAGACACACAGGTAGAATGCCACATGACAACAGAGCCGGGGAATGGAGCAATGAAGCTGCAACCATAGGAATGCAGAGTATTGCCGGCAACCACCAGAAACTAGGAAGACGCAAGAAAGGATTTTTTTCTAGACCTTTTAGAGAGAACATGGCCATGTGACACCTTGATTTCAGACTTCCAGGTTCCAGAACTGTGAGAAGGTAGATTTCTATTGTTTTAAGCCATGTATTTTATGCTACTTTGAGCTCTAGTTTTATTCTTTTGTGTGTGGCTGCCCAGTTTTCCCAATACTGTTTATTGAAGAAACAGTCATCTTCTGGTTGTATATTCTTGGCTCCTTTGTTATAAATTAATTGATCATATATGTGTAGGTTTATTTCCGTGCTCTCTTTTTTATGCCATCGATCTAACCTATATGTCTGTTATTTTGCTAGAGCAACCCTAATAAACTGATATACCTACTTTCAAACATATAAATAAATAAATAAATAAATAAATAAATAAAATATTTGAAAATTTTATATTATCTTTTTCCTTGAACATATATTTGCATTCCACTTTCCTACTAAATTTATGATGATATAATGTACTTTTATTCTTGAAAGTTTTTTTATTGATCACATTATTCTCACTTTCCTGAAACAAACAAAAAATATGTACATAAACTAAAAGTTTATTTAAAAATTTTTCTTTGACAGTGAGTCTTCAGGTTAAATACTCAGAAGTACAAGCATTATCAATATACACTAATGACAATAACAAGAAATATAGGAAGTAGCAAAATTTCCAAGAAGCCAATGTTTCGTTGGAGTAACAACTCTAGTGAGTTTAATAGATTGTTTATTTCCTAAGTTTAAGTATCAATGAATGAATATAACTTTGTTTATCCATTTATCTCTTGATGAGCTCTTGGATTGTTTCCACCTCTTAGCTGTGAATAATGCTGCTACGAACAGGGATGTGCAAGTATCTCTTTGAGATCCCGCTTTCAATTGCTTTGGATAAATATCCAGATGTGGGATTGCTGTATTACATCGTAGTTTTATTTTTAAAGTTGTGTAGTAACCTCCCTATTGTTTTCATAGTAGCTATACCAGTTTATATTCCTACCATTAGTTACATAAGGATTTCCCTTCCTCCCGAGGCTCACCAACACTTGTTATTCCTAATCTTTTTTATAATAGACATTCTAACATGTGTGAGGAAATATCTCATTGTGGTTTTCATTTGCATTTCTCTGATGATTAGTGATATTGAGCAGCTTTTCATGTACCTGCTGGCCATCTGTATCTCTTCTTTGGAAAAAGTCTGTGCAGATTCTCTGCCCATTTTTTAAAAATCAGTTTCTGTTTGTTTTTTGTTTGTTTGTTTGTTTGTTTTGCTATTGAGTTGTATGAGTTCTTTATATATTAACCCCTCATCAGATATATGATTTGCAAATATTTTGTCTCATTTTGTGGGTTGCCTTTTCATTTTGTTGACTGTTTTCTTTAATGTAGAGAAGCTTTTCAGTTTGATGTAGTTCCCATTGCTTATTTTTGTTTTGTTGACTTTGCTTTTGGTGTCAGATTCAAAGAATCATTGCCAAGACTTCAGCTTCAAAAGATCAGTGCCAAGGGGATGCCTGGGTGGCTCAGTCAGTTAAACGTCTGCCTTCAGCTCAGGTCATGGTCCCAGAACACTGGGATTGAGTTCCACTTTGGGCTTGCTGCTCAGTGGGGAGCCTGCTTCTCCCTCTGCCTGCTGCTCCCCTTGTTTGTGCTCTCTCTCTGACAAATAAATAAATAAAATCTTTAAAAAAAATCATTGCCAAGGCTGCAGCTATGTTTTCTTCTAGTAGTTTTATGGTTTCAGGTCTTACATTCACGTCTTTAATCAATTTGAATTAATTTTTGTGTATTGTGTAAGATAGTGTCCAGTTCTATTCTTTTGCATGTGGCTTTCCAGTTTTCTCGATAACATTTATTGAAGAGACTGTCCTTTTCTCATTGTGTATTCTTGGCTCCTGTGTCATAAATTGACCATATATGTGTTTGGTTTTGGCCTCTATTTATTCCTTTGATCTCTATCTCTGTTTTTGTGCCAATACCATACTGTTTTGGGACTATAGCTTTAACATAGTTTGAAGTTAGGTAGCATGATGCCTCCTGCTTTGTTCATCTTTCTTAAGATTGCTTTGATTATTCAGTCTATTGTGGTTTGAATTTTGGAATTGATTTTTCTATTTCTGTAAAAAATGCCATTGGAATTTTGGTAAGGGTTACATTGAATCCATAGATTGCTTTGGCTAGTATGGACATTTTAACAATACCGATTCTTCTAATCCATGAGCATGGAATATCTTTCCATTTATTTGTATCTTCTTCAATTTTTTTCATCAGTGTCTTATAGTTTTTAGTATGCAGATCTTTCACCTCCTTGGTTAAATTTATTACTATGTATTTTATTCTTTTGACACAAGTATAAATGGGTTGTTTTCTCAACTTCTCTTTCTGATTGTTTGATATTAGGAATAGAAATGCAACTGATTTTTGTATCTTGATTTTGTATCCTGCAATTTTATTGAGTTTATTACTTCTAACAGTTTTTTAGTGGAGACCTTTTTTTTTTTTTTAAAGATTTTATTTCTTTTTCTGACAGAGAGAAAGAGAGAGAGAGCATGAATGGAAGAGGGGAGAGAATGTCAAGCAGACTCCTCACTTAGTGCAGAGCCTGACGTGGGGCTTGATCCCAGGACCCTGAGATCATGTCACTAAACCGAATGAGCCACCCAGGTGCCCCTAGTAGAGTCTTTAGGGTTTTCAATATATATTATCATGTCATCTGTAAATATTGATAGTTTTACTTCTTTCTTTCGAATTTGGATGCCTTTTATTTCTTTTTCTTTCTTAATAGCCCTGGCTAGGACTGAATCTACTTTTTTATAATTCTTTTTTATCCAGTTTTCAAAAGCTTATGATTCAGACCAGAAGTTATTTTTCAATAAATTATATCTTTTTATTTTCAAGAGATGATACCTAGTTTTATTGAGGACTATTATAGATCTTAAACATATTCTAAAATTGCCAAGCTACTCTGATTGAGAGTAGGCCTACAGAAGGCAGGCAGAAAGGTATCATTGAAGTTAGGGTTATATTGGCCTACTGGCATCAAATGGAATAGTGTCAAGGAGTGTAGGATATTGACAAGAGAGTGTTTCAAGTGTTAGGCCATAGCAAGGGAAAATAAAGAGATGTTAATAAATTTGAGCACCCAATGAGGTAAAAGAAGATGGAATAGATGGAAGGATACGAGATTGGAGTCAGAAAGTTGCAATATATTAATTTATACGTTTTCAGATGTTCATTATAATGTCTAGTTTAAAGAGAGGAAAATAAAACTAAGAAGTTTGGTTATTGGATTGATTAATTTTCTTGGCTGACTTGAGTCAAAGAAAGTTTTGCCTTGAAAATTCATAATGGTAAATGTAACTGAAGCAATATTGAAACATTTCCCAGTTTATTTGGATAGAATTATCAAATTTAATACTGCAGACAGGGATATTTTCTTTTTTATGGACTTATCAAAGTATATTGTCATTTAAAGACCATTGAGTTAATAATATGTTAATAAAATAAAGGATTATAATCTATTCTTAAAAATAAGAAAGTTCAACAATCATTTGCACTATTGGCTTAGAAAGAAGTCCATGGCAAATGAGGAAGAACATACTGTCAATTCTTTGAGGTAAGACAGATTTAGTCTTTTATTTGAGCTCATGTTCACACATTTTTTTAGAAAAAGAAGCGACACCCATAATATAATGTTTTCTTCTTAATTTTACATAATAAAAAGATTGCCATTAACATACATTTTAGCTTTTTCTTCTTTGAAGTTATCGAACTTTATTAATTTTCTTTGAATAAATCAGCGAAGACCTTGTCAAATATCAATTTATTTTTAAATTAGAATACACAAATTTTTATGAGGCCAGTTGATTTTTGTGGGGTTTAAAGATTTAAAATATAAACTGGCTCTGAACATCTAATATTTTAAATTTAATATTACAACTATGCCACTTTTATTCATCAAATAAACTTCAAAGAGCAGCTACCTAGGGAATGCTGTGTTGTTGCTACAGTAGACCTGTAGAGGTCACTATTAACAGACAAATGAAAAGCAGTTTGGAATTACAGGCTAATACAGATAAATGTTAAATTCTGTCTGCCCAAAATTACTAGAAAGATCATATCACTCCCTCATATTAAGACATTATAAAAATGTAACAAAAATTTAAATCGGAATGTTTTTAGATAATTAGATGATAAAAGTAGATATTACAACTTGGATGAGAGTGCCAAATCATATGATTTAAAATTTCCCATACCTGCAGTACCTTAAATAAATTGAAAGAAGAGAGACCCCATTAAATTGAGTTTTAATAATTTTCTATTATTTAATATAAGAACATATGGCAGAAAGACAGATGAAACAGGACCTTGTTTGGATTCTCTAAATATGAGCTATATCTTATAAAGTGTAAATTTTATTCCATTAAAAAAAGCTGAGGAGATATTTCTAATAAAAAGTGATAAAGTAATCATTTTTAATGTTCATTCATTTGGGTAGTAATCAGGTGGGTATACATGGGGAAAGATAGCAAGCCTAGTCAATAGAGAAACCACCCTTACCACGCGAATGCCAGTAAAACTCCCTTAAAATGAAGGGAATCTGTCATCTTGTATAAATTCTCTTCTGCTTCCATAAACACAGCCGTAATCAATTAAAGACCCACTTGTGAAGGAGCCATTGTTTGCAGTTCCATTCAGTTGCTGAGTTGTCTTTTAGACTGCCCATGCGGAAACCCTGGTAAGGTGATGAGAAAGTTCAAAGTACCTAACTTTGAAATGTGAATTTTTTTATTGAAACTTCTCTTTATCTTTTTATTCGTTTTAAAAACTGTAGTGTATGTAGAAGATGTGTTGGTTATTGGTTCCAAGAAAGGGAAGGGGCTTTAAGAACATAACAAAGAATGAAAATGATCTAATGACATACTTCTGTGCGACTTGTGGATTGCAATGCCTTATGTATTAGTTCAAGAGGAATTACTGTTGAAAATGTTTGCTAAGAAAATAAGTAATATTACCTTATCATAAGTCTCTTGATGAAAAGTGAGAGTGCTTTCTTCAACATGCATTCATTAATTTTTGTCATGACTGCCATTTTATTTTTGTTCTCAACTCTACCTACTCTGTTTTCAGCTAGACAGTGGTATTGCCACTGAAGTGTGGTCAGTATTCAATCTTAATTGCTAGATTTGGGAGACTGGTGGGACTTTGCTAAACAGACAGATATAAAAATATTTCAGAATTTGGCATAAATAGTTTAAAGAATTAACAAGATAAAAATGAATCAATATTAAATATTTAATGCTATTGATATGTACAGAACTAGAGGGAGTAAACAAATTACAGAAGAGTAAAATTTATTTAGTGTATGAAAGTATATCCTCATACCACAAATCTAAGGGCTAATTAAGAAAGAAATGACATAATGTTATTCTCAGTACCTTACCTTGTCAGAGTAGAAATCTGACTTTTGGGTCACCCTTCATCTTTTGCTTTCTAGGCAGAAATCGGCCAAATTTCTTCCCTGACTACTTAAAAAATAACCTGGCATAGGGCTAGGGGAAGTCACATCCAACTATAGCCATAGTTAAGTCAAATATAAAAGATTTTGGAATGGAAATTAAGGAATGAAGTGATCCAACAAGAATATGTTTCTTTCCTAAGATTCCTTGGCTTTTCTAGATCAAATAAAAAAAATCGTCTTTAGGACTACAATTTAATAAAACTGCTGAGCCTATCATTGTTATGCAAGCACATAAGCTTCTCTCTTTTCCTTGAGTGACATGTCTGGGGAGTTTATAAGGAAGAGCCTTGGTGCCCAGACCAGCCACTCTACAGATGACTCAGGACACCTTCGCTAAATCCATTCATTACCGTGGCCCCTAGTGGGAGTTACAAGCAAAGCCTGCCAATTAGATGGGTAATGTGGACTCTGCTTTAGGGAATTGGGTAAGACTGCCAGAATTCATTCCTGAACTTTAGCAGCCACAAAAGAGTATTTTTCTGTCGTCTGTAACTGATTCAAAACCAGGTCTCAAAGGACAAGCTTCCTTTTGTGCCCCGTCTTTCCTAAAGTCCAATGACTAATAATGTTACAACATCAGGTTTTTCACAAGATCACAGGAAACATCTGACGAAGGAGAAGCTAAGAAAAGAATGTCATCTTTTGACTTGATTAGCCTTTGTTTAACTCTGTTTTCTAATTTTAGAACATTCTCTTTGGAAAATAATTATGTGGTAATTCATCACAAATTAATGGTGCTTTATTGTTAAATGAGAGATTATGGCTGGGATGTATCAAGAATCATAAAAAAATAAAATAAAAAGCTTTCTAAAATTTTTAGGTGGTGAATAAAGACATTAAGTAAATTCATATTTAAAACTGTTTAACCTCGCCTTGAAAACATATTTCCAAAATCCTATCCTGAAGCTGTATTGGCATCACTACTTCCTTCTCTGCTAATAAGCACACATAAAGGTGAATGCTTTGCTTTCAAGTTCATTGACATTATTATTGTTTTTATTTTTTATTATTATTATGTTTTACATTTTAGTCAATTTGAATGCTTGGGTGATGTTTTGAAATTTTTAGAGGCAGAGGTAGATTTTCTTAATAAGGATTCTGTGAAATTAAATATTTTATTAATAGAATGAACAAATATTGGAAAATGTCCAAGTCATTTTGTAGCAGATGTCAGAGAACTCGAAACAGTAGGAATTTTAGGTAATAAATTCATGGTCAGTCCCTGTAGACTTTAACAAAAAAGATTTTACTCTGTAATGCTGTATGAAATGTTTTGTTTTTGTTGTTGCTTTTTGTTTATTTGTTTATTTGTTTTAGAGCAATGTATGCTTTTGGCTTCTGGTCCTAATTTTACTTTAGAAATTGTTTTTGATGTGCTTCAGACAGGGGCCTTCTGTCCAGCTCTTGAATGCAAGTATTGTATCTTTGTTTTGTATTCTTGTACAAATATATTTTATTGGGAACCTATTTCAAAATGCTTGTTAAACATATGAGCTTATTCACATGAATGCACTCAAGTCCTGTAACTGTAGGGGCAGAAGTTGGAACAGAAGAACCTGTGTCTCATACTCGTGGTTGCAGCTCACTGTTTGAGGAGAGAGGTTTCCTTCATCAGCTTACTGCCTGTGCACATTCTGCACAGTGTATGTACTTATTTCTTTCTGCTGTCACACACACACACACACACACACACACACCCCTATGATTTAAAGGAAAAAAACACATTAGTCATAAAGCTCAGGAGTTGAGTAGGAGAGTAAGGCTGGGGTAGTAACTGTTCAGAACTTGAATGAATTGCCGGTTTTCACCAAGTAAACTGGCTGGCCTTCTCACGCAGGCTCCAAATTCCTGTTGAAATGAAGACTTTCTTTCCTGGACTAGGCCTGGCATTCCTGGGAAACAATGGCCCTTTTCAAATAGCCTCTGAAATTTCACAGGTGAAGGGAGAGGGGCAGTCATTTGATCCCACCCACAAGAAGCCTGTTAGTATTTTAAAAAGTGAAGACAGAGCCTATCATGGAAATGCAGGCAAAGCTGGCTAGTGGCTAAGAGCTGCAATCTAGATCCACGGTTCTGCAGATCTCTGTGAAATATGAATCAATTTCAGTGTTCTGTCTTTGACTCACATTGCAACTCTTTTTCTAGATTTCCTTAAGAGCAGACTACAGAACCACTGAAACAGGGTTTTGTGTCATGTGTTAAGGAAGAGCAGTATTCAAGTTTTTCTTTAATTAGAAACTGACCTTAGAACTTATTTAAAAAAGGATTAATCTACTGGGGAGTATGTGTGATTTTGGACGACATGCAGGGTAAAAATATTACATAGAGTTACAGACACATGTATAATAATTATATATATGTATGTAGCACACATATATATAATAATTTTATCTTGCATCCTTTCCAAATTGGACCTTTAAATTGGGCCTAATTATATTATAATTAAAAAATTTAAAAATTCTATAATGTTCGGATAGTTTTGGAGTCTTTTATGAAAGTATAGACCACATTCAATTTGAAAGAATTTGGGTATATTAATCACCATACTTACATGTACAATGATCAGATGTATTTCATATGTTTTATGGAAACTTTTATTTGACCAGATCTTTTAATGACTGAGTGAAATAAACTGAGGTTTTTAGTATTCAGTTTCATGGTTGAGAAAATAATAAAAATTCAAATCATGATATTTATCATTAATAAATAGATAAATATTTTTAGGCACTCCTTTCCATTTTTATTCTTTTTAATATTCCTGATATCTGCCTCAAGATTGAAAATGTACCCAGTATGTAACATAGGCCTAAGCCAGTATTTATCATAGGCCTAACATAAGACTTAAATTACTGGAGAGTAAGAAAATAATTGGTTTTTACTTAAAAATAAATAATAGAACTTTTTATGAAACTATCACCCTAAATTATATAGTCCTTCTCTAAGCAACACAATTAACCTGATCGTTATGTAGCACTATAATATTTTGAAATGTTTTTCCTAATATTTTTGTTATTGCATGATATTCTCTCCCCACCCCACACTCCCCTCTAACCCTGGCCCCAATTCTAGAACCAACCAGTGTACTCTGAGTTGTGTCTTAAAAAAGGGATGAAACAATAGCATAGTGACAATAAAACCAAAACCTTGGTGCTTGAGTTTCAAATGCAAAAATAAAAAAATAATTTTTAAAAAACACACACACACAAAGTAAATAGTAGGAGAAAAAAACCAAGGCACAAAAATAAACTAACATCAATTAAAACCAGTTTCCCCAACCCACCAAGAAAAAATTTTTAGGTGGTGACGAGGACAAGAAGCAGAGGATAAAGAGCATTTAGATAATGGTGGATCACTTGAGAAAAGAGTCTATGGACCTTTTATCCCCAACTCCTGGATTAATGGGGATTAACAACAGAAAAAACTCAAACCTTGGGATTCTAAAACTACTATCTGGTATTTCTCAAGCAGAGCATGGAGAGGTGTCAAGCTTTGTATCTGTCCTAGTCTTCCTCTGCCCTCATCTATCCACTCTCCCTCCTGCATGGACAGGGACAAAAGAGTACAGATGGATGGAGAGTTCAAGAGACAGCTCTAAGATGGCCTCTTAGAATCTCTTGCTCCATTAATACAGCCTAGAGAGCAGCAGAATATTTTTCCGTTGAGCTGAGAGAGGCACAGATAGGGAGCAAGGAACCAACAGACTGTAGGTGGGGTTATTTTGAGGAGAAGGAAGATACAGCTGACATACACATGGGCAAAGATGGAAAACATAGGAGAGAAAATATGTACACCATGATGGAAATTAGTGTGAAGTTTCATCAAGAACCATATAAAACCTGTTAATTTTGTGGTACAAAGAGCTTTGCAATTTAGGTACAACCTCAATGCAAGATTTATGGGTAGAAAAGTAACTGAAATGATTGAGATTGACCTAACCTGAGCAAGATTATTTTTACTACCCAGCAAAATAGGGAGGAGGGAGTGCAGAAGTGAAATTAAGTTTATTCATAGATAAATAAAGTTAGTAATTTTGCACACTTGAATTTTAAGGACTAGAAGTCAGACCCTCTGCACTTACTATAAAGAATGAAATTCAGAGGAGAAATTAAGTTCCCTGCCAGTTTGCCTAAGTTAGTTTTATTGCTTTGTTTATCCGTGCTGCCCCATAACCTTATTTGAGCTCACATTAAAATATCCAATTATCTAGTGGTACCCCAAAGCTTGCAGCCTGGAGGCAGATGCTCATCTTGTCTATCTAGAGGATGCAAAAATGCCAACTAGCTGCTTGGTGTAGAGCCAGGAGATTATTGCTATTCCTTTGTGAGTGGACCAGTTATGGACCCCTAGAAGAGAGCTGGGTAGAAGCCACTTAAAGACTGCCCAAGATGACCACTGGGGATTGTTGAAGGGACTCCAATAGTGTGAGATCGTGTGGGGGAGATCTCCAGCGAAATTAGAGCCTGGATGAGGAGTATCCAGCCAGGAGGGTCAAACACTACAGCTATGATAACCTCCAAAGTATCCATGAAATCATCCCTTAAGAAAGTAAGCTTTAACCGCATATCAGGCACAGAGAATAGGACACAATCAGCCAAGGAAAAACCATTTTATTCTTTAATATTTCTTGCTTTTTTTTTTTTTTTTTTTTTTTTTTTTTTACCCTGAGGAGTCTGAGAAAGCTACTAGCCAGTGAGGAAGGAAGAAGACATGTGAAAGAAACAAGCAAAGGACAATCAAGCATTCTCATTATGTTAAGGCAGCCAACTATAAACCTTGGCCTTGGGAAGCAGAAGTTTTAATTTGAATAGCTATTGAAACATTGATTAATAATCTGGATTGTATATATTGTGATTTTTGAATTGAGATAATGTTTTGGATCTTAAGGGGTCATAGGACTGTTTCCCACCTAAGAGTAAGCTGGAAAGTAATGAGAGCTAGTCAATTTTACATCCAAGGCAGGAAAGATTTCCCACATTGAATAAATTTTAAGGAGGTATTGGAGATAAACCAGAATTGTGATTTTAATTTATCCTACAAGTCTTATGTTCAATATACTAATTATATATCTTGTAAAAGTGCACGAAATGCTGTGCAATCAAAAATAATGGATAAATTACTCCTGTACTTGGGATAGTGAGCATTGTCTGACAGTTTAAATAAGGACTTGCTGGAGCATTGTTTTATGTCTAACTCTTACCACCTTTTTTTATGGAGTCACTTTACGTAAGTTTCACAGTATTTCTTGATTTCAGCTTTTTCCATGTAAGAATGAGTAAAAATGTAATAATGCTATGTAAAGTGGCTTTTGCTCCAAATGAGATAATATAAATTAAATGTGATAATGTAAGGAATTCGTTTTGAACACTTAAGTGCAATACATATATAGTATTATATTGTTAAAAATAGTGATGGCCACTCTCTTAGGGTATTTTATGAACTCAAACTATTTTGTTAAAGGAAAGGTTTTTGTTTTTTTAGGTTTCTTTTTGAGTTTATGTTCATATGCTTTTCAGACATTTTTGAAACATACACTACAACACATATACTTTACTTGTGATTTATCATGTTACATTTTATTTCTTCCTGTTTTTAGACAGCATCTCAAAATGAGATTTTTTTTTCTTAATTTTAAGGCCTACAAAGATTGAGAACAAAATATTAGGTGATAAGTACATATAATATTTATTAGTGAATATGAAATATACATGCACATGTACATAAACACATATATAATACATACAAGTATATACTGATATATGTACATGCATATATATGTATGTGTGTGTANAATTTTAAGGCCTACAAAGATTGAGAACAAAATATTAGGTGATAAGTACATATAATATTTATTAGTGAATATTAAATATACATACACATGTACATAAACACATATAATAATACATACAAGTATATACTGATATATGTACATGCATATATATGTATGTGTGTGTATATATATAAGCATATACATACTCAGCTGGTTGTGTATTTATGTACAGATGTGTTTCCGTAGCTGGATATGTATATAGGACTGTATATGCCTGTATATATAGTTAATTTAATTCTTTTTTTAAAAGATTTATTTATTTATTGTAGAGAGAGAGAGAAAGTGAGTGAAGGGAGGGGCAGAGGAAGGAAATCTTCAAGCAGACTCTCTGCTGAGCATGGAGCTGTTGACGTGGGGCTTCATCTCAGGACCCATGAGATCATGACCTGAGCAGAAACCAAGAGTCAGATGCTTAACTGACTGAGTCACGCAAGCACCACAGTTAATTTAATTCTCTTAATAACCCTTTGAGATTTCTGCTATTATTTTTTTGTGTTTTACAGATGAAGGAACTGAAACACAGAAAGTTTAAGTTACTTAGTCAAGGTCATATTTATGGTCAATGGTGGAGCCAGGAGTTATCCTTCAACAAGATAGTACCAGCATATGTTCTGTTAAGTATATTTCCATTCCCAAAATCTAAAGAAAGCTGCAGTACAACCCATGTTGGAATTACAAAGCATGATTAAAAATCAGCTTTGGAAAGGTCAGTGTTTATATAAGTGAAGAAGAATAATTTAACCAGAAAGTAGGGAATTGAAAAGAATTGTCAGGGTACTATTAGTCTCCCATGAATGGGAGTGGATTGCTTCTCATTTACGTCAAGTCAAGTGAGAGGGACATCAAGAAGAATACAAGTAGAACTGGATAAATGACTTTTGCAGCTTGGGATAGGGACATTCACAAGTGTCTGGTTCTAAGAAATCTAAACAACAAAGTCTGTTGAAGCAGCTTGTGAAAATATATTAGAGGATGCAGGTAGGAAGTAACTCCATTCTTACCAAGAGTGAATTAAAGTTGCACATTTCTAGAGTGCCTGGGTGGCTCAGTCATCTACATGTCTGACTCTTCATTTCGGCTCGGGTCATGACCTCAGGGCCATGAGATTGAGCCCTATGTTGAGCCCAGCATGGAGCCTCTTGGAATTTTCTCTCTTCCTCTCCCTCTGCCCCTCCCCATCCTCTCTCTCTCCCTCTAAAAAAATAAATAAAAATAAAAATAAATTAATTAAATTTAAAAATGAGTAAATAAAGTTGCATGTTTCCTCTGTTCTGGATGTGAGACATATATAAAGACCTGTTGGAGTTGCCTTATACTCACTGTAAGAGTCCTGTCTAAAAGGGAGCTAGTGCAAGAGAAAGAGACAGATAATAAGGAGAGGTATCAAAATCAACCACTCAATGGAAATGTACTTTCCCTCATCAAGGGAGATGTTGGTGGAAGACCTCAGTGATCAGAGATTTCCGAAGAACCCACAAAGCACCACCATGTAACCAGCAACTTAAACATGGACAGAGGAAACCAATGCTAAATTACATTTGTACCAGTCAGGTATTATTTTTCCTGACACTTATTTTTTTCTGGAAGAGTCAGAAACTGTGGTTAGCCTACCCCTTCCCCACTACAAATGGTCTGTCATACTATCCTTCTTTCAGTTCCTCAAGTATGTCAAGTTTATCTCTGCCTCAGGATTTTTACATTAACCATCTTCTCTGCCTGGCAGAGTCTTTCTTGTATGGTCACAAGACTCTCACCTTTTAGTCAGTCATTTAAATATAAAATAGAACCCCTTCAAAGAACACTTCACATAGGGCCTTGCAGGTTCTGGCTTTTAATCAAAATGGGAAATGAAGCTAAAGAAGGATAACCTGATTTGATTAAAAAATTTTTTCTTCATAGACTGTACAGTGTATATACAGAGAAGGGACCCAGCCTAGGCCCCGGCATCCCCTATAAATATAGAGTTCTCTCTACAAAATATAGGTAATTTAGCCCCCATGATGGGGGGAGGGTTTAAGAGGAGGGCGGGCACATAAGGAAAGTTAAGATCCACTCCTCTGGGGAAGGCTCAGGGCTGGGAGATGGCTTGAAGGCAAGATCAGCACAGAGAAAGGAGCAACACTTTTTGATAATAGTCATTCCACTTTGCATGGAGAGAAGATTGTAGAGGAAATTAATGCAGAGAAGGAGACAAATAGGTATGCTTTGGAGGTAGAGCTCACAGAATTTCATGATAGCGTGATTATAAGTTGTTGGGGAAAGAGAAATTAAGTAGAACTCTTAAGTGTTTGGCTGGAACAATTTAGTCATGGGAAGACTTGCATAAGAGAAGTTTAGATATAAGTTGGTGTGGATCCCTGCTCTGTTGTATGCCTTGTATAAACTCTTCTCCTTGAGGCTGAACAGGGACCATAAATATGATGGTATATCACTCCCATGACTAAGTTACGAATCAGATCACTTTCCATTAATAAAAAGGGAGATTATCTTGTGTGGGCCTAACCTAACCAGGTGAGCCCTTTAAAGGAAGGTGAAGTGGCAGAGAGATGCTCTTCTGATGACCTCAAAGAGGCAGCAAACTGAGATGCTGAGAGGAGAAGGGATCTCATAGCAAAGACCTAAAGGAGCCTCTAGCTGAAAAACTAGCTGATAGTTGTTCCTGGATGATAGTCATCAAGAAAATAGAGACCTCAGTAATAGTATATCCTCAAGGAACTGAATTCTATCAGCAATCTAAATGACTTTGGATGAGTACGCCACGTTTTAGGAGAGACCACAGCCACACCTTGATTTTGGCCTTATATGATCCTGAGCAGAGAACTCAGCTACTCCTGAGAAGCTTCTAGCCTATGGAAACTGAGATGGTAAATGCGTATTGTTTTAAGCAAATAGTTTATTGTGATTTGTTACATAACACCAAAAAGCTAATGAAGTTGGCAAACAGGGTTTCCATTTTGGGCATATTAGATTTAAAATACCCATTAGACATTCAATAGGAGATATCAAACAGGGAATTACACCTTTCTGAGTTTCAGGGAAGAATGACATGGTAGCTTTGTGCTTGTGCCAATATTTCAAAGTAAATGGTTAGAAACAGACTGACAACAACCGTATTCCATGAGGTTGACTTGGTTGATAAAAAAAGAAGAGAAAGTGTGCCTGTCTTCCAGAAAATTACAGTTTAGACTACATAAACAGGAATTTTCTTAACTAAATATAAGACACAATCCTAGAAAACTATTTTAACAATAAAATTTTCAAATAGCACCATTTAATTCAGTAAATTCTATTTTATCAATATTATTTTATTATTAAAACAAAAATAGATGCTGGTTTATTCTTTTTTATTTATTGATTTTTCTCCTTATAATATTAACTAGAGAAATACAGGAATTTTTTTTCTCATCTTGCCTTTGATGACTTTTTCCTTAGGAATTATTTTATCCTACTTAAGAGTTCCATTTACCATTTACCATGATCTTTCTACTCCATCGAGAACTCCAGAACTGTTGGATATTTTAGAAGTCATTTAGTACAGTACCTTTATTTTAAATGTAGGTAAACTGAGGAACACAGAGATTAAATGATTATCAAGCACCAATAAAAATGCCATGACTGGAGTTAAAATCTCCCATTACCCAGACCCTTGTTATTCAATGTACCATGTAATATCATATTGCTTCTCTGCCAATATGAAAAATTATGTTTTGGTGGGGAAGAAGGAAAGATGTAGATCCATGTAACCTTAAATGCAAAGTTGGGTTTACATTGTTTCAATGACTTCATTGGATAAATGACAGCAAATATGTCTTTTTAACATTATACAATTAGTAGGGACACTAAAATCAGTTTGGGCCTTGTTAAAAATATTTGAAGGGAGCTGCCCAGGTAAAAATATCCCTTGTGGATCATCAATGCTTGTTATTTGTACTGAATTCTCCTACTCTCTTGTTGGTCCTGATAGTTAATAATTGTGAAATAGTTTTGAAAGTTTGATCCATTTATAAATGATTTTTCTTATTCTTTTTGGGCATGGCAATGACTGGCATGAAATATAGAGAGATTAGAACTGTTGATGACTGCAAGAGAAATTATCTCAGCCTCTCTCTGTGGATGATAGCATGTGAAAATCTTATTTAGCCTTGGGTCAAATTGTTTTTTGGAAAGCAAGAGGAAGTAGTTGGTCCCCAGTTATTTGATTAGGTTATTGTGAATGCAACTGGGGCCATTCAGAGAAGAATGACCACAGCAGTTCAGGAAGGGATTTTCATTGTACTTTCCAGTTATTAACATTAGTGCAGATTGTGAGTCCCAGAAAGTTTAAGAGGTCCATGTCTTCAAGTGGATTGTAATCTAAAAAGAGAGATTACATTTTATTTTATTTTAATATTTATTTTAACATGGTATCATACAGTGAGCAGGGAGAATTTGAAATTGCAACCGTATTTGTAAAGTGGGTCAGTCTGGGTTAATGGGTCAGTCATATTTTTCATGCTTGTTAAGAACCAAATAAGGTATTTTGAGCATATTTATTCTTAGAAGAATAAAATTGCAATCTTAATTAAATTTCTCTATTGAACAGCTTTAGATTTTGTTTTACAGCCACTGCTCCTAATTAGTAGTTAGTTATGTAAAGAGAAAAATACGGCTTAGAATCTTACCAGGCCCCTTTCATTTGTAGAACTGGTTCTTGTTCTTTTGCTGGAACTCAGCTTTACCGAACTAGTGTTTTACTTGGCTTAGTAGCATTTTTACTTAAATAAATGCAGAAATTTAAGAAACATAAAATACAAGGCTCACTGTATTCTATAAAGTTCAGGGAAAAAAACCTTGAATATCTAGCCATATCTATTCCAAATATTAGCTAAAAGCTAAAAAGCTCTTTATATAGTTAGGTCGGTAAAATAATACTGACAGATTATTCTTTCAAGCTCTTATATAATACATATTTTTTTAAAGTATAAAAACATAGAAATTACAAGAGTTTACAGAAACACTTCATACGGATTCTTTCTACCAATCCATGCATTAATAAAATATATACAAAAAACAATGGTTTCATAAAGTTGTTAAAGTGATTCAAATATGATAAACAAATTGTTTCTTGCTAAAAAGGAAATGCAGACTTAATTTATTTCTTAATCTTGAAAAGAGTAAGTAAAGGCTATTGAACTTCATAAATATTATGCTCAAATGTGACACAGTTCGCATAATAGATACTATCAACTTAAAATATTATGCATGTATTCATCAAAGAAGAAATTACTCTCTTTGAATACATGTCTAATAGTTTCTTTTCTTTACTTTTCTTTTCTTTTTTTTTTTTCCTTTTTTAACCAGATGTGTATGGTTTTGGGAAGAGGTATGATAGAACAGTTTACCACACACAATTTGGAGTCAGAGTTACCTGGATTGAGATTTTACTCACTTACCATCTATGTTAGTCTCTGTAAAAGGGGTATAATAGTGCTACTTATATCCTGGTGCTATTGTGCGGTAGTTTCTTTTCATTCAAAATATTATAAAGGTCCCTTTTTCTTATTCTGGGAAACAATGATGATAGGTGGGCTAACGTGACAATAAATGTGAACCACAATATGCTTACATATAAGTTAACCCTCTTAAAATATAAATTTAATGTAATAATATAAACACATTTTTAAGAATCTTTTATTTTATTTTGTTATTTTATTTATTTCATTTTTTTAAAGATTTTAATTTTAAGTAATCTCTACACCCAACATGGGGCTTAAAATCACAACCCCAAGGGGCGCCTGGGTGGCACAGCGGTTAAGTGTCTGCCTTCGGCTCAGGGCGTGATCCTGGCATTCTGGGATCGAGCCCCACATCAGGCTCCTCCATTATGAGCCTGCTTCTTCCTCTCCCACTCCCCCTGCTTGTGTTCCCTCTCTCGCTGGCTGTCTCTATCTCTGTCGAATAAATAAATAAAATCTTAAAAAAAAAATCACAACCCCAAGATCAAGAGTCACATGCTCTACCAACTGAGCCAGCCGGGCACCCCAAGAACATTTTATTTTAGAACAGTTTTAGATTTACAGAATTATTGCGAAGATAGTATAGAGCATTCCCATTACAACCATAAACCCAGTTTTCCCTATTATTCAAATCTTATATTAATATGGTACATTTACCATAATTAATTAATCAATAATGATACATTATTATTAACTACATTTCATACTTTATTCAGATTTCCTCACTTTTCCCCGAAAGTTCTTTTGCTGATTTGGGGTCCTATCTGGGATATGACGTTGCATTTAATTGTCATGTCTCCAAAGTCTCCTCTTGGTTGTGACAGTTTCTCAGACTTAATTTTTGATGACCTTAACAGTTTTAAGGACTATTTTGTTGATTGTCTCCTAGTTAGAATTGTTTTGATGTTTTTCTCATGTTTACATTCGGGTGATATTTTTTGGAGAAATACACAGGGGTGAAGTGCCATTCTCATTACATCATATTAAGGCTACATACTCTCAATATGATTTATCACTGTTGATGTTAACTTTGATCACCTGGCTTGAGCCGGTGTTTGTCAGTTTTCTCCACTGTAACATTACTCTTTCTCTCTCTCTTTTTTTCTGTGCTGTACTCTTTGGAAACAGTCACTATGCACAGCCCACACTTAAGGAGTAGAAGTTATATGCCCCCTCTCTGAGGGTGGAGTATCTAAAAAAAATATGTATGTATGTATGTATGTATTTATTAAGAGAGGGAGAAAGGGAATCATACATAGGGTTCGATCTTATAACCCTGAGATCCATGACCTGAGCTGAAATCAAGAGTCAGATGCTTAACTGACTGAGCCACCCACGAGCCCCTAAAATTTTTTTAAAATAAGTATGTAGTAGGGGCGCCTGGGTGGCACAGCGGTTAAGCATCTGCCTTCAGCTCAGGGCGTGATCCTGGCGTTATGGGATCGAGCCCCACATCAGGCTCTTCTGCTATGAGCCTGCATCTTCCTCTCCCACTCCCCCTGCTTGTTTTCCCTCTCTCGCTGGCTGTCTCTATCTCTGTCGAATAAATAAATAAAATTTAAAAAAAATTAAATAAAATAAGTATGTAGTAATATAGTATAAAATAGGTTGCTATATATATTTTTATATTATATGTAATATATAATCAGTATATATAAATATATATTAATATATACAGTAATTATTCTGTATGGGAGATCATTTCTCTCCATTTTTTTACTCAATTGTTTATTTTTATTAGCATGGGCTAGTGCTATCTAATTTTACTTTGGCTTATAATTCAATAATATTTAATTTTATTGTCCAAACTGCTCAGGATTTGGCCATTGGGAGCTCTTCAGTTGGCTCCTATTATTTCTTTGTCATACCACTTGTCATTAGGTTTTGTTTTGTTTTGTTTTTTAATTTTTTTTCTTAAAGATTCATTCATTTATTTGAGAGAGAAAGAAAGAGAGAGTGCGCACACAGAGGGAGAGGAGAGGGAGAAGCAGACTCCCTGCTGAGCAAGGAGCCCAATGGCGGATGCTCAACCAACTGAGTCACCAGGTGCCCCAGGTTTTCTTTTTTAAACACTTTCTTACTTTCTATACTATAAGATAGTGTCTCTACAAGAGGCTCCAGGCTCATCTTATATATTTCCTATCCCAGCCCTAGAATCAGCCATTTCTTTAAGGATCTCAGGTTCCTTTTATTGAAGAATGGTATTAGAACCCTGAATCTAGACACTAAGAGGGGTTGTTGCTATTGGAGTGTCATTGCTCCTAGACCCTCTCAATTGACAGAATGAGGAGTATGTTTGTATATTCACATGTCTATAAATCTATATACAACCATATGTATCTGTATTAAGCAAAATATGAGTTAATATTGATGTCTCCAACTTTAATCCATTACCATATGGGTTTACTGTAGTCTTCTCTACTTGATTATCTATAGTATCCCAGTTTAATAGTGAGAAACTTAACTCCTATTATCTGCCATTTATTTAGTTAGTTGTTCAATGTGATGTGGTTTCAGAATTGTTAATTTGTACCCTATCAGGAACAACTTTGGTATACAGTGCTCACCTACATTTCATTTTGCCTTTAAGATTAAATCTTCACTCTTTCTAAAATCTTAGATCAATACTTTTTTTTTCTTTCCTTCAGTGTGGATGGCTCATACATTTGTAATACATTTAGGTTCTTTTGTAACATTCTGCTTTCCATTCTGGGATTCCCAGATTCTCTATATCTTTTTTTTTTTTTTAATTTGCACACATTAAGTGTTTATTTATTTATTTATGCAAAATCCATTCATTTTCGTGCACAAGTGGGTGGTTTTAGTATAGTTACAGAGTTGTCCAACCATCAGGGCTTTTACCTCTCAATATGGCACCAGTGGAAAGAACAGCAAAGTTCCCCTGGGTTGTGAGAATATGTGATGCTTTAGCCTGATCTATATATACTCAATTTCTACTTAATGAGAAAGAGCATTTAGGAATGCTGAACCTTATGTGTTGGTGCCTCATAGATTACCCAATTTCAATGAGCAGCTCAAATCACAGGGATACTTGTTTCATGATAAATCTTTCAGTCTTGCCCATGTTCTAGTAACCAAGAACTGCTTCTGAAAGGAAGAATAGTAATTTGCTAAAGAAAAAAGTTTCTTCAAAGCCTGTGAGACCGAGCTATGATTTTCTTAATATGAATTACTACAGGTTTCAATCAACAGGAGACATTTTGTGCATCACTTAATCTGCCTCATTGTAAGGGTCATGTGGTATAGCAATTTGCTGTTCATCTTGAACATCTGGAGAGAGCATTAGTACACAATACCTCCTAGAAAACAAAAAACAGCCTACCGTGTGTTTCACGTCTTTAATAATGTTAGGATGCCCATGGTGCAGAAACCTATTACTCAGAGAAGTACTAGATTCTTGGGTCAGCTTTGGAGATGACAGTAGGCTGTGAATTGTGGAAAGAAGTGATAAATGCACAACAGAATTAACCAAGGTCACAGTGAAGTTAGAGAAGAAACAGTTACTGAAGAGGCCAAGAAGTATAGGAAGTGCTCTGGGAAGAGACATATATCTGTGGATGGAGAGAAAATATCCTTATTTTTAGAACTAGACTCAGGTGATTTTACCTAGGGAGTTTCAGAGACTAATATTTAGGATTAGGTTTAAGAGCTACGGATGAAGAAACTTACTTTTGATTCCCAGAATTGCATGGAATATAAAATAGGTGTTCATAAGCACAAGAAATAATTATAGATATTCTTAAAACATATATGCATATTCCTCAAAAAATCTCTTTTTCATGTTAGAGTTTTAATTGCAAATATCATTGTATACCAACTGATTTGATGGCTTTCTATTTGCAATTTGTGTATGTTTTTTTTAAGGTTAAAAATTTGAATTTCATGCTTTCTCTAAATGACAAAGATAACGAGCCCCCAAACTCCATCAATATTTACTAACAAAATTAGAAAACCTTTCTTAAGCTTATTGTAGGTCCTATTGTGGAGAACCAGATGTGGCCACCTAGAAATATATGGACAAGGTAGCAAGGAATCAGATAATAAAGTCATAATAGCCAGTAGTATATGTTCTATTTGAGTTCAAGCAAAGAAGTAGACTAATTTAGCCACGCTGATTTTTATCTGGTAAAGAAAAACATTTTTTTTTTTGCTAGAACAAAGATGAGAGAGTACCCCCTTTTTCTGTCTAAAAAAGCTATTTTTATTCATATTCTAGTCAACCTGTTAACTTAATCCATAATTTGCTAACACTTCTATGCATTTTAAAAGGATCTTTCTGTTTTGTCTCTAATGATGAGAATTCCAGGAATGTCCCTAAGGGAAGATATATTTGGCAGGTGGGGCCTCTTGGTATTTCTCAGATCATACCACCTACTCATATGGCCAGTCTTGGGTGCCACTGGAATCTGAGATTTTTTTTTTCCCCTATGTGTTACTCTGGAATTAAGGGGCAAAAAGTCACTTATAGTTGAAGACTTCTCTCTTAAAAGGACTTTCCTCTGATGATTTGAGAGTTCTGTTTGTTGTCCTTCAAATCACAATAAATGTAAACATATTTGGGACAAAGTTGAGATGAAGATGAGGGCCAAAAATAAAACTCAATAGTTATAATCCTGCATTTTTGATTGGTCTAGTATGTTCATGGGATTTTTTTCCAGTGTGACCTGTTAAAAATTGTAATGATAATACTATGTTGAATAGTTGTGTGTGTCAACTTGGCTGGGCTAGGGGGTTCCCAGATATTTGGTCAGATATTATTCTGGGTGTTTCTCTGAAGGTATTATTGGATAAGATTAACATGTAAATTGGTGGAACTTTGAGTAAAGGAGATTGCCTTTCATAATAAAACTGGATCTCATCCAATCAGTGAAGGCTTGAATAGAATAAAAATACCACATTCCCATCCCACCCCCCACACTCCCTAGCAAAAAAGAATTCTATGGAGATGGCCTTCAGACTTGAACTAGAACATTGGTTCTCCTGGGTCTCTGGCCTACCAGCCTACCCTGTTGATATTAGATTTGTCGGCCTCCATAATCTTGTAAGCCAATCCCTTATAATAAATTTCCCTGTGTATATATATTTATATATAAGTAATCCATGTTTATGTATCATTTCATCTTTAACTTGATTATAATTTGTAAAGTGACTTCCTATGTAGTATCTTATTTAATCTCCACAAAATTCCTATAATAGAGTTAGAAAATGTATTATCAACATCCTGTTTTTACAGATAAGAAAAAACGGCTTGGAGAGGTCATCCAAGTTGCTCAGAACTCTACAGTCAATAGGCAAGAGACTGAATTTGAACTCAGGACTTCAGACTTACAGTGTACTTTTGACTCCACTAGATTAGCTATTTACCTGGAAAACTTTTAATAATCTTGGTGCTCAGGTTGCACTTCATAGGGATCAAATAAGAATGTGAGGGTGGGAGTCAGCCATCAGTACTTTTTAAAGATTCTCAGGTGATTCAAATATTGAGCAAAGTTTGGAAACTACTAGTCCTTTTAATCATAATTTAGCCTGACATTTATTTTTATTCAGAAAAAGTTTCTAAATCACCATTAACACATATTATAACTAGTTTCTTACCATTAATTTTATTCACAGAAGTAGTGAATGTTATCCCTAAACATAGAAACATAAAATTAAAAATAATTAGAATTTTTAATCAGTGAAATCACATATGCTAGAAATATTTAAAAAATAAATTGGCATTTATAAGCCCTATGAGAACAGGGATTAAATTCTTAGCTTCTTAATTTTGGTCCACCTAGCTGTCAATAAAAATAAAAATGAAAACAAAAATGCAATTCCTGAAAAAGGTTTTTTCCTGAGCAGAATCCCTGTTTATTTCTTTTAGGAGTTGCTTTCAAAGTTAGTTACTTATCTCATTCTCTTATTATCATCTCTACTCCTTTTCTGTTTTTTTCAAAGGAAATTTTGCTAATAAGATTAGAGGAAAAGAAGAAACTTTTACTATCAGTGGATATGAGAGAAGGTCATAGATATCAAATATGCCATGCTGTACTTCTTGTAAATCAGGAGTCCAGGAATTCAGGTCTAATTTGGCAGGATTTTCTGTGCCCAGTGGGCCAAGAGAATCCAATTCAGAATACTCCAGGAAGCCTGTCCTTATTGGAACCAGAGACTATTATGATAATGCTTTTGAGGTAGTCCTAGTGGAAAATTCAGTCAAATGTCTAGGTTGCCCATCAAGTACAGGTTTGTTATCAACAACTAACTTCAAAGCTTTTGGCTATAGTCAAAGGGATAAGTGTGTTTAAAAAAAAAAACCAACAACAACAAAAAAAACACAACACTAATACAAATAAAAAACCTTCTTAATAGCTCCAGGCGGGAGGACCCTCTGAAAAAGCCAGAAGTTGGTAGCAATGAGGATAGTATTCAGCGAGTACAACTAGAGCAGGTTAGTATCTTGCAAATAGCCAACCTCAGAGCTATCAAGCAGCTGAGTCCTTCCTTGTTTCTGGTGGGTTCTTCAGAGTAATTGGCCACAAAAGTTTTAAAAATTAAGGAAATAGCGGTGAGAACTCCCACATGGTTTATAAAAAATGTCTCCCTGACATATTGGCTACTTTTCAATGAGGTTTGGGGAGAGGGGACATTCCTTCCCTCCTCCCTCCATCCCTNCTTCCTTCCTTCCTTCCTTCCTTCCTTTCTTCTTTCCTTCCTTCCTTCCTTCCTTCCTTCCTTCCTTCCTTCCTTCCTTCCTCCCTCCCTTCCTCCCTCCCTTCCTTCCTAAGTAAATTTGGTCAGTTCAGTTTCATTCTTTTAAATACAATCAGTAACATTCAACACTAAGAAAAAGACATCAGTGTCAGTAGCACCTAGCAAGTGAAAACTTCCTACAGTAGAAAACTCACATAAGGCTGTCCTCAGAATATAATGACCTATAAGGGGAAAATCTACTTTATGGCACTGGTACAACTAAATTCTCTTGAATAGGATCCAAGATAAATTGATTTTATACTATATTTTGCTCTAGGGTGATTAGGAATTATAGAATTGACATTGGATTCAGAGTCACAAAATCAGCTCTCTTCTTGGCTCTGCTGCTAGCTAACTGTGCAATTTAAATTCTCTATGCATCAATTTCCTCATCTGTTTATAAATGGACATGAATATACTTTGTCTACCATACTGCCATAGGTTAATGTTAGGGTCAAATATGAAAGTACTTTGCCAAAAATGAAGTCTGAGGTATTAGTTTTCAGTTAAATCTTTTTAAAATTGCACTTTCACCTTTGTTTAAGAATGTAAAAAAGCTACCTATTGCCTATGCCATGCTTTTGAAACAGTGGGGTGTACATTGTGGCATGCTATAGTATCACAGGATAAGCACAACCTGCTTTTATGAAGTGTCAATACTGCATGAATATTTAGGCAGCAGTTTAAAACTTTGATAAGTAATAAGTAGGTTTTGTATTAATTATTAGCATAAAAATTTCTCCTGAATTTTAAAGATAACACAAGAGACTTCAAGGTAATTTTAGCAAGTGGCAAGTAGCTTCAACTATACTTCCAGAATCCTGAGGCACATGTATTTATGTTCCTCTCATCTACTGGGGACAATCAGACAGAATAGTTTGAGGAGAACCTAGTGCTGTATCAAATTCAAACTCTGCTATTTGATATATAAGGCCTTCCATAATACTGGATCTAATTATCTATTGATTCTCATTTCTACTACATCCTATGAATCTATGTTCTAACTGTTATATCTCTTCCTACCTGATACAGAGTGATTTCTGGGATGTTTTCCATATTTCATAAACAGCTTATTCCATAATATACTAGCATGCTTCTCTTGAATTAAACTTTCTTTATCCTAGGTACCTAGGAAAAGGAATTAGGTCCATTGTGTGTGTGTGTGTGTGTGTGCGTGTTCATCATACACCGACATAATCTGTAGACAAGTAGAGGGTAAGATAAATATTATTGGCATCCGGAAATGGGCATGTGTCTTCTTTTCCTAGACCTTCAGTTGGTGTTTTGAGTAAATATAGGTGGTAGCAAAGTTTTGTTATTGTTACCTCACCAG
Organism: Ailuropoda melanoleuca; assembly: GCF_002007445.2. NCBI lineage: Eukaryota > Metazoa > Chordata > Mammalia > Carnivora > Ursidae > Ailuropoda > Ailuropoda melanoleuca. Next base: position 71,930,298 of record NC_048219.1, on the reverse strand, counting down.
TTCAAGTTGGTGCTCTAGTGTTACTTCGTGTCTGTGGGTGGGGGACTGGACTATGGGAAGGTTTTCTTCAGTGTGTCTCTTCTACTCTGAGCCTTAGGCTTTCCTTATGTGTTGCATGTTTCAGAGGTTCTCTCTTTGTATTCTCGTCCCTCTCCTAGTGGTAGACTGCTCTTTCTTACTAGTCAATGCTTGTTAACCTGCCAGTAGGTCTGGGGCAGGGATGGCTATGCTTTTGTGCTTTCTGATGTCCTGGTTTAGATTCAGTCTTAGGCAGACTTCCTGTTTCTGGTTCTTGGGGTTGCAGCCTTCTCAATGATCACGTCCTTCCCTCAGTGGTAGTGATTCTCAAATGGTCTGAAGCCAGAAGGTTTTTCTACCTACCCTCAAGAAATTGAGAGAAAACTGTTTCATTCCCTTCCCCTTCACCTCCCAATCAAAACGAGTATTCACCTATTTATGTAGACGGAGTTTGCTGCCCTTCCTACGCTTACGCTTTTATTCTGTGGAGGAGGATCCAGGCAGGACTTTCTATTATTCAAAATGTAGATGTTCTCTTCCCCCAGATTTGTACCACAAAGTAGACTTTTCTTGATTCCTGCCCTGCCCATATGGTGATGTGTGTAAACAGCATGCGAATGGATGTAAACTCCCTTTGCATTTCTGGCTCCAGACGGCTTGATACTCTCATTCTTTGCTACACTCATATTTCAGGAAATTGTTACAAATTTGACAAAATTCTTCTTACCCATTTTTGAATGCCAACCCCATCTCCTGTCTGTGCTATGTCCTAGGTAAGCAATGCTTGAAGCCTGTCTTTAATTGAATTTCAGGCTATTTGATTGCCCTGAAATATCAATTCTCTGATAGTTCAAAAACAGTTATGGTTAAATAAATTATCTGGCTTTTTCCAGATGTTAGCAGGTGGGCACAACACTCTTAGTTCCAATTTTTATAGCATTTAAACTTTTTAAATAATATGATATATTAAACGAGAAATTAATGAATGTAAGAATTTAATTAAATACATTTACATCAGTGTATAAATGTTTGGGAAAATTTAATTTGTTAAATTTTACATTTTTAAAACTTTTAATTTGAAATAATTATAGAATCATAAGAAGTTGCAAAATTAGTAAAGAGAGTCCCATGACCTTTTACACAGCTTCTCCCATGCTTACCTTTTACCTAACTGTAGTATAATCTCAAAACCAGTGAACTGGCATTGGTACAGTACTCTTAACTGAACTACAGACCTTATTCAGAATTTACCAGTTTTAACATATACTCAGGTATGTGTGTGTAATTCTATGCAATTATATCTTATAGATTCATGTTAAGTACAATAATGGAATGTTCCTGTTGCCTCAAAGGAACACCCTTGTACCTCCCTTGAACTCCCTTCACCGACCACCACCATAACTATCTTCTGTCAATCACTAATATGTTTCTTTCTCTAAAAGTTTGTCATTTTCAAGATGTTCCATTTTGCCATTTCAAGAATGTTGTATAAATGGAATAGTATAATATGTAACCTTTTGATATTGGACGTTTTTTTTTTTAGTGCCCTTGAGATTCATTCAAGTTGTTGCATGTATAGCTAGGTCATTTGTTTGTATTTTTGAATAGTATCCCATTGTATGAATGTACTACAGTTTATACACCCATTAAAGGATTTTTTTTTCAGTTTTTGATTATTAACAATTAAATTGCAATGATTTATGTGCAAGTTTTTAAAATAATTTTTAAAAAGATTTTTATTTATTTATTTGAGAGAGAGAGCATGTGAGCAGGGAGAGGGGCGAAGGGAGAGGAAGAGAGAACCTCGAGCAGACTCCATGCTGAGCACAGAGCCTGATACTGGGCTCAATCCCAGGACCCTTAGATCATGACCTGAACCCAAATCAAGAGTTTGATGCTCAACCGACTGAGCCACCCAGGTGACCCTTATGTACAAGCTTTTATGTGAAATTAAGTTTTCATTTCTCTGAGATAAATGTGCAGAAGAGCAATTGTTGGATCATATGATTAGTATATATACAGTTTTATCAGAAACTACCAAATGATTTTTCAGAGTGGCTGTACCATTTTATGTTCCCACCAGCAATGTATGAGGGATCTAGTTTCTTTGCATCCTTATCAGCATTTGATATTATCATTATTTTGTAACTGTAACCATTTTAAAAGATATATGGTGCTATTCCATTGTGGTTTAATTTGTATTTCCTTAATAACCAATGATTTTGAACATCTCTTTGTGCTTTTTATGATCTGTATATTTTCTTTGGTCTGTTTATATCTTTTGCCTATTTTCCAATTGAATCCTTTGGGCTTTGTTACTCTTTCTAGACATGCAGTTTGCAAATATTTTCACCCAGTTTGGAAATTGTTTTTCATATGCTTGACAAAATCTTTTGCAGAAAAAAATTAATTTTAATGAAGTTGAATTTATTATATTTTTTTAGTGATTGTGCTTTTTGTTGTCATGTCCAGGAACCCTTTGCCTAGTCTTTCTTCCTCTGTTTTCTTCTAAAAATTTTATAATTTTGTATCTTTCAATGAAATTTATGATCCATTTTGAGTTAATTTTTCTATAAGCGTAAGGTTTTATATCAAGGCTTGTGTATTTATTTTGGTCACGGTTTAATTGCTGCAGCGTCATTTGCTGAAATGCATTCATTTTAGCTAGGAATACTAATTCAAAAAGATAAAAAAGCTACTAGTGACTATATCTACATATATTAATTTGGAAAAAGAAATATTTACTTTTAATAGTACTCAAAGGAATACAAATTAAAACTATAGTAAGATGAAACTTTATTCCCTTACTTATACATTCTTTAATGTTCTTGCTTTCTTTATGTAGATCTGAGTTTCTAATCTATATCATTTTCCTTCTCTTTAAAGAACATGTTCTAGTATTTCTTGCAAGGCAGATCCACTGGCAACAAATTCCTTCAATTTTTGTTTGCCTGAAAGAACCTTTACTTTTCCTTCACTTTTGAAGGATAAGTTCACTTGGCTTGTTTGTTTGTTTTCTCTCTGTCAATACTTTGAATATTTTTCTCCATTTCTTGCTTGCATGGTGTTTAGGTCCATTCAGACTGCTATAACAAAATACCATAAACTAGGCAGCTTATAAACAATAGCTTTTTTTTTTTCCCCTCACAGTTCTGGAGGCTGGGAAATCTAAGATGAAGGTGCCAGAAGATTTGGTGTCTGGTGATGGTCCACCTCCTGATTCATAGACAGCCACCTTTTTGCTGTATCCTAACATGGTGGAAAGTGTGGAGTTCTATGGGGTGTCTTTTATAAGGACACTAATCCCATTTATTAGTGCTCCACCATTATGATCAAATCACCTCTCAAAGACCCCACCTCCAAATACTATCACATTGAGGATTAGTATTTCAACATACTAATTTTGGGGTGGGAGGTCATTCAGTCTCTGGTACATGATTTCTTGGGAGAAGTTGGAAGTAATTCTGTAATTCTTTTCTTTACTCCTCTATAAGTAAGGCATTTTTTCTTTCTGGTTTCTTTCAGGAATTTTTTTTTTTTTTTAATGGGGCGCCTGGGTGGCTCAGTTGGTTAAGTGTCTCCCTCGGTTCAGGTCATGATCCCAGAGTCCAGGGATTGAGTTCCAAAGCAGGCTCCCTGCTCAGCAGGCAGTCTGCTTTTCCCTCTCCCTCTGTGCCCCTCCCCTTGCTTGTTTTCTCTCTCTGTCTCCTCCCCACCTTAATTAATTAATTAATTAAATCTAAAAAAACAGGATTTTTAAAAAATCTTTAATTTTTTGTAGTTTGAAAAATATATGCATAAATGTAGTTTCTTTGGCATTTATCCTTGGTATTTTCTGAGCTTCCTGGATCTTTAGTTGGTATCTGACAATAATTTGGGGAAATTCTCAATTATTATTGTTTCAAATATTTTTTTTTCCCCTTTTTCTCTTCTCCTTCTGTTATTACCAGTACATATGTGTTACATCTTTTGAGTTGTGCCATCATTCGTCAGTATTCCTTTTTTTCCCCTGGTCTTTTTCTCTTTGCTTCTCAGTTTGGGAAAGTTCTATTGAGATATTCTGAAGCTTAAGTTTTTCCTCAACTGTGTCCAGTGTACTAATATGACCTTCAAAGGCATTTTTCATGTCTGTTAGAGTACTTATTTTTTTTTAAAGATTTTATTTATTTATTTGACAAAGAGAGATAGAGACAGCCAGTGAGAGAGGGAACACAAGCAGGGGAAGTGGCAGAGGAAGAAGCAAGCTCCCAGAAGAGCAGGGAGCCTGATGCGGGGCTCCATCCCAGGACTCTGGGATCACACCCTGAGCCGAAGGCAGACACTTAATGACTGAGCCACCCAGGTGCCCCTAGAGTGCTTTTGATCTAGCATTTCATGTTGGTTCTTTCTTAAAATTTCCATCTTTTTGCTTACATTGCCCTTCTATTGTCTACTTTGTTTATTGGAGCCCTTTGTGTAATCACAGTTGTATTAAATTCCTGGTCTGATAATTATCCAAATTCCAATATTGGAATATTGCTATTATCCTGCCATATCTGGATCTGGTTTTGATGCTTGCTCTTCCACCTGTGTGTTTTTGCCTTTTAATATGTGTTGTGATTTCTTTTCTTGATAGCTGGGCATGATGTACTGGGTAAAAGGAACTGCTGTAAATACACTTTTAGTAATTTGGTGGTAAAGGGTGGGGGAGGGGAAGCATTTTATAGTCCTGTGATTAGGTCTCATTTTTTTTGGTAAGTCTGTGCTTCTGGAATGTGAACCTTACATGTGCTTCTCAGTTATCAGCCCCTCCCCACCAAATTTAGGTGGTACAGGATGGCTGGAGGGAGCTAGAGTTGGGTATTTTTCTCCCCCTAGGTCAGTTAGGCTCAGATAAAACCCAGCAGGTTAGGCTCTTGTTAGTTTCTCCTAAGGGCAGAATTTGTTAAGAATAGAACGCTCTGGCATATTTCAAAAAAGTTTCTTTCCCCCTTCCCCTGCCAGAACAATGAGATTTTTCTTTAATATGTACATGATGAGAACCTGGTAGAGATCCAGGAGGTAAAATTCACAAAAGCATGGGGGACTCCCAATGACTGGATCTTCTTGGAGTTTTTAAGTCTCAGACTTGTCCAGACTAAACCTCTACCAATTTGTCAATTATACTGCACGTTTTAAAAACTGGTTCCTGGGGAGGTAGCTGCTTCAGGAAGTTGTGATTCTCTGTACTCACCTCTAGTTCTCTGCGATTTGGGGGGCAGCAGTTCGCCCTGTGATCTCACTTCTTTTATGAATCTAAAAATAGTTGTTGGTTTTTCAGTTTGTTTAGATTTTTACTTGTTAGGACAGGGTGGTGATTTTTAAATTTCTTGCATGCTGGACTGGAAACTGAAGTCCTGGTACTATTATTTTATTGTATATAAAAGCCCATTGGGCAGTTAAGAATCTAGTACCATCAATATGGTGGTATCCACTATAGTACTATTATGAGGACGAAGCTTACTTTCTTGAGGAAACATTGAAAAATAGTGGTTTAGGAGAAAAGTAGAATATAAACTAAACAAAGCAAATCCATTACACAACTTTAAGGATCATTAACATTTGATTTAGAAAAATACTTTTCTTTATAGCACATCATATATTTTATATTTTATGTAAACATGCTCTTAAACAATGCTATTAAAAAGAGATGGCTACACTTCTCTTGTGCTCTTCCATATTCGTTTTGCAAGAAGCAGTATCCAAATCTCAAATGGCTAGGCAATGCTTCTTATACTCCCTTGGCATTAGCATCTTTGATGATATCCAGAGATATCAGGGTAACCTTTCTCACCATTAGGGAGCTATAAAATCTTTAAACCACTGCAAGAAATTTTAGGTTATTTTGTAGTAAAATGAAACCTAGAGAATTTAGATTTAATCTGGTGTTAATGAATGAATATTAAATAATGTAGAGTCTCCCAGCAAGTCTTAAGTTTTATTTTTTTTATCCAAAGATATGATACAGTATTTAATCAAAATTCTGACATTATTAAGTACAGTTTAAAATAAGTTTAAAAGTTAAAGATACTGAGATATTATGCATATAAAGCAGAAGAAAATTTATGCCTATTTATTTTTATGTTATATTTGATTTTAAGTAAGACTTATCCAAAAATTGGGCTACATTAAAGATATACCATATAACTAGATCTCTAAAATTTATGGTGTTGAAAGGGAGCATAATATTTTAATTAAGTTAGAATTTAAACCTATCATGTTAGCAAATGTTACAAGTGCAACAAAATAATAGTTTTTGAGTTTTGTTTGTGATAGTGTGTCTGAATATATCAAGCAGTACATACTTGTTATGAATAAATAATTTCCTGGATTCCCTATGAGCTGCATTGTGTCCAAAATTACTAAATTGCAGTTTATTCTTAATTTTAAAATAAGTCAATATTTAGAAAGGCCCTTAAATTTTCAAATAATAGCTTATGTCTTATCTTTCTAGAAAGGCTATATTTAACACTATATGTTTTTCAGGATTGTTGTATATGTTATTTATAAAATGTGCTTAAAGCTGCTTCTGAAATGTCCATATTAATTTGAAGAGGCAGATGGTATGCATAAATGAGTACCTTTATTGCCTCCATTAATTTAATCTTTTTTTCCGATAAACTTCCAGCCTGAATACTATAAAGTGATTTAACACATTTTTCTCTCTGTGCTTTTACGTTGAGAGAATAGGGAGAAAATAAAATTAGTTTTATCCACCCCAACCACCATCCTTATAAACCCATGGGAAAAAGAAGTACAAAACCTGAGAAGGCATGGTTCAAAGAAGTACAAGTTTAGGAAAAGGAGAAAACTGGGAGCACTTTCAAGTCTGTAGCCTTACTCAGCAGCTCTGATCCTCATACACTTACTGCTTCTCTTTACATGTAAGGGGAAATGTCATTCCTCTCTCTTCCTATCTTCTGTTTATGTCTTACCCTTCCAGAAGCAAAAGGGAGCATTGATCCTGATTGTTCCCTAAAAGCTAAGAAATGTCCACACTCCTCAAGCATAGATTGGTAGAAACTTTCTTTTCCTTTCCAGTTATGTGTTTGACTGGAATGAAGTTCAGTGCTAGTAAAATTGCCTTTTCCCCCAAGCTCAACTCACAACCCTGAGATCAAGAGTCGGATGCTTGGACCACTGAGCCACCCAGGTGCCCTAAGCAGTTTGGTTTTTAGATACAAGTTCTCTAACTAAAACTTTGGATATTGGTCTTATCTTCCTCTAATTTTCTAATGTTATTTTATTGAATTAGGAGTAAACAGAGAACAAGGAGGCCCCAACAATATGCTTATAATGAAATAAAACCAATTCCAGGTAGGCCTATTCTAAGTCACTCTAAACACAATTTTAGTAGAATTTACAAGGAAGGAAATACTGACATGGACTCTACAGTAGAGATTTTGTTATTTCTAATTGTTTACCCCCGCATGCACACAGAGTGTGTGAATACATTATTGCCCATTGCCATGTGACCTGCAACATCTCTCTGTGAGACAGGATCGTACTGCTGTTTCATGCCCCACTGATTATGTGAGTAGCTCTGACCAGTGGAATATGAGTAAAAGTGATGTGTAACACCATTGACCAGCAACTGGAAGAATATTTGCTTTGTTCCAACATTATTCTTCTTCCTTTGGCATGAAAACAAGATAGGGATATTCTTTCAGCCTTGGTTCTACAATGAAGACTGTAAGAAGTAAAGCACGGTGAGCTATGAAGGACAAGTAATAACAGTGAGAAATAAATCTTTCTTTTTGTAAACCACTAAGATTTTAGGCTAAGTTATTACTACAAAATAACTTGACAAAGTTATTAGCAAAGCCAATATAAACTCTAAGTGAACTAGAGCACTAATGTGAACAATTGGGCATCTTAACTCACATTCTAACTCTAAGGTAAGTTTTCTCTTTCTTTCTTTTCTCCTTTCTTTTCCTTCTTTCCTTGTTCATGCTGTGTGTGTGTGTGTGTGTGTGTTTGCACACACTCATATGAAAATTAGGTCATCCATAGTAAATCAAAAATGTTTTTAAGAATTTTAGAACTGACAATTTAAAAACACGAAGCACTCTTAAGTAGAAACAGAAACTTGAAAACTGCAAAGTTGACCTCGAAAAATGAAAGAAACCAACTGAAAAAATGTTGATTGAGTCAATTATCATTGGAACTGCTATGATAAAAAAACAAAAGTCTTAATCTTTTTAGTTTGCTGAGTGTTCAATTTTATTCTCTATTCTGGTCAGTAAAAAATGAGAGAAACTTTACGTAATCATTATATGTTATTCCCATCACTATTATACACATGGCAATAAGAATAATAATGGAGTTAATCAAACTAAAACAACTGTATTTCTGTGCCATGCATGAGAAGGAAATCAATGATCTTCCCTGACGTTGATTATCTGGTATCTTCTCTATTATATATGATGTTACCAATGATAGTTCTTTTTAGTCAAAGGGATGAAAATTCTTCTTTATATCTGTTCCCATATTTTTTTAATTAATTCTTTTGGTCGCTTAGGGTATGTGTGATTATCCTGGCCGTACTAAGGACACAGGACTGATTGACTTCAGTTGAGGTTGTCCTAATTAGTCTAGACTAGGTCCATTTTTGAAGCCTCACAGATGCAGTGTTGGTTAAATCCCAAATGCTGTGCTTCTTCAAGAAATACAAGCCGTCTTTCTTTTCTGGGGGTAATAATTTTATAATGCTCCTGATATTAATTTATATGCTCTATTTTATTGTTTTCAATCTTGTATTTATTCAGTGGGACATTCAATTGTAGCAATTAAGGTAATAAATAATCTCTAATCTCATATTTATTCTAGTGAATCAAGGGGAAGTGTTTAAAGAGTTTATGTACCTTTTTCAATATTGTCTTATTAAAATTTCTCTAGAATTTAAAAGAACATAGACCAAGTACTTAAAATGAATTTGTAACAAGAACCTCCTTTCTCACTCTCCCCCTATCTCTCTCTGTCACACATATGTGTGCATACACGTGTACCCATGTGCGCATGCACACACACACACACACACACACACCTGCTATCTTAGGTTTCTTTGCTGTTGTGGATACTTACAATGAAAGAATAAAGCATCTTTCCTTTCCATAGTCACTCCATTCCCTAAAAAAATCCTCGTCATGTTTTTAAAGATCCAAGTTTCCACAGTAACACATTTGAGAGGGAAATGCACAACATATTTTTTAGACCAAATTATTTCAGTGAAGTAGGCAATAAAAGTGAATTTTCGGTGGGAGTGGAAGATATGCTAGTCCAAGAGTATGAAGTTACCTGAGACTTACCAAAGGGGCTTTGGCATTTCTGCATACTACAGAAACCCTTGTCCAGATGGCATAATATTATTCCACATTGGGGATGAGATTGAAGATTGATGTGTGTTACCAGGTAGAGGTCAGTGGAGTGAATTAGGGTGACATGAATCTTTGAGTTTGGTTAAACTCAGAGAGTACCACCGCCTGAGAAGCAGCCAACATCACTGCTTGCAGCAATGTGAATCTAAAGTAACCATAGTAAGGTGGAAATAATGATGGGCTATTTTTCAGACATCATATAAACTAAGAATTTCTTTGATTTTTCATGGAAACGAATCCCAATATTGACTGAACTGAATTTGTGGCCAGCAAGTTATGTAGAGCCTTGAAGGATATTTGATTTAGAAGGATGAGTCATTATGAAATTTCTTAGCCTTGAATATTATGGGGTAAAATCAATACCAGTTATATACGGAATAAATTGGGGATTATTACAAAGCTTTGTGCAACATATATTTATAAGGAAGACGAATAGTAATACTTAGAATTGGAGGTAGTTAATTTTGAGATAATGGTTATAGCCATGTTGGAGAATTAATGCATAGTGGGCACTCGTAAAGCTCTCTGGATCTGGTGAATACCAATGAGCTGATGAGAGATTAAGTGTGGAGGGAGCTAATATTAAGAACTGTGAGCAGATATATAGTAATTGGCAGAATCTTCAGTAAGGGGAGAGAAATTAGCCTTTTCCAATGAATTTCTTTGTGATTCCCAAGAGACTGCTAAGAAATAAAGGGTATAGAAGAGGAAATTTAAGTTCCCTGTTTCAGGCTATGAATTTCAAAAATAACTTACCCATTTCCATCTGAGAGTTGAACACACAGCAGCCAATGTCTCCAGGGTCCTAGAGGAGTGTTTTTCAAGTTGCCTTTTGAGACCCATTAGTGAATCATGAAATCAAATTGGAGAATCATACACACAAAAGCATTTTTTTAAAACATTTAAGTACAACAGAATAAAATGGAAATATTTGGTTTCATCACATGTAGTAAGAGTCTGTATTATTTTATTTTTATTATCTATATTTTATATACCTATAAATACATATAAATTTGTGTAATGGATCACAGTGAAAACTATATTTCTGCTGAAGCTCAGGTGAAATGAATTGTAGACCTCTGACATATTCTGCTGAAATTTCCATATATCCTCAAATTTGAATATAATTTATACATAGGCTGAAATATTTTGACTAGAACTAGGGAACAATATTCTTCCAATGAAGAAAATTATAAATAGTCCCAAACTGAGGACTTTTGAAGGGCATAAAACTTCTGGGTTGGTTGAGAAGATATTTGAAAAGAATTCACTGCTAGAGGAATGGAAATTATCTGAGGTCATAGAACACTACAATGATAAAATGGGACTAGAATCTGAGTTGGAGTCCATTTGATTCTCAGAAGTGTTCAGTTCTATGGCTGAATGTTTGAGTAGGTTAGAACAAGCTTAGAACAAGTTTAGAACAGGATCATCTTTTTAAAATGCCAACCAGAGGGCTGGTTATAGGTTTCAACATTGATTGCAAGGCCAGACACTTTGGAGACTTGGCCAGAGGAGGCATAGATCCAGAAAGTGTGTCTCAGGCCCAGCATGACCAGGCACTGGGAGAGGCTGCTCTGAGTAAACTGTCTGCTGTGAGCTCCACCTGATGGAAATTGAACTCCTCCCGAGAACTGTTGTCAACTTTTAAGTTCATTGGAGAAGGGAAGGAGGGGGAAGTGTTGGTTCATTCCAGAAGAGAATCAGATATGAGAGATAATTTTAGTAACCCAAATTCATACTCTGCCAGCTAGGACACATGGAGACTTAATAATATGCAACTAAAGACTCAATGTTGCTTTGTCTTCTATTAAGCCACCGGTGGATGCTTCCACAGGCCCCTTGAAAACCCAATACTTTGTTATCTGAACAATCCCTTTCCATACCATTTTGGGGTAGCCAAAATTGAAGATTCTGAAAAGTATCCTGAACCTGAGTGAAGACTATAAAAGCTCAACTACAGACATGAAGGGGAACATTTCAGAGTGGTCTAATATTTCAAAGAAACATAAGGGGCATTTGCTTTGCTTTGTTGGTAGGAATGTTGGACATTTCATGCAGACTGATCTTGCATGTGAGAAAGCTAAAACCTTAAGAGAGTAGAAAAAATTGCCAAGGCTGAGCCTGAGATGAATGGACAGGAGTTTAAGAGCCAAATCTGTCAGTTTGAAGCCTCAGGGCTTACCAGATAGATAGTTTTCAGAATTCTGAACTAACAACAATGCAGCCAAAAGAGCAATAGTAAAGATGGTAACATTCATGGAATTATGGATTGGGTACTTTCCCTGGTTTTCTGTCACCACAGAAATCTAGAAATTTTATGTGATCCCATGGAGAATTATTGAGGAGACCCCAGAGAGACTGACATTGAATTTTTTGCCAACCAATACTGTTTTGATTTAAAACAGTAATAGAATATGAAAGTTTATAAACCCTAGTGTGATGTGAGATGCACACAAATACATATACAACTAATATATAAGTTAAAATAAGTTTATTTTTCTAGTGTGTTCTCATTTCAAATATATTCATACATGTTAGGTTCAGTGTAAAGTTTGTGTGTGGGCTCTGGTGTCAGAGAGCTAGGTCTTGGATCTCAGCTGTACCACTTTAACTATGATCTTGGTCAACTTGCTTACCTCTCTGAATTTTAGTTTCTCACACATAAATGGGGATGGTAACATTGCCAGTCTGATTAAGTTGTTGCTTAGCAAGTTCTCTAGAATATGGCACTTAATAAAAAAAAAATTCTCTTATTAAAAAGATGAGCTATCTCCTTGTTGGGTAGCATGCATTTGATTTTTTTAAGTTATTTTTGTAAGTATTTTTTGTTTACTTTTATAGATGTGATTTTCTCTCCAAATTGTACATTGATACTGACACATCATAAACTAGTTTTGAACCTATGCATCTTTAGACTTGTTTCTCCCACTCATCTGCACCCCCAAATTCTTGACCCAGGGCTTTTCTAGTATTTTCTCTTCTCTGGTCCCAGTTTTGTATTTCCTCTGAGGCATTAAAATTTTTGGAGACAATTTTACTTCTAGTCTCATGATTGAGACTAAGAATCAAATTTGTACTTCATCTACCACTGCATAACCCATCCAAATACTTGACATTGAATCCCAGGCTTCTTAATTTGTGTATTCAGTCAACAAATATTAATTGCTTGTCTTCTCTATGCCAGGCACTGTGAAAATCACTAGGGACTTTCGCAGAACGAAAGAAGAATCCCTGATTTCCATTGACCCAGCTATAAATTTTACGTTTCCGTGGTATGGTTCTATTAGTCAATTAAGTTCCCCTTTTACTTAAATCAGTTTGAATTGTGTTTTTTTTCCACTTGTAACCCTAAATGTTTTGGCTTACACTGGCCAACTTCATCATACATTAAATCATCATATGCACTAATGTCTTTTCTCTACCATCTATTCTACTCCATTGATTTATCTATCTGTACCAGTACTTAAACTGCATTGTTTTAATTATTGTAGTTTTATAATATACTTGTTACTGGAAGAGTTTTCCATCATCACACATTCAAATTATGTTTTTTGGGTATTTTACATGTTGATTTTTCTAAACTAAATTTAGATTTAAGTTTTAAGAAAAACTTAGAACAAGAACAGTGAAATATGTGTTGGTCTTTTTATTGGGATTATATTAATTTGTGTGTTAATTTTGAAAGAGTGAATATTTACAATACTGAATTTGACAATACAAAAGAAATTTCCTTGAGATACTGAGCACAAGATTTATACAGTTCTTGGATGACAACCTGACACTTAGATTTCATGTAATTGTTGGCTTGTAAATATTTCTATATTTCACAGGCTTATTTCTGTCATGGATCCTTTCGTGGCACATCCAGAAAAATGAATATAATATTTCTTGGGCTAATTAATTCACATCAAGAGCAGTGAAGCTAAAACTTGCAGGTGCTCCATCCTGGGCCACTCAAGCGGGGGTCAGGATGTGATCCCTGAGTGAGCCAAGGGCCATCCCTTACCAGAGTCACCTGAACAGGAGTTATGAGGGGAGCCCCGGCAACAGGAAGTGGTCCAGGGAGAGTTGTAAAAAATGCAGGGGGTGTAATTTGAAAAAAAAATTAAATAAACATTACATGTTTTAGGACTGAATTTCAAGAGTGACCCCTGGCTCAAGAGGCCTCAGCTCTTGGGAAAGATTCAAACCAGGACAGCTCCAAAAACCTTTGCAGCAGAAATGCTGGACCTTCCTTTAAGAACCAGAATTTTAACATGACCCATCTCAGCAAATTCTCTTATTTTTACCCCTCAATTCAAAATTCTAAGTTCCTAGATGGAGAATGTGGGCTAACAGTATTAATTTTCTCTAGTTTGCTGATATCTAATGGCCACTGTGAGTTGGTCATCTGATAGAACTGTGGCCACAATAACCCGATTTCTGTGCATCAATGATAATAACTAGAGTGAAAAGGATTTTTACCGTACTGATGTTCTCCAGAACTATCATTTAAAATTCTAATTTTTCTAGAATTATTTGGTACATCCACTGTTCCCACTAATAAAATAATTTTTAAGATCTATTTAATTGTTAATTATTTAATTCTGCCTCGGCCATAGGCCTTTCTAAAACAAACATCCTACTTGGGAATTCTTTACATCTTGAAGATGAATTAGAAGAACATAAAATCGGCCCCAGATACTTTCTCACAAGGAAGTACCTGAAGAAAATATTAGTGTTAGTAATTACAAGTTTTAAAAAATTAGTTTTAAGTCTGCATCTAAAAATACTGAAAAAGCTATTTCTTTAAGCTGTTACATAAAACTTGAGTTCGTGTGATTGAATCCTGAAACTGCTTCATCAGCATTAACCAAAATCCTCATTTCTAGGACTAAAAGAGTCTGTAATTCTTTACATTAATCAGTTAATGTTAGAGGGGAAGAGAAGCTTAATGGCTTGGTAATGTTGTCATCATTTATATAGCTAATATTCAAACACGTACTTTTTGGTGGAGCCAGCCCAAAAAGGCCTTGCCTCCTAACTGATCTCAGCTGTAGTCAGTTTCTATTTAGTGTGGCAAATGGCCAAGATAGTGACCACAGGAGCAGTTTGTTTGTTGCACAATGATACAAAACTTTTAAAATTGGGCTATTGTATTTTAATAATAAATTTCTAATAAAAATAAATTACTTGGTTTAATTTCATATTTATCCTCATATTCTATAAGTTCATTCCATGTTGATGATTTTTGACTTTAAAACATTGATTGGCTGAATGTTGATTTTAATCCTCAAGCATTAAATCATTCACCAAAAAACATGTCCAGTGTGTCTCTGTTATAGATAAAATATCTATAAATAGTGGTTCTGGCAAGGGAGCACGGGGACTTATATGCCTTTCTTATGGCTACTTTGACTCATGATGAACAGATACAAGATGGCATATGATACTTTTACTGAAGATAATAGCTACAGCATTAAAAATAATGATTTTTTAAAAGTTATATAAGATAATATATATAAAGAGCTTAACAAGAATTTGAATTACCTTGACTGTGAAAGATTTAGCCTGTTATGTAGGTTAAATAAGGCCTACAATTTTCATCTTTATCAGTACTGTTGGTAAATATGATGTTTTAAAAAAATCACTTGCTAGCCTCTGAGAACATCTTATTTGTAGTAATTTACTTCCTAAATGACAGCCATGAAAAAGAAATAATTCTGAGCAGTTTATATTACATAGGTTTATGTCCTTATGGAGTTTACAATTTTAAGTTTCCAAATTAAAAAAGAGAGAAATATATGAAACAGCACACCATACTTTTTAGCTTCACCCAAGAGTTACTGAGAACAACATGGATCATGGAAGCTCATCTATAGTCCTTCACAATTTACTCTTTCTTAAAGTTTCCTAAAATTGTAATTAGTCCCTCTTTGCCTACTTACCTTGAGGAATAAGTCCTATGTAACACTTCTTTGATTAATAGAGCTCTGTTGTTTCTTCCATGGAAAATGACTCATTTACCAAATTAAATGTTACATTTTTTAAAAGGATTCTATTTATTTGAGAGAAAGAGAGTATAAGCAAGGGCAGAGGAAGGCAGAGAGAGAATCAGGCTCCCCACTGAGCAGGGAGTCCGATGTGGGGCTCGATCTCAGGATCCTGAGACCATGACCTGAACAGAATTCGTCTGCTTAACCAGCTGAGCTATGCAGATGCCCCCAAATGGTACATTTTTTAAGGTTTGTTTATGACTTATTTTTTTATGACTTTCTCTAAGCTACAAACCTAGTGATTTATCTTTACCTTAAATTTTGTTAGAATAATGAATTTATCCATTTAATGTTAATTTATAGTACACTTGTATAAGTCAGAATTTCTCAAGTTGAATTGACAGAAACTTAAATTGAAAAGAAATGTCAATTCTAGAGAAGAATTCATACTTTTTTACTTGGGTCATCTGCTTAATGCTGAACCAACTTTTGTTGCTAGAAATATGTGGTACTCTGATGGGTCCAGACTGGGCTATTTGCCAAATTCAGAGAAGCGGTGGTAGAGGTGGATGTTGAAGACTTAGATACAAGAAAAGAGAAAACTTGTATCTTCTCTGGAATATAATTTCCATGAGTGTAAAATTTTATTTTTGTTTTTTTACTTACTGCTGTATATTCAGTTTTGGAAGAGTATCTGGCTCAAAATAGATGCTCCATAAATGCATTGTTGAATAAATGAATGAATAAATGAACGAATAGACAACAATATTCCCTAATGCATTTCCCTACCCGTGTGAGATACACTGCTATTTTCTAGGGATGCAATGTTCACTTTATTCTGAGGTCAATGATATGCCAAAGCATTGTTAAATATTGTGACTCCTGTTTTGTATATTTCTAATTATCATAATTGGAGTTATTCCATAATTCTTCAGTATATGCTGGTTTTCATAACTTGCACTGAAAACTTATTAAGAACAAAGTTGATGTTTTTACTTTTTTTGGAGTCCTAATAGAACAAGTAAATGTTTGTTTAGTTGAATCATGTTTCACTAAGAAGGGGCTGAAAATGAGTCTACTAATCAAGTAAGGGGTTAATTTGGTGGAATCTTCTCCATTCTTTGTAGTATCTATATATTCAGTTCTGCTGGTTAAATGATCTTCTCTATTATATCTGTTAATATTATCTTGTTATTTCTTCTGTAAGGTCTAGAGGTATGAGAGTGAATTATTAAACACAGCTGCAAAATTATAACACACTTAAAACTATTTTATAGGTGACATATTTTTAATTAAATTATTTAGATGATTACAGCATGTAATTTAAAGATACAGGTGTTCAAACTTTTTATCAGCACCTATGTTCTTTGAGAATGATGAACTGTAGACTAAGACATGTGCTCCTATTTCTATGCTTCCTCTAGCTTTCATCTAGCCTGAAGTACATGAATATTCAAGTGATAATGCCTGATTCCTATTTATGATATAACCATCAATTAATTACACATGTGGAGATTAAGTTTTGAATTAATTTATTCATTCAACATTTTTATGCCTCCATAATTATTTTTCTAATAACTCTTCAATATTCTACTTTTTGGAGTATTTTTATAATAGTGAGATAAGACGTCATTATTTCTAATTAATGGTTATATTGCATGGTAATAGGTATAATTTTAAATGCTTATTTTTACTTGAACTATGTAGTGCTTTGATTAAAAATATTTTCCTAATATTATGAATATTTTATTCTTGAAAAAAAATTGGATAACCTGTTTATAAATGGAAATCAGAATCTTTGGGAGGGAGGTCTTTGGCAAGGCAATTATTTTACACAAACAACTAAATCCGTGGGAGGGGACCACACGAAGCCTGAATCCCCTTTTGAACCCTCCGTAGCATACTCCAGGGAAAGTCACTGACTGAAGATTGTTTAAATGACAGCAGTAGGGTGCATAGTAACACTGCTCCTCAAAGGAAGCATCACCTTATCTGACCTAGCCTTGGAGTAAACCAGGCGCCTGCTTCAGCCAGTTGACGATAATGTCTCCAATCATTTCCATTTTTTAGCATTCAGAGCCATTTGAGGACATCTTTTGTTTGTTTATTAGATCTTCACAGGATATATTTTGTTGAAAACTTAAGATGAACTTGATTTTTAGTTGAACCTTAGCCTCTGACAATATATGATTCTAAGGATTTCTGCAATTCTGTGATGTATTTGTTCTTGTGGCATACATCAATTGCCCCAGTGATGAGATCTCACAATGTGTTCTTACCTGCCTCAGTCATTTGGTAAAGTAAAAGCGGTTATCTTTTCACTTAGCAATAGGTAATAGTTAAACGGTTGCCTTTTTCACTTAATCTTTTCTGAGACATTAAATTTATGTTGTTTTTCTTGTAGTTTCTTATTTTAAAGAAATACAGAGTGTCATTTGTGGAGAGAACCATTATGCAGCTTGAAACCTAGACAGTCTATAGAAAGTGATCCTCTTGGCAGAGAGTTCCAAATATAGGGAGCTATGAAGAACACTGTGTTGGTTTTGATTATACAGCATGTTGAGTTGTGATTCTGTCCATCTCTTCACTGAAAGATCAGTGGTGAAGCATATGCCCTTAGCTGCCAGAGTCAACACTCACAGCTTTCTTTCCATTCTGTGAGAAGAACTTCAAATGTTCTTATTCATAAAAGTTTATACTGCAGCCTGTTGGCCTGAACTAAAAACACACAGTATTCCATGTCCTATTAAGAATTCCAACCTGGAAAGGTCAGCTGTTAAGTTTATCACAGTGTTTATGAGGGCAATGATTATTTACTTAGCATTGTAGAATAACTGAGATATGTTTTTAATTCATAAATTAGAATGTATTATTGATACAGTAATTAGGAATATAGAATCATGATTTATCTATTAGAGCACATCTTTTTCAAAGTTTTTTACTCATACTTCTGTATATAAAAGCAACCCAGTGTTCTTAAAAAGTCACAATTATACATGGGTTTGTGAGTGGAAGTATTCATTTTCCCCCTTTGTTTTCACTTGTATCATATTAAAAGGAACTTTCAAGCCAATTAACTAATTTCAAAAAAGAAAAAAAAAACACCCACCTGATTGATTGTTAATCATGAAGTCTGAACAATGTCTTATCCAAATTTACAGAAATAAGTAATACAGAAGGAAATTTTTAATAACATAAGACACAATACTTTAGTACTACCTGCTTATTAATTCTGATAGTCTAAAATACCGTATTTTTTCTCATTTCTTTTTATTCAGTAATAAATTAATTTAACAAGGATATAGATGCTGAGCAGAGGAACATACTGTCACAGCATCCAGAATTAGCCAAATGGCAGAGTCAGAGTGAAATTTGACTTTTGGTATCAAATAAAATTTGCTTTTCAAAACTACCCTCAGTTTCGACAATTTGCTGAAAAGACTCAAAGAACTCACTGAAACCTATCTTATTCATGGTTGCATTTATTACAAAGAAAAGATATAGAAAATCAGCTAAAGGAAGAGATGCAAAGGGCAAAATTTGGCAGGGGTCTAAATGCAGAGCTTCCCTCTCTCTATGGAGTCATGAATGACCCTAACTCCTCCTGGACACAGTGTGTGAAAATATGCAGAGTATTATCAACCAGGAAAGTTCACCTGAGTCTTTTGACATCCAGAGTTTTTATTGGGGCTCAATCACATACTGTCTACATGGCTGTCCTTTATTTTCTAGCTCCTCTTGGAGGTCAGGCTAATATCTTCAGTCTCCAGTTCTTCCAGTGGTTGGCACTTATACCGGATGGCCCAAAGTGCCCATCATAAATCACACGGTTAGACTGTCTTATTTTAATTTTGGAAGGTAAGAAAGGAGGTAGGGCAAACTTAGAAAATACATAGATGAAAGTAGAAAATACTTAGGGCAAAAGAGCAAGAAGCTAAGAAATGCTGTGTAGTACTTTTGATGTATTGAATCACAGAATTTGAAAATAAAGGGATATTAGTAATCACCTAATGGTATGAATTTTTTATTCACATGTGAGAAAACCTAGAGAAATTAGAAGAATTGGCAGTTTACACAATGTTTATGGATGAGCATCAACTAGGATTTAGGTTTTTAAAACTTCTCTATTTAGGGGCGCCTGGGTGGCTCAGTCGTTAAGCATCTGCCTTCGGCTCAGGGCGTGATCCCGGAGTCCTGGGATTGAGCCCCACATCAGGCTCCTCCGCTGGGAGGCTGCTTCTTCCTCTCCCACTTCCCCTGCTTGTGTTCCCTCTCTCACTGACTATTTCTCTCTCTAATAAATAAATAAAATCTTAAAAAAAAACNACATCAGGCTCCTCCGCTGGGAGCCTGCTTCTTCCTCTCCCACTTCCCCTGCTTGTGTTCCCTCTCTCACTGACTGTTTCTCTCTCTAATAAATAAATAAAATCTTAAAAAAAAACACACAAAATAACTTCTCTATTTAGGCCTACTCATATCCCCTCTAGCATTTTCCTTTGGGGTAGTTTTAAACAGCACAAGGATATTATCAATGATATTTTTCCTGTAGTGGTTCAAGTCACTGAAGAAAGTGTTCATAACTGCTTATCAGGGAGAAAAGGAATGTCTGCATTCTTATAGCAAAGACTCCAGGCAAGTTGGAAATAAGAAAAAGTCTGAAAGGAAACTAATGGAAAATGAATATCACTAGATCAAGGCCATTGAGACATGATATCTTTATATTTCTATCAAATTCTTTGAATTAACACATGTTCAATGTTATGTTATGTGATTGGCTGAAATTATGCCTGACACTCAAAACACACTAGTGTAGGAAACCTAAGTTGAAGAACACTTAAAACGAGAAGGCTTTAGAGTTAAGAGACCTGAGTTCCAGTCCCAGTTTTATAAGAATAGCTATGTAATTGTGTCAAGCTACTCCTCTGAATCAAAGTGACCATAGAAAGAATATGAGGGGGTTGAGCTCTCAGCGATTCTTACTCTTCTGGGGTCATAGAGAGACCCTTTAAGAATCCAGTGAAGCTTTGTACCCTCTCTCTAAGAAAATGAACAAATGTAGTTACATAACAATTTTAATGCACTTTCTGTGAGTTCAAGTATTTGACCCATATTTGAAACCCAGGTTAAGAAATTCTAGTTACAATGATTCCCAAAGCATCTTTCTGGTCCAAAATTTGAGATTGTTTAATAATCACGTTACCTCAGAATTATGTGTGAAATTTAGGATTAAATCAAATTGATACATACAGCATGGAATATGCAATTGTTCTCAGACTTTACCCAGAAGTGCTGATTCAGAAACACTGAAGATGGGTAATAGAAGTTTTGTTGCTGTTTTCATTGAAGTATAGTTGACATACAGTGTTACATTAAACCTATGTCTGTTGATGGACGAATAGATAAAGAAGTTGTGGTATCTTTTTTTTTTTAAAGAAATCTAAATTNGACATACAGTGTTACATTAAACCTATGTCTGTTGATGGACGAATAGATAAAGAAGTTGTGGTATCTTTTTTTCTTTTAAAGAAATCTAAATTTTTTTTTTTTAAGATTTTATTTATTTGACAGAGATAGAGATAGCCAGCAAGAGAGGGAACACAAGCAGGGGGAGTGGGAGAGGAAGAAGCAGGCTCATAGCGGAGGAGCCTGATGTGGGGCTCGATCCCATAACGCCGGGATCACGCCCTGAGCCGAAGGCAGACGCTTAACCACTGTGCCACCCAGGTGCCCCAGAAGTTGTGGTATCTATACGCCATGGAATATTACTAGGCAATCTGAGTTTGAATGAACTCTCCAGATGATGGTGTGTGTGGTCAAGTTTGGGAGCCACTGGCTATAAGAATAAACTGAGTAAGATTGAAAACAAAATATATGAAAGGCCAGATAGACTTGATACTATTTGTAGGGTAATAATGCCTTGATGGGAGGTACCAGGAAAATAAAGCCGCTATCACAGGTGCCATGTAAACTAACTTTAGATAAGTTGTTGCCAAATAATAATTCATAAATTTGTAGTACATTGAGTTATCAAATTGCTTTCAGGCTTACCCTTTGGCTTTTCATAATAACACTCTGAATTAGGTAAGACACAATGTTATCCCAAATTTATGAGTAAGAAAACTCAAGTTTATTATTATGCTTAGTGAAATAAGTCAGACAGAGAAAGCCAAATACCATATGATTTCTCTTACAGGTGGAATCTTCAAACAAACAAAAACAACAATAAAAAAACACGCACTCACACACAAAGTCTTGGTGCTTGCTAGAGGCAGCACCTCTAGAACCTCTAGGGAGTGGGAGAAATGGGTGAACTATTTTGTTTTTAGTTTACATAAATTGAGTAAAAAAAAAATTCCTCACTCAAAAAAAAAAAGGCTCAAGATTTTGTCAAATTCACCCAGTTGGAGATAGTATTTTGAACTTACCTTCTTTCTCTGGGGCTCCTTATAACATGATGTGCTAAAATAAGACCCTCAAAAAGGAGAACTGATTAAAATTTGGTACATTTTTTAAATCTTCTATAACAATATTTCCAGTTTGGGTTATTACTCTTAATATTAAGTCACATATTGAAATGCATTGGAGGAAAGACCTTTACTTGTTAGAACTTTTATGATTTGCGTGGTGTGATGTAAGAAAATTAATCTCCTAGATCCACTACATTTAAATTTTATTTATTGTATTGTTGAGGTATCATTTTATTGTAAAAATTTATAATGAAATATAGATATTTCAATGAAAAAATACAGTTGTTTTATAGAGTGTCTAATGAAAATTAATTGTTCTCTCATTCCCTCTGTGTTCCCCTAAACTTAACTATTTAAGATGACTTTTTAAAACTCCTTTAGCTATTTTGTTTGATATGTATTTGCCCATGGTAAAATAAGACGTTTATCCTGGAAAAACACTATTGTTTTCATTTACGTAAACTCTCTGAATACTACTTGACCTCTTTCACTATATGTGGGGGTTTTCCATATATCAAGCAGTTCTGTGATACTAGCTGGGTGTCCAGCATTTTACTTGTTTACTTAATTCTGACATCATCTACCTGGAGATAGTATTAGATTTCATAGGCTAAGAGTTTAGTCCTATAAGACTGTCCCCCTCTCCACTCCAGATGCCAGCCACAAATCCAGGTTGTCACCTGTGCCTCTGATTGACTAGCTGTAGAGCAGAGGTTCCCATGTACCCTTCTCAGGTTCCATTAATTTGCTAGAGCAGTTGACAGAACTCAAGAGAATTTTTTTTTAAGATTTTATATATTTAGTTGACAGAGAGTGGGAGAGAGTGTGAGAGAAAGCACAAACAGTAGGAGCAGCAGAGGAAGAGGGAGAAGCAGGCTTCCCACCGAGCAGGGAGCCCGATGCGGGGCTCGATCCCAGGACCCTGGGATCATGACCTGGGATCATGACCTGAGCCAAAGGCAGACGCTTAATGGCTGAGCCACCAAGGCGCCCCCACATTCTGACTTTAAAACGAGAGGACAGGGGCGCCTGGGTGGCTCAGCTGTTAGGCGTCTGCCTGGGGTTCAGGTCATGATCCCAGGGTCCTGGGATCGAGCCCCACATCAGGCTCCCTGCTCGGCAGGAAGCCTGCTTCTCCTTCTCATACTCCCCTTGCTTGTGTTCCCTCTCTCGCTGTCTCTCTCTGTCAAACAAATAAATAAAATCTTAAAAAAAAAGTCAGAATGTGTTCTTAATTGCCATGTTTTACCAACATTGAATATCTTTCCAAAAGACAAAATAACCATCATTGACTCGTCTATCATAGAGTGATAGTTGATTTTCTTAATACCAATAGAGGTTTAACAATGGATACTAGATGGAGATTGTATATTTGACTATTTGTTACTATTCACCATGATATTGTGAGCTATGTATTGGGTAAATTAATATAATTTCAGTGCATAAAAATAACTAATTTATATTTAATACTTTAAAAATATTATTAAATTTGAGTTAAAACATAGGGAGGAAGACTTCAAGAAAAAGGGACATTAAATTACGGATATTTTTAAAGGTTAGGTATTGTCTTCCAATAAAAGCACATATACAATTAAAATCTGTCATAGCAAAAATGAAAACTTTATCTTCTCTTTATACTTCTGTTATATATTTTATTTTTTATCATTCTTATGTTCCTAGTTTCTTTATTGGAAACAACTGAACAGTGAATGTTTTCACTACATTTTTAAATCTCAGCTTTATAAGGGTAAGTGTAAATTCTGAATTTTCTGTGAGTTTTACATATTTAAAATATGCTTCATTGAAAATTTTAAGTTTTTAGGAAATTACTATGTCTAGGTTTATGCTTTCATGGAGTCGCATCTATATCATTGGCATATAATCAATATGAACTATTAGAAATTAATTACTTACTAAGTTTAGGATAGATTTAAGAAACCAAAGCCTCTTGTCCATATTTTATTAATGCTGTTTGCTGAAACTAAGATGAAGACAAATGTAACATTCATTAATTTAATACCTTTTTAAAGTGTCAAGGGTATAAGACAAATCAATTTTGATTTTATATGTCAGTGGACCAATGTAATAGATGAATTGGGCCATTCATTTATTTTGGTGTCATTAATAAGGTGCAGACTGGACCTATGGTCCTAAAACATTCTAAACATAGGAGGTCTTTTGTAATAAATCATGGATAAAGTTATAATAAAATTGGTCATTGCAGTAAGGTACTAGTACCTAAACACATACTAACTAGGAGGGGAAACATATTTTGCCTAGTTTAAAACCAAATATAACCCCCCAAAATTTAATATTCTGCTGGGTGAATTTGTTATTGCTAACTAGTAGAAAAATTCTACGTTTAGAGTGGAATGTTTGGTGTTTATTTTATTAAAATAAAAAATATATATCTGATTTAAAATTTTCAAATGCTCAGGAATATGTATAGAAATTCAAGTTGTTAAAATAAAATGACAGTGAATAATAGCCCAGTGTTTTAAATACATAAATTGATTGATTGATTGATTGATTGATTGGTTGACAGAGAGAACTACTATTTATGTATGGTAAAGAAGCAAGTGAATGAAGATGTAATTTTATTTCACTTACTCTTTGGTCGTCCACAACTATTTCCACCTAAATAGATCTTTGAAATAAACATACACAAGTATTTACTATTATCTACAAATATTTATTGTAACACTTGAAGAGAACTATAGGTTAGCATGATGTATTTATTATTAGTGAATTGTATGTGGTATGATATAAGTTAATTAGAATTTAAAGTATGTATACCTAAAAGATTTTCCCATATCGCTATTTCTAATTTAACTTACCACTGACGAGAAAGGTTCCTATAAGGATTAAATGAGATACTGTATTTGAAAAGTTTAACACACTCATCCAAACATATTATAATCACTTTATTAATGCTAACTAATTTTTCTTAATTAAAAATTGAAACATGAAAGAGGTATACATGGCAAGAGTTAGGATAGAGTACAACTAACTTAGATTTGACTCAATGTATATTAATTGTTCATCTAATTTAGGGTATGCAACATATTAAAATCTAAGATATGTTGAAAAAAAGACTATATAGTTCTTGCCTTCAGACCCATGTTTTGTTTTTTGTTGTTCTTGTTTTAACTGGACTCCTCACCCAAGGTGGGGCTTGAACGCCTGACCCCAAGATCAAGCATTGCATACTCTATGACTGAGCCAAACAGGTACCCCAGGTTCTTGCCTTCAAAGAGTTCATTTCTATGGACACATTTTTATGAATAAAGATAGTTCTGTGAATTAAGTGCTAATGCAGTGATGTACAAGATCATTTAACAACACTGAGCATGGAGCATCTACGTGTGACTGGGAAGACCAGGAAGATTTTATAAGAAAAAAGACAGTTAATTGGAGGCTTGCAGATTTCTGCTGAATTCTCCAGACCATATAAAATATGATTTAGAGCACCCTAATGAATTCCAGTTCCACAAACAGCCAGTTTTGAGTTCAATATATCCTACTAATTGTGGCTAAGTTTATTGTAGGTATCGGGTATCTTCAGCCCCAAATGGATAGTCTGTACATAGTGAGGTGTTGAGAGGTGATGGGGGAAGTAGTGCATTATTTAATTACACAATAGCAATGCCCATTAGGGGTGCCATTAAGCTAAGACAATATTTACTCCAGTTTTTCAACATGGGGTTTATAGATCTGACTATCATGAGGCTGTGGAGGAATACTTTTTATAAGTTCACAGAGGAAGAGAAAATACTGTTTCATGGTGCTTCATGCATTGGCTTCTCTATTATATTGTGTTTCCTAAACCTTGATGTTCATTTAGAGCATATTTTGAAATGAGTTGGAAAAAGAAGGTATAGTGTTGACATCCATGGATTTTTACATTTATGTATTTGATTTTTAAGCAAATTTGTTCTAAAAATCCTTTACCACTAGTGAATTGTAATTTAACTATAAGGCTAATGTGTGGGATAAGTCATTTACTTGTGATTGAGACTAGCCAACAACTGAGTATCTGTATTTCAACAATGCCTTTCTGATTTCTATATTCATGAAATAATAAGGAAAAAAAATGATTCAGGTGTGTGTGTGTGTGCATGAGGGAGAGAGAAAGAGAAAAAAGAAAAAGACAGTGTAAGGGAAAAAACCTTCCAAAGAAAATAAGTATTACACTTTCTTATATCTTACCTATATATTCTGGCTTCTAGTTCTTTTTTAATTATATATGTTGTAAATCTTTTCTATTCATCATATTTTAACTTACTAAATCTCTTGTAGAGCAGGTATCTTAAATTTGCTGTCAGCAGCTTTATCAACTTTCTGCTTTAAGGCTAGTGCTTTTACCTCATTTAAGGAGATCATGAAGATAGTCTCTCTTACTATCTTTGAAAAGTTTTACAATTTTGCCTTTTTAAGGTCATTAACTTCCCTGGAATTGATTTTTATATGTGGTATAAAGTCACCATTCAAGAATCTTCTGGTTAAAAAAAAAAAAAAAAAAAAAAAAAGAAACTTCTGGCTAATTGGCTGTTTGGATATATTGGTCCAAGACAATACTTGGGCCTGTTGCTGTTCTGGAAATCTCTGCCACGTAGCCACAGAACCCAGAATAATTCCCATTGGTATTTAGGCCAGAATGGACAACTTTTACCAGGCGGCATTAAACTACAGGAAAGACCTGGACCGACCTGGATTGAACAGTCAGATTTCTGGAACTCCCAGCAGGCGCACCCTGGTTTTTTCCTTGCAATAATGTAACCTTTGATTTTATAAAGATAAATTTTCGGACTGTTTAATAGTGTTAGGACAGGCTTTTACTATATTTTGTTTAGAGTTTTGCAACTACTGGGTTTTTTTCTCTTTTCTTCAAGTATTTTAAATTTCATTTATTTGTTGTAATCAGGCTGCAAAGGTTGACTTTTTTTTTTTTTAAAGATTTTATTTATTTATTCAACAGAGATAGAGACAGCCAGCGAGAGAGGGAACACAAGCAGGGGGAAGTGGGAGAGGAAGAAGCAGGCTCATAGCAGAGGAGCCTGATGTGGGGCTCGATCCCATAACGCCGGGATCACGCCGAGCTGAAGGCAGATGCTTAACCGCTGTGCCACCCAGGCGCCCCCAAAGGTTGACTTTTCTTTGAGTTCATTTAGATCTGTGCATTTTACTATAAAGTCATCCATTTCAGTAAGATTTTTAACTAGATAACACAGATTTGAAAACTATCTTTTGAGTTCCAAGAAATATGGCTTGATGCTCTATCTTGAGTATGTTGTGTTTAATATCACTTTCTCTTACTTATTATACTGATCTACGTTTTTTTGATGAGATTAGTTAATGATTTTTCTTTTTCCATATTGTTCTTGTCATTTGTTGGTATTAAGATTGTTCTATTATAATGATGATGATAAATCCTTACAAAGTGCTTAATATGTGTCAGATTCTTATGAAAGCACTTTATATGCACTAACTCACTTAATCTTTATCATCACTTTATTAGGTGGGTAGCATTACCATTTCCATTTTATAGATGAAAATAGTGATCCACAATCAGTTAAGTAACTCACCCAGACAGGAATAGAAAACAATAGAGTCTGGCATTACTTGTGAAAGATTACACTTGTGTGTTCCTTTTATGTTTGGTAGGGTACAACTCTCAAGGTCTCGTTTCTTTGTGAGTGTATTTACTGTAGATTCAATGTGTATACTGATCAAAGAACTGCTAGGGGTTTTTATTTCTTTTTGGGCATTTTCTAGTAATGAATGTTTCAAATTTTTAAAATGTTTTTCTATGTAATTTTATAATCTTTTCAATTTTTATTTTTTTTTATTTTTTACTTATTTTTTAAAATATTTATATATTTGAGAGAGAGAGAAAGAGAACACAAGGTAGTGAGGGACAGAGGGACATGTAGACTCCCCACTGAGTGTGTTGCTGGTTGCAGACTAGGTCCCAAGACCCTGAGATCATGACTTGAGCCAAAGGCAGATGGTTAACCGACTGAGCCACCCAGGCACCCCAATCTTTTCAATTCTTATACCATTTGTGTTTATGTGCCCACTCTCATTCTTAATATGTTAATTTGTACCATCTCTCATTTCCTTGATGAAGTTTTTATATGTAGCCTATTTGTTATTAATTTTTCCACTGACACATGAGTTTTTTGAAATATGCTTATCAGTTTCCATATATAGTGTAATTTTTCCCTGTGATTATTAGCATAAAACTTAACTACCTTGTGAAAAGAGATTATGAATCTTAAAATGTGTCTAAACTTTCTTCCTTGCCAGATTGTCATCGTTTTGTAACTTTCCTTGAATATTAAAAAATAGTGTTTTCTCCAACCGTTGGGTGCAGGGATCTATTTTATCCATTATTTAAAACTTGTTTATGTAATTCTGAGATATTTTCTATTCTTCTTTCCTGTTGAAAATACAAGTTATGAGAAGAGATATGTTAAAATCTGTCACTGTGACATTGTATTAATCTGTTTCTCCTTATAGTCCTTATATATTTTGTGAATATGTTATCTGATATATTCAAGTTTGTAATTTTTGTTTTACCCTGGAAAACTGAAATTTTTATCATGATGGGTTTTCCTTTATATCCATAGCAATGCTTTTTTCCAGGAAGTTTATTTGTCTGATACTATAGCTATGCCACCTTCACTTTTATTTGTATGAACCTAGCATATCTTTTTATCAGTTCTTTACTTTCAAACATTCTGTGACCCTATGTTTTAGTTGTAGGTTTCATAAGTAGCCTATATTGGATTTAGTTTTTAATCCATTGTGATAAATGTTGACTTAATTGTAACATCTTCTCCATTTTATATTTGCTATAATCACTAATATTTTAAAATGTATTTCTACCATTTTATTTTATCCTTTTTATTTTCCCCAGCTTTCCTGTCTTTTACTGTCCTTTCTTGCTTCTTTTAAGTTAATTTTTCTTTTCCACATTGTTTGCTTGAATAAATGGTCACAGGATCTCTTTGGGAATGGACTGGAAGAATCATTAGAAAATGCTTGCATAGTATTTAAGGGGCCTTTTTCATGGGTACCTGGTGTCTCAAGGATTGTGTGTCTGAAAAATGGTTCATATTCAGAAATTGGGCAAGGGATGATCATTTTACTGGAGAAGTTTCCACAGGCTCTTGATCATTTATCCTTATTATTATTATTTTTTTGATTATGAAAACTGAACAGTACCCCTTTTTGACTGGTCATCTATCTTGTCTCCAGAACCTCTGATTTCCATTCAGACCTCTCTGCTACTTATAATAAATATGATATTTTTGATAAATATGCTCATCTTTCTTCTGCCCTTCAGTCAGTATCATCTGGACTCTATTAATTCAGGATCCTATCATCTTTATTTTAGTATTTCAGATCTATAAGAAACCTGACTATAAGTGATAGCTATCACTTAGCTTCTCAACAATGCTGATGCCTTTTTACCTTTTACCATTTCAATAAATGGAGCTTCCTCATGGAACATGTGGTTGGTGAATTTCTGGTAATGTGCATTTTATCTACTCTAGCTTGCCTACTTCTCTGAGATTTTTGGTCCCTTCCTTTACAATCTGCTATTGTAGTTCCAGCATTTCTACATCACTTGGTGTAGGTCATCACTTTTTCTAAGCTACCAGGAGCCATCTAAACAGTGTGTTAGAATAGTCTCCCAGGGTTCTTGCCCAGATGTTTCATCGTGCATCTCTGGAAATTTCTCCCATTTCAAAAAGCTATGTTTTATCCAACTTTATATTCTGTCCTTGATCCAGCACCCTCAGTATCCATTACAAACATTTTCTTATTGTTCCTTTCCTCCCTTAGCAAGCCCAGCACTTCCTGAGCTGGGTGACCTGTCCATTATTATTGATCTAATGGGAAAAGGAGAAGTGGAGACAGATGTCCCTGTAGGTACATGTTGTTTTTCAAGACAAAATTTTCTGTATCATCTTTAAATGGGATGCATCAATACAATTAACACAATCCAAATCTCGGTGTCCTAGACATCTTTCCAATCCGAGACCTGACTTTGGTACAAGTGACTGGCTCGACTTGACAATGCAAACTTCTCTTGAATTCCATACCCTTATAATAATTAAAGTTTAGGCCTTATCCACAGCATTTTTCTGTTCTCCTATGACAAAATAAGAGACTCTTTATGTGATGTCAAGAAGGCTCTCATTTCACACATTGTCTTCAACTGGTGATTAATTACCCTTAGCCTTAGACAATAAAAGTCTTTCACTAGTGCATCAAATCACCCAGCAATATTCATTGGATTCTATGGTTCTTATACTTACTTCTGAACCTCTCACACACCTGCTAAAAACCACTAATGCAGCCTTTCCTTTGGTATCCCATCCCAGTTCATCACTGGCAAAACAGTATAGCATAACAGCAGCTGTCAGTTGTCCTCTTACCGTAGATAATGGTGTCTTCATTGCCAATTAGCTAATAGTGACCCAACTACAAACCCATTTTAGGGTCTGCTTCCTAGGATCACTCTTTATATCAACTGTCTTATATTTTGTTTCTCAGGATACAGGCTCTGAATTAGGTATTGAGTGTGAGATGTTTTGAAGTGTGATTTGAGTTATGTATTGCTATACAACAAAAACAAAAAATAATAGCTTAAAAATAACCATTTTATTATATTTCAAAATCATGTGGGTCAGGAAGTGGGCACAGGTTGGCTAAGTGATTCTTCCGCTGCCTATAGTGTTTATAGTGGTCAATTGGGTCTATATTCACTTAGCAGCTGGACTGGTCTACAGGTCACTCACATGCCTGATGCCTTAGGAGAGATGACTATACTTAGCTTGCCTCTTCTCTATAGTCATATACTCCCAAAATCTAGGCATAAACTGTCATAGTGTCCCTTATATTATAGTCTGTTGATCAGAGTGGTTGTAGGACAGCTGTTTTGAGAGGAAGAAACCTAGACCTTTTCTCTTGGGAGAAGAGTGTCAAAGAATCTGTGGCCATCTTCAATCTGCCACAGATATTCTTAGGAACAAGCCATATTAGGGAACAGAGGAAGTAGGATTGGGCAGAGGGAAAGGGGAAACTGAAATACAGCTACAGCAGATGCCTCAGCCAATCCCATGAGGGGTTCTGGAGCTAGAATGGACATTTGAATTTGACCTGAATTGTGGCAAGGAGGTCAAGTATATGTGTGGCTCTATTGGGCTAATCATTTGAGATGGACCATCTTTGACTGGGGAGACATGTAACTTTGGTTTAGGGAGCTCCCTTTTGGTCTAAGAGATTCCCTGAGAGAAATTCAGTTATAAGCCATTATCAGCAACATTCCTGCCAATTGAGCGCCTCTCTCATGAAGGGACAATCTGGGTGGTGCATCACGGCATTCATTACACATGTCAAGAAATAAATTGAGGCTATAAGCAACAATAACACTGAAAATTAAAATACTGATATGAAGGAAAGAGTTGATTAAGTACATTTTATTAAATACAATAATGCATACATTTCATTAAAAAGATAAAGATATTAAAGGTGTTTCAGTAAAGTATAATTAGTATCTCTGAAGGAAGAAATCAATCAATGGAACAAAATGATTTATAAAGTATGTATCAAGAAGAAATTAGGGAAAAATGATTCTGAAGATGAAAAGAACACATAGTATGCAAGAAAAAATAGGCACAGGCTGCTGAATACAAAGACATATTCTTTTAAAACTATTGCATTCAGAAGTAAAAATGGAGTTCTTTACTTCCAGTGAATGGCTACTTGAACTGTGTCCCATCTTCCTCTAATATATCTTATAAAAGCAGCAAGGCAAATTAAAACAAACCAACTAACAAACAAAACCTGAAATTTCTTCTTACATTGAAACCAGAAAATATATATACCCCATAGATTTTTTTTTTAAGTGTAAAGACTGCTAAAAGCGACTAAGATTGGCACAAAACTGAATGGATTGAAGGGTAGCACAAGGCACATGGTAAAAGGAAGATGGTCCAGAAGCAACAGATCTCAGGAAAGGCCTAATGAAATAAGATCTATAAGATCTGGGAAGGACAAAGCAGAAACCGAAAAGATAAATAGTTCTAAGTGCATGAAAGATATGCATAGAATATGTATAGAATGATGAATAAGTGATGAAGTGTCATAGAAAATAGCAATACAACTATACTCCCTAAGGGAAACACCTGAAATTGCTGGACAAGGAAAATCTAGTTTATTCCATTGTAAGAAGTAAAATTCAAGCTGGCGCAGCATTGACACACAACTAATAGAAGAGGTAAAAGGGGAAAGACTTACCCAAAAAGCACATCACAGAATGAGAAAGAACAGATGAAAGTTATGCCTAAATACTTCATCATTAACTAAAAAATAAAATGAAAAAAATGAAATAATCATTTTTACAAAAGAAGACCTCAAAATACAAACAAGATTTTAGGAAAAATATGGTGAAAAAATAAAAGGAAATGAAATATACTTTAGTAGAACTCAGCAAAATGTCGGAAGAACAATAAAAAAATCACGAAATATAAGACAAAATTGGAGAACAATGCAGCGTAAACATTGAGGGTAACACAGGAAGAGATCTGGAGTATAGAATAAAAAATGTGACCAAAATAAAAGAGAAATGCAGAGGACTTAAAAAGGATTAAAGGGAATAGTTAGATACACAAGAAAGGCAAAGGAGATCAAATGTGCATAATTGGAGTTTACCAAGAAGAAAGCCAAAATAATGGAACAGAATATAGAAACATATAATTCAAGAAAACATTCCTGAAATTAAAGAAGGCCTGAATCTACATTTTTGAAGGGGCATTCATATGCCAGGACAATTTGAACCAGAATGGTCAATAATGAAATACATTTGATAAAGTATTGGCCCTTAAAGAAAGAATCCTTTGCAAAGCTAAGCCAAGATATCAAGTCACTTAGAAGAGAAAAAACAAATCAGCCAGATTTCATGTTTTCCTTAGCAGTATTCAGCATCAGAAGACACTGGAGCCATATTTATATGATAGCCAAGGGAAGTGTAAGCCAAAGATTGTGTGTCCAGCCAAGTTGTGCTTCAAGTGAAAATTCAATGAATTGTTTTGAACACACAAACTCTCGGGGTTTAGTATTCTCAAAAGTCCTTGTTAAGGAAACGCCTTGTAGGTGAACCTCAATCAAACACAGGGTGACTGGAAAGGAATAGCAAAGTCATGAACTTTGAATTTATTTTATTTAGAACCAACACAAACTAAGTACAAATTTTATATGCTATAAGAATGAGAAAATGTTAACCACTTAAAGAGAAAGAAGATAAAAGTAGAGCAAGTCTATTTCCACATCTGAAGTATCTGGGAATCAAAGAATATTGAGATATATATATCTCACACATATATAGATACATAAGCATATTGAATCACACAAATCTATGCTGGATTATCTGTTGTCAAAATGCCCTTACTGTTACTGTCTATATTTAGAAATTGTTTCCAAGATTCCTCTTCATTCTATGGTACCTGGTTAAAGTTGGTCAAAGATGGGAACTCATGGAAGGTCTGGAATGAAGATAGGAAGAAGCTGTTTACTTTGGAAGGCCAGTTGAATTTTTAAAAAAGCCTACATCAAAACTCAGGTTTCGGTCAATAAAAAGGGGTAATACTTGTGAATACAAAAATATCTAAAGGTAAAGAATCACTGCAACAAATACACACACACACACACACACACACACACACACACACACGATAATGGTCAAACATGATAATGGTCAAATGCAGCTAGATGTCCTCAGCTTGTGCTTGTTTTCCTCCTGTGCTCTGAGTCATGGTGTTTTCTAACCCCCTGGCTTCCTGACCACTGCTGTCCCAAAGCTCACCACCAGGGCCATGCCTGTACACATGTAGGGACAGCAGTGTGACAGTGTCCTTTGACCTCTGCAAACAACCGTGTTGTTTGTAGACAGATGTGCATAGCTTCTTGTATTTTATCACAAGTTCAGAAAGTTTCATTTATGCCAATGTTTCAGGCAGTTGTGATTGCTGAATTTCCCTCTGATCCTCCAATTCCCTCTTTCCAAATGTTGACTTCCCCAGCTACTCCCACATTGGTGTAAATTCTAATTCCTAAATTAAACCTTCTACTGACATTATACTAATAATGGCTTGGTTTATGACTGATACAAAAAGTGAGCTAAGCAAGATAATTTTATTGACTGTAAGACTAAACCAGGAAAATGCAAATTTAAAAGAAAAAAGTAAGAGTTGTGATCTTAATATCAAACAAACGGAATCCAAACCCCAAAGTGTTAGGCTGCATGAGGAAGGGAAATTTCTTTTGCTAAAGATCTCTATTTATAATCAAAATACAAATTTATAAATATATATGCACAAAATGGCACAATAGCAACATTAACTAATGGTACTTATACTGACATCTTAACCTATTTTTTTATTTCAGTGGCAGTGCTTATGGCATTTTCCCATTAAGGATGATGGTGAATTTGGATGAGAGATATGCTGTTTTCATTTTAAGGAGTCATTAATCTATTACTAATTTATTGTTTATTTTATTTTATTTATTTGCTTTTGTTCATTTTATTTTTAAAAACAAATGATTATTGAGTTTTGTCAAATGCCTCATTAACATCTATGGAGGTAATATGATTTTCCTCCTTGGAGTTATCACTGTGATTAATATTGATCCATCTGTACATCTCTGGACTAAATCCACAGGGTAATAATTTTAATGTGATGCTAGATTCTTTTTGTGAATATTTTAGTGTGGAATTTTGCATCAGTGCTCATGACTATATTTAGTGTATTTTTGTTGAAATTTCTGTTAAATGTTGAGATCATTTTTATGCTTCTTTCATATAAATATTTAGAATTATAGAAATACCTTGAAATTAAAAGCATTGTAGTATCTAGTCTTTAAAATTTTGAAACTAATTGGATCTTTTGCTTTTTGGAAGAATAAGGACAATCTTTTCATTTATGTTAATCATTTTATGTTTCTTTCTCTTGGAATTTATTTTGTAAAATTTTATTTTTCTAGAAAATTACATATTTCATCCATACTTTCAGATTTATTGTAGGAATATAAAAGAATACTGGAGTGAACAAGTTGACTCAGTTCTAACTCAGAGTGAAGATCTTAAAGAGGCATAAATATCATGGATATGTGATTTTTCTGTAGTACTGTTGATTTATACAGGTAGAAGTTTAGAGAAAGAGAAGTTTACATTGGTAAAGTTTGAAGGGTTTTGTTTTTTTTAAGATTTAATTTACTTATTTGAGAGAGAGAGGGAGCTAATGGGAGAAGGAGCAGAGAAAGAGAATATCCAAGCAGACTCCCACTGACCTCAGAACCCAGAGTTTGATCTCATGTGGGGCTCAGTCTTGCAACCCATGAGACCAGGACCTGAGCCGAAACCAAGAGTCAGACACTTAACCGAATGTGCCACCCAGGCGCCCCAATTTTGGAGTTTTTAACTGAGAGCTTGCATGTAGAGATTAAGAGAAATCAGTACATTCTTATTGAACACTTCTTTATTACTAAGAAGGACAATAGAAAAGAGAGAAGACGTAAAACACGGTGACTACCCTGAAGGCACTTGCAGTGCAGTTGTAAATGCCTTCAGGATTTAATCCCCCAAAGGCTATAATGAACTATTCAAGGTAACTATAATTAAATACTAAAGGAGTTAATTCATACTTTAACCTTTATAGCATTTCAGAGGTTGAAGAGATTACTTAAGGCTGAGGTAGTGAGAGGCTTAAAGGGGGAGGTGAATCCTACATGAAAGATAGGATTAAAATTGACAGGACTCTAGGTATGGAAACAAGAATAAATGTGCCTTTTGTGACAGTAGAGAGGTAGCATGTAATAACTGATCCATGATTATTCATTGAATGAATAAATATGTGAATAAATATGTGATGTTACATAAGATAGTGGAAAAAAAGAAGGAAAGAAGCAGGGAAGAAATGGTTAAAAAGTCAAATATCATAAACAGATCATAAAATGACTGCAAAGCACCCATTGGATTTCCCAGCTAGGGATTGTTGATCATGGAAACAGTCATTTCAACAGATTACAACCAGATTTTAGTGAGTTGAAAGTGGATGTGCTGAGATGAAAAGTAGAGAGTAAAGAAGAATGGAAATAAAAAATAGGTTTCGTCTGTTTGTGTTTCGTTTCGTTTTGTTTTGTTTTTTTAATGTGAGAGAAACAGCACATTTGTAGACTATAAGGAGGGATTTAGATGAGGTAACAGATTTCATGACATGAAGACAGTAGTTTCTCAACATTTGCTGCAACATGGACGGCCCTGAAGGAGGTAATGCTAAGTGAAATAAGTCAAGCAGAGAAAGACAATTATCATATGACTTCTGTCATCTATGGAACATAAGAACTAGGAAGATCGGTAGGGGAAGAAAGGGATAAAGAAAGGGGGGTAATCAGAAGGGAATGAAGCATGAGAGACTGTGGACTCTGAGAAACAAACTGAGGGCTTCAGAGGGAATGGGGGTGGGGGAATGGGATAGGCTAGTGATGGGTAGTTAAGGAGGGCCACGTATTGTATGGTGCACTGGGTGTTATACGCAACTAATGGATCATTGAACTTTACATCAAAAACCAGGGATGTACTGTATGGCAACTAACATAATATAATAAAAAAATAATGTTATAAAAAATATAGGTAAATCTGAGGTTCTTAAACCCAAGTTTTATTTAATTACAACTACCTCAAAAGAAAATATAATGAAAATAGTGTAAAAACTTGCATTTAAGTGCAATAAAATATTTTCCTGAGATTTAAATTGGCTGGCTAAATTTCTTCATAAACTTTCATTTACATTTAAAAAATATTAGTCATTTCACAATCTTAGGCACATGAAAGTTGCATTTTAATGCTAGCACAATATTTGAAAGAGAATGAAAATAATGCAAGCATCACAATATGTACTTTTTAGATAACACTTAAGACGTTAAATAGAAATGTAACCCACAGCTGACAGATTGTCTTTGTCAGCCTTGAACAACATGTAGACAGCAGGCTGCATAGGGTTCATAAATACATCTGGAGGCCTGCTCTTTGCCTGCCTGCTGTGTGGGAGTCTTTATGACTGGCAGCTCGACTGGCAGCTCTACAAGCATCAGAATGGAAACAATAGACCATCATCTGGATATTATAGTCACTTATTAAAATCTCAGCCATTTGCATTCTTTTTAAAACACCATTTTAAAGATATTCAGTGGTAATTGGAACATAAAATTTTAAGGTTTCTATAATGATATAAATCAGCTATAGTAATGATTAAATTGTTCATTTGGAAATTATTTTGTAACCAAGTAGTTAGTGGCATAAATAAAACAGATTAATAGTGTCATTTATAATAAATTATAGATTTAGTTTATTAACTAAAATTTTAAATGCAACAATTAATGCTACGGAGAAATATATACACTCAAAGTTGACAAATTAGTATCTACACCTTTCAAAATGAGGATTTTTCCACCCTTTGGTCTAAGGCAGCCAGCAACTGGCTTAGGTTTTTATATAAATTGGCATTTTCTGGGCTCACAGAACCCAACTCATCTTGTAGACATTACAGTTCTTTACTGCCACAGTGGAGAACAAAGAGAACTGTAAGCAAGCACAGTGACTTGATATTTGGCTCAAAAACAGTAACTCCCAAACACTTAACAAAACTTTTCTTAGGCCTTTTCAGAAGGTGTGAGACTGGTCAGTACAATGACATTTAGCCAACAGGGGATTGTTTCCTCTATTTTATAGAAACCCTAGGAATTCTTCCCAGTAACATAAACTGTCTCATAAAAATCAACAATCGTGCTGATTATCTTGTCAAAAACAGTGAGTACATCCAATAGAAGAAACACACACACACACACAAACACACCCCATGAGATGAGACTCATTTAGTTTAGCAATTAATTTTTTTTTCTTTCATTTCATGGCACATCTATGCAGCCTTCCAGATTCTCTGAAAATATTTTGGGTAAAGAAAGAAAGAGAAGATTGTTCCCCATTCTTCATTTAACCTTTCCCTGATCAAACCATAATAAACACACTCATATGGCTATTGCATACCATACTGCCCCATACAAGCACCAGCCATCATGTATCTTTCTATAGCTCACTCTAACTTCATATCCCATATGTTGGTTCAAAAAATAATACAGATTTCATGATCCCAAGGACTTCAAAAAGATTTACAGAGGTATTTTCAAATATTAATTTAATCAGGACTATAGGGCACCATCATCTCTCACTGGATTATGATATTAGCTTTTTAACTTGTCTCTCTGCTTCCATTCTTCCCCTCCTATGGTTTGAAGCAACCAGAGTGAGCTTTTAACATCTGTCAGATCATATCTCAAAATTCTTAGAGGAACTCTCATCTAACAGTAAAAGCCCAAATCCTTAAATAGCCTGTGGGCTTTGCAGAGTTCCTGTCCTTATCTCCTATTCCTTCCCTTTTGCTTGACCTGGTTCAGGCACACTAGCATCCTTGATGTTTTTGAGCATTTCAGACACACTCCCACCTAGGAATGTTTGCACTGGCTGCTTCTTCTGTGGGGAAAATGCTTCCCCCAGACTGGGGATGGCTCATTCCTTCTTCTTCTCCAGATTACTCTGATAACACCTTTTCAATGAGAGACTCTGTGAACACATTACAGTTGACTCTTGAGCAACACGGGTTTGAACTGTGTGGGTCCGCTTTACACAGATTTTTTTGATAAACGCAGACAGTGCTGTAAATATGTTTTCTTTCTTACGATTTTTCTTAATAACATTTTCTTTTGTCTAGCTTATTTTGTGGTAAAAATACAGTGTATAATACATTTAACATACAAAACGTATGTTAATCAAGTATTTATGTTATAAGTAAGGCTTCTGGTCAACTTTATTAGTAAAGTTTTAGGGGAGTCAAAATTTGTACACAGATTTTCAACAGCTTGGGGGATCAGTCCTCCTAACCCTGTGTTGTTCAAGCGTCCCCTGTATTTAAAATTGCAACCTCATTCTCTGGAATTCTTTATCTTACTTAACTTTTCTTCGTAGGAAGTATCATTTTCTAACCGACTTCCAGTTTAATTGTTAATTTATTTTTATTTTCTGCTTCTACGCACTCTAATGAAAGTTCCACCAGAAGGGGTACTTTGTTATGTGTTCATTGCTATGCCTTCAACACCTGTAACAGTGCCTGGCACATAGATTCTGCCTAATAAGTATTTGTGAAAACTTGTTGGAACTCAGAGGCCTATTTTCAGGATTGTAGTTATAGAAGAATTTCTCATACAAAAGGAAACTTTGTAGGGATGTAGTAAGCAATTGTTACTTGTTTACATTTTTATATTTTTTATAGAACCAAGATGAATTTATTATTTATTTTTTTAAACATTTTTTAAAAAAGATTTATTTTATTTATTTTTGAGAGAGATTGAGAAGGGGGCAGAGAAGGGGAGAGAGAGAATCTCAAGCAAACTCCGCTGAGCACAGAGCCCCACGCAGGGCTGGCTCTCATGACCCTGAGATCATGACCTGAGAAGAAACCAAGAGTCAGACTCTCAACCGACTGA
Organism: Ailuropoda melanoleuca; assembly: GCF_002007445.2. Classification (NCBI taxonomy): domain Eukaryota; kingdom Metazoa; phylum Chordata; class Mammalia; order Carnivora; family Ursidae; genus Ailuropoda; species Ailuropoda melanoleuca. Next base: position 71,890,830 of record NC_048219.1, on the reverse strand, counting down.
GCCCCCAAACCAAGATGAATTTAATAAGACTCATGAAATTTAGGTTAGGCATGGTATGCTTTTATGCATGTTTTAATCTTAAAACTAGCATGATACTTCAATTATACAGAAAAGGACAAAAACACAATAAATGCCTGTAGAGTCAACATTAAATTTTACTCTCAGATCTTGGGGAATTTTCCCATATTTGTTCCTCATAATGTGTTAAAAAATAAAATATTACAGATATAATTTAAACTTCTTGAAACACCCACTGATTCCATTTCTTTCTAACCACATCCCTAGATTGACTACTATCCTAAACTTGGTGTTTGGAAATCCCATGAATCCATATACATAAGAACATATAGGTGGCTCCACATATATTATATAATATTGTTTTATATAATTACAAACTTTATGTATGTAAAGCCGTAATTTAATTTATATTCTTAACTTGCTTTCTCCCTCTGCCATAATTATATTTGTGGGATATTCATCTGGTAATATTTATAATTCTGTGTATTTAATTTTAATTGCTATGTAGTATTTAATATTATATTAAAATGTTTTTATTCATTCTCTTATTGATGAAAATTTAGGTTGTTTCTAATTATTTTCCTGTTATATACTGTTGCAATTAATTTTTTGTACACTCATCATTGTGAACATGTGTTAGTTTCTCTAATGTATCTAAACATAGAATTTTTACATCAAAGCTTACACACATTTTCAACTTTATTAGATGCTACTGAATTATCCTCCAAGGTGGTTATAACAATGTATATACATAGAATTAAGTTTGAACTTTTTTCTCCAGGTCATTGCCACGGCTTGTTATTGTCATTTTTTTTTTCTAGTTGACATGTGAAATGATGCCTAGCACTTGCTTTATTTGTGTTCCCTGATTAGTCATGAGGTTGAGTCTTTCCGTTATTGATTTACTGTCTAGGTTTTCTCTTCAATGAATTATTTGTTCAATAGCCTTCAACCATTGTCCACTAGAGTAGTTTTTTTTCTTGTAGATTTGTGTTTTTCATAAATTTTGTATATAAAATTTTTGAAAGTTTTTGTTAGTGTGACTACGTATACCAAACCATTTTCAAGAATGGAAAGGTGTACTCTTTTTTTTTTTTTTAAAGATTTTATTTATTTGATAGAGAGTGAGAGCGAGCACAAGCAGGGGGAGCAGCAGAGGGAGAGGGAGAAGCAGGCTCTCTGCTGAGCAAGGAGCAGGATGTGGGGCTCAGTCCCAGGACTCTGGGATCATGACCTGAGCCGAAGGCAGACGCTTAACGACTGAGCCACTAGGAGCCCTGGAAGGGTGTACTTACATATTGCTATTTTGGTTCTTCCACTTTATTGTAATATGGAGAAATCTCAAGATCTAGTAATATAAATAGTGGGTAGTTGGTTGAATTCCTGGGTCATGAGGTGGTGTCTTTTTCTTCTCACAATCCTAGATATAAGATTCCCTTCAAAATATAACCCAAGGCATTTTTTTTTCAAGGTCCCCTTGTATGAATAAGGAGTCCCATCTAGTCTCATCTTGGACTGGTCAAACAGGTTGTTTGACCCTGTCTTCTCTCTTGTATGGATGGAGGATTTTTATCTTTGATGCCACACTGTTACCAAACTATTGAGCTGCACTGTCCACTTCCATTCTTGAATCCACTGGGACCATGATTATCTCCCAGGGCACTACTTTGTACTGATATTTTAGATCCATTTTTCATTTGATTATTACTTTGAGTTTTATTGCCATTGTTGTGTGTTTTGAGCAGAAGCAATGTATCTAACCATGCACTTCATATCTTGGCCAGAATCATTCATTAGTATTATAATTCAAAATAGTTATAAATGTGGGGCACCTGGGTGGCACAGCGGTTAAGCGTCTGCCTTCGTCTCGGGGCGTTATCCTGGCGTTATGGAATCGAGCCCCACATCAGGCTCCTCCGCTATGAGCCTGCTTCTTCCTCTCCCACTCCCCCTGCTTGTGTTCCCTCTCTCGCTGGCTGTCTCTGTCTCTGTCAAATAAATAAATAAATAAAATCTTAAAAAAATATTTATAAATGTAAGGAATGGAAATAAAGATTGTAATCTTATTTCTCAAGATATAAAAGATATTATGGAATAATTTAAGTGCTAAATTAGTTTCCAAATGCAGAGATTCATTGACACCTTTTCTTGAACATTACATTATCCTAATCATTATGGTTTTGTTTTGTTTAATTGCATCATCTTTCTTCTGGAGGCTTTAGTTAAAAGCAGATACCAGCAGATGAGGAATAAAGTGAAGTAGATCTGTCAGTGGACATTTTTAAAATTATTTATTTATTTATTTATTTTAAATATTTTATTTCTTTTTTGTCAAGGGGAGAGAGAGAGCACAAGCAGGGGGAACGGCAGGAAGAACAGGCAGAGGGAGAAGCAGGCTCACTGCCAAGTAAGGAGCCCGACACAGGACCTGATCCCAGGGTCTTGCGATCATGACCTGATCCAAAGGCAGACACTTAAGTGACTGAGCCACCCAGGTGTTCCAGACATTTTTTTTAAAATATATCTTTTTTCATTTAATTCATTGGAGATAGCTTTTAATATTAGGCATCAGACCCTACGCCTATCCCCAAAATATATTGTGTCCTTTATGTACAAAGAGGAATGGAATATATGTTGATTTAGAACAAAATATTAGGGCATTTCCAAAAAACATTCCAAAATTCCCACAAGATTTAGCTCTTAGGAAATCAAACCACTGTGACAATGAGCCCATCTATTGTTGCTTTAACTGACCCAGTTTTCCTGTGGAGACATTCATCAATTGGTGAAAGAGATGATGTTGCTTGTCAGTTAAATATAAACTTTAGTGAAATAACATAGAATATAAAGTGAAAAACTGCATAGTCAAAATTTAAAAGGTCAGTTGTGAGCGTCTAGTAATCCAAACTGATTTGTTGCTGTTTCTGTTATCTTTAGTGAATTGAAAAATATATATTCTTTGAGACATAGTGACAGAGAAAAGTCTAGTATAAAAGATAACATCAGTTTGTAAAGGAGATAGAGTATGTCTGAGTTGCTATTTTCTGCTGACCATGCCATAGCTTGAAATGTTATGTAATTCTAGGATAGCTAATATTTATTAAGTATTTAATATCAGGTATTTTGCTAATGCTGTTCATGTATTATCTTACTTAATCTTCTGAACAATCCAATGAGGTAGGTTTAATATTTATTCCAATTTTAGATGTGAGAATACTGGGACTTAGAGAGGATGGTTTACTAACCCATGAATGTACACAGTTTTCAGATTATAGATTCAGTGTTTAACTCAGGTTTGTGTCAACTTAACCATTATTCTAAATTGTGTCTCAATAATTTAATATATTCAGAGTAGATAAAAAAACAAAAGTGGTAATATGAAATATCATCATTTAAACATTAGGGCCAGTTTAAAAAAAATAAAACTTGAAAGCAGGAAGTTCTCCAAAACCGATGGAAACATGCCAGCTTTAAGTGGCTCCTACTAACCAAATGTAGGATCATTTGAGCATCAAGAATTATTATTATCATTTCAGCTTTATAAAAGGTGAAGAAGAAAGGAATTAACACTATTCTTTCTTTTTTTTAAGATTTTATTTATTTATTTGAGAGAGAGAGCAGAAGCAGGAGGAGGGGCAGAGGGAGAGGGAGAAACAGAATTCCCACCGAGCGGTGAGCCCAGTGCAGGGGCTCAATCCCAGGGTCCTGTGATCATGATCTGAGCCAAAGGCAACTGCTTAACCAACTGAGCCACCTAGGCACCCCTAAAACTCTTTTTTATAGAAGAATGCCAACTAATAAATGCCAAAGGAATGATAGAAATAGAAATCACTGTTTGCAAGGATCATTGTAGTAATCAATTCAGGTAAGGGTTATCAATGAAAACTACAATCATCAGTTGAAAGATGTTGGGTATAGAATACTTAAACTAGGTCAAGGTATTACCCTGGAGACTACTTGTTAATTATAAAGGAAAATCATTCTTTGCAATGGAGAAATCTGATGTACATGACCAAGTGATCAAATGTAATATCACCAACAGTAAGAAAATAACAATTTATACCTCCTAATAAGACACAGGGAAGTGCACAATATCAATTATGAAATATTTTTGCCAAAAATTTTTAATGTGTATATAAATAAGAAACAAAGAATTAAACAATTCTAGACTGTGGAATGACCTACTAAACAATTTGACTAGACTGGGGCGCCTGGGTGGCGCAGTTGTTAAGCATCTGCCTTTGGCTCAGGACGTGATCCTAGCATTCTGGGATCGATCCCCACATCAGGCTCCTCCGCTAGGAGCATGCGTCTTCCTCTCCCACTCCCCCTGCTTGTGTTCCCTCTCTTGCTGGCTGTCTCTCTGTGTCAAATAAATAAATAAAATCTTTAAAAAAAAAACAATTTGACTAGACTAAAAAAAAAGGTCAGTGTCATGAATTGAAAAAAAGGAGGAGGAGGAGAAGGGAAAAGGAAGAGAAGGAGGAGGAAGAGGAAGAAGAGGAAGAAAAAAAATAGAAGGAGAAGGAAGAGGAGGAAGATAAAGAAGAAATAAAGAAAAAGAGTAGACAGTTCTAGGAGACTAAAGAGATGTGGTAATTTGTCATGACTGGATATCAGATTAAAGTTGTCCATTGCCCCAATTTAAGGGGCGATGGACAAATTTGAATGTGAACTATATATTAGGTAATATATCTGAATCAATGCTAATATTTTGGTTGTGATAATGGTATTATTCTTTTTCTTAACAGATACATGGTAAAATGTTTGTGAAAAATGATGTCTGCATCTTACTTTTGAATGGATCAAAAAAGGTGCATTTATTTTTTATGGCGGTGTAATATTCCATTATATATGTATAATATATAATTATATGTATGTATAATTATATACATGTATAATATATATATATATACACACACATATGTATATATGACATATTTATCCATAATAAAGAATGAAATATTGCTATTTGCAACATGGGTGGAGCCAGAGAGTATTATGCTAAGTAAAATAAATCAGAGAAAGACAAATACCATATGATTTCACTTATATGTGGAATTTAAGAAACAAAACAAAGAGCAAAGGGGTAAAAAAATGAGAGAGAGAAACCAAGAAATAGACTCTTAACTATAGAGAACAAACTGATGATTCCCAGAGGTAAGGGCTATGTGGAGATGGGTGAAAAAAGTGTTGGGGATTAAGGAGTGCACTTGCCATGATGAGCACTGGGTGATGTTTGGAAGTGTTGCATCAGGTGTTGCATCACCTGAAACTAATATTACACTGTATGTTAACTAACTGGCATTTAAATAAAAACTTTTATAAAAGGTGCAACTAGGTAAGGGTATATGCGTGTTTATTGTGCTATTTTTTTCAACTTTTACATGGGCTTGAAATTTTGCAAAAAAAAAAAAAAAGAAAGTTGGAGAAAACTAAAGCTTCATTTATTTGTGCAATTGATTCTATCAATTGATTTGACTGCATTAATGATTGAATGTAATAATGGTGGAGAGTATGTGTGAAAAGCTACTTAAACTGTAAAAAATTGTCTCTACTCAGTAGTCTCCAACAATTTTCTTTTTCTTGTTTTTTTTTTCTTTTTATTCCCTCCCTCCCTTCCTTCCTTCCTTTTTTTCTTTCTTGTCTTGTCTTGTCTTGTGTTGTCTTACTTCCTTTCTTTTTTTAATTTAGGAAGAAATATGGACACATACTCACTTGCTCAAAGCAACATATTTCCAGGCCATGCATCACCTTTTCTGTGGTAACTGCAGAAAGTTTCTTCCTGCCTTATTAGTCAAACTTGGCCAATGCAAGGCAATCTTAAAACTTTGACATTTAGACTTGGCAAATGCAGAATTCTCTTAAATATATACTTAGAAATAGCGGATGGAAACTTTATGGTTTCCTAGGTTATTCAAGAAGCAGGCCATTTATCACTTAGGGTTTAATTTTTAAAAGCCACATGAAAGCTATTGAAACAGTTCCACTTAAGTAAGCACACATTTTAATTAGAAAAATGTTTGTGTTTCATTCTAGTTTAATTTTCTTATGTTTCTGGTTTAATTCATATACTAAGGCAATAATTGCTATCACTTATTGAATATCTATTATGTGTCAAACACTCTTAAAAACTTTATATATTATTTGTAATCCAAAAATTTACTACCCAATGCAGCTATTATTCTCCCACTTTAAGAAAATGAGGAAACAGACTCTGAGATGTTAAGTGTCTTGCCCAGAGCCCTACAACTTGCTTGGTGTTTAGGTTGGGCTTCACACTGGTCTGTCTTGCTCCAAAGCCTCTTCCCTATCTACTACCACAGAATGTCTCCTTGATGGAAGGTATCACTTCATATAATTGAAAATGTAAAGCTTCCAAGAATAAAAATCAGGGGTTTATGTATGTATGCAGATATTCATGACCTACTATCTGGTGACATCAGGTAATAAAAAAATTACATTTTTTAATTTAAAACTTCTCCTCCTGCTTTTTTCAAGTAAATAGCTAGAGAGTAATTAAAAGACAAATAAGACATGCCCCCTTCCTTCAATGAAACTTCCAGATAAAGAACTTAATTTTTAAAAAGTACAAGGACACCCGTAGCAGAAATGACCCCCTGACCAACACAAATAATTTTTTTTTCTGTTATATAGAATTGACACTGGGAAATGGTGTGTAGCCAAAGACTCCATTTCCCAGACCCCTTTGCATCATGGCGTGGTTGAGTTCTAATGAATGGAAAGCAAACAAAATTGATGTGTTTTATTTTTAGGACATAGTTTTTAAAAGTTAATGCGTTTTTCCATACTCTTTTTCTACTGAAATCTGGATGGTAGAACCACAAAATGAAAGGAGCCTAGATTCATAAACAACTATGTGAAGGAAAGCTAATACAGATTAGAACACTTGTCTGTCTGTTACATGAGAAAAATAAACTTCTATTGGATTAAGGTATTGAAATTTTAGCATTTTTTTAGTTACAGCAATTAATGTTGCCTCAATACTAATAATAATGCAAGTTGGTAGCTTGATGTTAGACTTTTGCAACAAAAACATATAATATGCAGTACCGGCTTAACATTTTGGGAATAAAGAGAAAAAAAAAATATGGAGGGCCTATTATATGGGATCAACATCTTTGGCAAATTATTCCCTCTTCTTACTAGGTACCCACAGAATGTGTAATTTTAAAGGAAGAAGTTAGAAAAAGCCAGTAAGTTATTGTGTATTAGTTATTTACTGTGGGTACTAAGAAGGTACTAGAAAAAGAGATGAGTTCAGGCACATATTAACTGGTTTAAGAGGGAGGATGAAAGAGAATCAAGGAAACTCAGATGTTTTGATCTTTTAGGGTTGGAAAAGTAATCTGCATTTGGATCCCCAAAGAGCAAAAAATAAGCTTGATAAAAGTATTGTGCTATCAAAGCATATTACAAGGTCTCACTTAAGAGTTTCCACCAACCTGTGGCAGAGATTAGAGTGAGATGTTTCCTTCCAGTCCAAGCGTGTTGTTTCAGGTGGCTCAGGATGGTGTTTATCATAGAATTGAAAAGAGGTGTTTAGGTGAAGAAGCCAGGAAAAAAGTCAACTTGGGAATTATGTCTGATAAATAGGCTACTGGCAAATGAAAATCACTGTAAGCAAATTGATTAGAAACCTATTAAACTTTGTAATTGTATTGCTAGAGCTACATGTCCAACCTGAGGAAACCCTTTGAGATTTTGCCATGGAAAATAATGGATCAGAAGGAATCATTCAAAAGACATTGGTCAGGCTCCAGGTAGAACGGAGGTAAGGGAGTTTGTCCCAGAAATCAGGATATCCGTGAGTACATTGGGAGGTCCCAAGAAGGGTATCTTTACAATGCCTGACCTGCACGATTTTTTCATTCTTACGAACTACTCAAAGCTGAATGTTTCCTACTTTTTCTTTCAAAAAGACAGCTTTTAATGCAGATATCCTACCTTTGCTTTACCATGGTATTTCAGGTAAGGAACAGGAGACAGATAAACTTGTCTTTTTAATTTATAATTTAGTGGATCATAAGGAATAACAATTGGACCAATTGACTAGGAGACTAGAACTGTGTTTGGCATCCTAGAGTTTGAGCTAGATAAGGTCATTAGACTTTCGGTTATCTCCCTTGAGGAGAGAGGAGTTTGTCCTATGTGTGAAAGAAAGGTACAGAGAGGCATAATGTTGCATATTTTGCCAGCTTCTCTGAATTTTGTGCTCTTCCAGTCAAGCACATATCCCATGACCTGATGCGAGGCTTAAAGTTCACAATTAGGTCCCAGTTATTAATTCCTGATTGGATACAGTGTCACTAATTAGTAATCACAAATCTTCTTGATTAAATAATAAATTCCCACACTTGAAAAAAAAATTTGTTTTCTTCTTTCCATAGGATAGAGTTGTCATTAGGAAGGAACTTTTTTTAAAAAAAGATTTTATTTATTTATTTGAGAGAGAGAGAGACCACATGCATGCACATGGGGAGGGAGGGGCAGAGGGAGTGTGAGCAGCAGACTCCCCACTGAGCAGAGAGCTCTATCCCAGGACCCTGAGATCATGACCTGAGCTGAAGGCAGACGCTTAAGCAACTGAGCCACCCAGGCATCCCATGGAAGGACCATTTTTATATACCCATATCAACACCAGAAATTATTAGTATTTTTATTTCTTGCTTGCCAACCTGATGGATAATAAAGGATATCTTATTATTCTTTTATAATATGCTGTTCTGATTACTAGTGAAATGTATACATAATGGCCATTTACAGTTATTTCCTGTGAATTGCCTTGTTGCATAGCAGATACCATTTATGTGCCATTTCTGAGCTATTTTATCTAATATCTCCTGATACCTTGGCATTTGTTCTGTCCTAGCTAAAACTGAGTGACCAACTCTATATGGGCTCTCACTGCTTCATGTGAGCGCTTGACAGTTCCTCACCTCATGCCTATTCCACATGACCCTCAGCTCCTACCTCATAAAATCTGTTTGACACTTATATCTGTACAACCCAGTAGTCAGGAAGTTAAAGCCTCCTAGGGCAAAACTTTCACTAATGTGAAACAGAGCTAGCTTGAAATAAATACCAGGAATGGCTCAGGAACATAGCTTCGCAATGAGATTGTGGAGCTGGGTAACTCACCATTCTGAAGGCAACCGGAACTCCACCGCAGGTGGCAAATGGAGTGACCATAATCCCTGGGATGCAGTGGTCTCACAATTCTTAAGGATTTCAACTCTGGTTAATTGGTGAAGGGTAATATTGGGATGGGCAATGTCTAGGTAGACTAGAATAGTAGGCAGTGCAAATTATAAAGATTACAGCTTCTGTTATAAAAACTATGAGAGAGAGAGCAAGAGGAAGACAGTGCTGAAAATAAGGCCTAATACTTAATTATAAGAATGTTCAGAGCTACAAAACAGATCTAATATGCAGCTTCCAAAAGTCTTTTATGTAAAAGTCAGACACTGGTTAAGATAAAGAGATCTTAAGCCTGGGATGGGAACATTCAATTGAATGAGCCTGAGAATATTGAGCATATGATTCCTGTGAAAATTAGAAGCCAGCAGGGGTATCTCCTCCTGCTTGCCAGAAAACTGCCTTTTTCTTGTCTAGAGGTCAGGTAATGACCTTCCCTGAAAGCAAGTACTTGTAATATGTCGCTCACCACCCTTAAAACCTTCAGGCTGGTAATCAAGATTAGGTCTCAGCAAAGTCTGAACAGGAAAATATAGTCCCTTCTCCAGGAGAAATAGCCTATACACAAACATGTTGAAATACCTGTAATGTATGCCAGCAAAGACCAGGGAAAAGCATGTACGTAGGATATTAAGGAGGTTGAGGCCAAGGGGGTGGATTGTTAGGCAGGATAAAGAAGATTTTATTGATTTGGGGACACTCACCTGTGATTTGGACTTTAATGTTTTGGCAGTACTTGGACTGCCAAATACAACACTGTATTGGGATGCTTCCTAAAAACTTGGACATATGCTAGCCACACACTGTTCTCATACCCAATTCCCTGGACTACCAGTAAACTAGGGGCTCATGAACTTTTGTTTTTTAAATTTTGTCTCAGTTTTGCTCTCTGGGAAAACTAGGCTAAGATAAGTTGTTTGCTTTGTGCTTTATTATGGATTTATATTTTGCACTTTGCATTTATATTATGTCTATGAATTATAATACATGTAGCCTATAATATATGCTATATATTTCGTATGTTTCAATATATTTATTTATTTTTCATTTTTTGCTGTATATGGTACAAATATTTATCTTCCAGTTTTTACCTCTTAACTTTATTTGTGGTGACATTTACCATATACATATTTTTTGCTTATTATATAGATGAATTATGCCAATTTTTCTTGAACAGATTCGGAGACAATGTATTACTTAACAAGTCTTTTCCATCCTAGGGAGAGGGAAAGGAGGGAAAGGAAGATTAGAACTCTATTTACTTGTTCTTTCTCCTATCCACTTAATGGCTACTGGTTTCCATATAATGTAGCTTAAGGCACTGTTTTTCTCATTTGTCATATTGATGATCATATCAACTGATTTATTGTCACTAGTATGAGTTTAAAACTTAATTCTCAGGGGAAAATCTTTGTTTATAGTGGAGGATAATTATGTTAATACTCTACTGGTTGAAGTTGTTTCTAGATTGTTAAGATTTTTGTATACATAAGTATGATTGTTCAATGGGGACATGGTTGGAGAGATCTGCTTTAAGGGTGTGCACATGTGTATATGAATGTGTATATGATTATTGAAATAGTTTTCACTAATGTTTAAGAAATAAGAGAAGAGGGGCGCCTGGGTGGCTTAATTGTTAAGCATCTGCCTTTGGCTCAGGGCGTGATCCCGGCGTTATGGGATCGAGCCCCACATCAGGCTCCTCCGCTGGGAGCCCTTCTTCCTCTCCCACTCCCCCTGCTTGTGTTCCCNCCCCCCCTGGCTGTCTTTTTTTCTTTCAAAAAAAAAAAAAAAAACTTTAAAAAAAAAAAAAAAAAAAAAAAGTAACAGTACCCAAAGTATTATTATTAGCATATTTTTTACTTAATATTAAAAATGTTTAAACAGTGCATTTTATATAGTAAGCTCTCAATAAATGTTATTGTTCCTCCTCTTCCTATTAGTATTGCTATTATTTCCATTATTATTATTATGTAGAGCTTATATATTCTAGTTATTCACAAGTTGCATTGTAATATGACTGATCTGATTCAGATATTTATGTATCTTCCTAGTCTTGACTAGGCATTTGCTTTTGAAACCCCAGTCTCTTTTTCTCCACCATATTTTTGTAGTTATTTACATGTATTTTACTGGCTTCATAAATTGAACTGTAGTTTTCAAATTACATATTTCCCCAAATGCTAGTAAGATAAACTGAAATACTGGTCCTGGAGGCTTTGGGGGTTATATGGGCAGTGATTTGATAACTTTATTAGTTCTTTGTTCTTATGTGAATCAATTTGGTTATTTACATTTTTCCTGTAAATCAGCATTTTCATATATATTAGCATAATGTGGCAATAATTATGCTCCTTTGTTTAAAAAGCTAATGTAAATATTTTATGAATTCTCAAACAGGTTGGATTTTCTGGGAGATAGAGTTTAGTGTTCAGAATGTTTATTAGGAAGTACCTTTGGAATCAATAGTTGTGGAAGGGACTGGGAGAAAGCATATTTGGGTAGGAGACGCCAAGCTGTGATACTGGCCTGAGAGCCTCTGATGACCTGAGGTGCTCCTGAGGTGAATCTTAGCCCACATTGGATATTGGGATTTATACTTTTGCCTTGATCAGTCATTGGCTTTGGAGGAAGGGCATAACCATGGGGAAGGAGTCTGAAGGAACCAACAGCTAAAGGCTGTCCGCTGACAGCACTTCCAATAGCTGGGCAGAACCCTTCCTCGAAGAGGGGTATGGATGATGCATCTCCAACCTGTCACAGACCCTGTTTACAATCATTCATTTCTCTTTCTTGTTATTTTTAAGTAAATACCAAGAGATTCTTAGAGCGTTTGTCTATACCATTTTTAAAACTGCTTTTATTTGTGCTTTGCTTTTTATTTACAAATTTGTGTAATCTTTTTTCATCCTAATTTTCACATTCATGCTTTCCTTGGAGTTTATTTTTTAATGATTTTTCTGACTGAGTTGAATATCTAGTTAGTTTATATCATTCTATTTCTTTGCATCTGAGTATAGCTTTGCTTGCAACACAGACTTTGATGTGGTAGTATTTTCCCTTTCATAGATATTGGAGTAATCAGTTATGTATTATTTTCATTTAGTTTTTGGAAGTATTCTTAATCTCTAGAGCCTTCTTAATTTTGCTGTTAGCTACTTAGTTTTTTTTTTTTAACATGTGGTATAAGATAGAGAGCTATACAATGTCACTTTTATAATTTTTAAAAGTTTTTTTGGTAGCATGTTGTATGTGTTCTATGAAAAATTGAAAAAAGGATTTAGTTTTTTTTAATTTGGGGGGAAGAATAAGATAGGAAGTTTGAGAACTCTCCATTTTTTTAACCTTGTTAATAAAACTCTTTTATGAGTTTTTTTAAAAAATTATTATTGGCCTAAGACTGATAATGGAATTAGAAAAGTGTCTGTTGCAAAAGTAAATTTCCTTGTATATTTTATGTGTTTTACAATATGAAGATTCAAGATTTTTTTGGTTTGATATGTATCTTTTTATTAATATTAAAACGTTTTTTCTATTTAGTGCTTTAGGTTTGATTTCTATTAAATCAGATGTTAATATCTTTAGTCCTGATTTTCTTGCTTGAATTTGCTTAAATAGGCATCATATAGTTAGATATGGATAAGTACAGAGGTATTTATGATGAGGATGAAATTAACTATAGCGCCCTTAGTATCTCATTTAACAGAATTCAAATAAAAAGCATTAAATAGTATAAACAGGATTATTTCACACAAAAAACTGCTAATAAATTAAATCTATCTGGAAATACACTGGTCTGAAAAGTTTGGAAACGTAGGATAAATTTGCATTTTTAACAATATCTTAATTGCATTTTTCAATAGGTACTCAGAATATTTACATTTAATTTCCAAAAAGCATTTTCAGGTGAGTGCCTCTAAATTGAAAACAACAGCTTTAATTGTTAACCTGAATAAAAATACAATAAAAACAATATAGAGTCCAAAAGATTTGTTATTTCAGGGAAAAGAGTCAAATTTAGTTTCAATACCTTCATGTAGGGTGATCTTAATAATGATAATTCAGAGTTCAAGTAGGTGGATGGCTAAACCCATTACTTCTTATTGGCTGTAGCTCAGTCTCAATGTTGATCATGCCCATTATATGTAGAATTGTGTTTTCACTCGTTTTATGATCTATTTTCTTTCCTTAGGCAGGTACTCTGCCCCTTATTTAGTGGTTTTAGAATTCTTAATTTCCTGGGTCAGCAGTAACACCTTGTATTTGGATTTTATAACAGTTTTGAGTTAACTTGGTGTGCCTACTTGCTGCCAAGATAAATGCTGCCAAGCAAATATCCAACCCGCAGTAGCTCTCATTGGTTATACCCATGATCTGCTTTTCAATGATTATATTGTCATTCTTTTCAACTCTGCACTACTTAGGGAGCTCTTTGCCACATCATGGCAGATGAGTGGGTGCTGAGTTTATGCCTTTGAAAAAAGATGACAAAACTGAAAATCTCCAAAATGCATCAGAGGAGATCTAACATTACTTTTTTTTTAAAAAAAGATTTTATTTATTTATTTGACAGAGATAGAGACAGCCAGTGAGAGAGGGAACACAAGCAGGGGGAGTGGGAGAGGAAGAAGCAGGCTCATAGTGGAAGAGCCTGATGTGGGGCTCGATCCCATAACGCCGGGATCACGCCCTGAGCCGAAGGCAGACACTTAACTGCTGTGCCACCCAGGTGCCCCTCTAACATTACTTCCAGGACCTTAAAATCTATGACCAACTGAAAGCCATTTAAATATATCCTAAAATTTTGGACCCAAAAGATAGAAGGAATTTGAAAAGAACAAAGCAATAAGTAGCAAATCCAGCCAAGCAATGAAACACCCCGAGATGGGGCTTGAGGTTTGAAGATTGAAATTAGATAGAAATGATTAATTTATAGCTTAAATCTAGGATATGGTAGCTGTGGAGATCAGTCGTTCTCTCACTAAAGTATGAAGTTCTTGTAATACTAACTATAAAAAGGGTCAGGGGAAATAACTAATAAGAATTAAATCCCATTTCCTAGCCAGATTTTCCTGGCCGAAATCTCATTTTACTCAGCTAAGACTATCACTCCAGTTATCATGAAAAATAGTGATTGGTTCTTTGCTGTATAAATACCTATAACCCATGAAAATTAGAAACAAGTATATAAGGGATGAAGTGATTAAAATCTTTAGGATTGCTTTTTTCATGTGTTTGGAATACTTAAGAGAATTGGAAGAATAATCTGATTGACCAAATGGGTCTAATTTAAATATAGGTAATTAACTATTTGATTTTAGATGCGTGATTATGGATTTAGCATTATAAAAGAATTTGACAAAGTTTTATATTGTATTGTAGTATTTGAGAGAGCTTAATATTGATGATACTTTTAAATTTAATTTGTTATTATTTGATCTCTACTGGCAAGATTGTATTTATTTTTAAATAATTTAAATAGGTAAAAAATAGAAAATTTTGGATTTATAAATGTGCTTGCACTTGCTTAGGATAGTTTCATTAATTAGTTTTATAAATAGCTGATATAGGAGTTTCCATTGGCTTAATCAAATGTTTTTTTTTAGAGTGATATTTAAAATTTGTCAGATTAATAAGATTTTTTTTAAAGATTTTATTTATTTATTCAACAGAGATAGAGACAGCCAGCGAGAGAGGGAACACAAGGAGGGGGAGTGGGAGAGGAAGAAGCAGGCTCATAGTGGAGGAGCCTGATGTGGGGCTCGATCCCATAACGCCACCCAGGCGCCCCAGATTAATAAGATTTTTAAGTTAGCCTTTGCATTAGTTTTCTGTTTCTAATGTAACAAATTACTGCAAACCCATGATTTAAACGAATACTAATTTATTATCTTTCGGCTCTCAAAGTCAGAAGTCCAAAGTGTATTTGAGGCTAAAAGAATGGTGTCAGCAAGGTAGTGTTCTGTCTGGAGGCTCTAGGGAGACTGTTTCCTTGAGTTCCAGCTTCTAGAGGCCACCCATGTTCCTTGGTCTATGGCCCCGGTCTTTATCTTCAAACCAGCATCATAACATCTTCAAATCTCCCTCTTAGACTACAATCCCTATTTCTGTCCTCATATCTCCTTCTCTGACTCCTGCTCCCTCTCTTAAGGACCCTGTGATTACATTGGGCCCACCAGATAAACAGGATTATCTTTTCTTTTTAAGATTCTCTATTTATCACATCTGCAAAGTCCCATTTGCTATGTAATGTAAAATAGTCATAGTTTTTGGAGATTAGGATGTGGATATCTCTTGGTGGGGAGGGGTGGTTTTGAATCTATTACAACCTTAAATATATGGAGGAAAAAAGCTTTTTTTGAATTTATAACTTCAATAAATTTAATATTAATATGAATAATTCAGTTAACTGCAAATTTTCTTTCTGTGCACAAAGACATTTTCAAGACCACCAGAAAAACACACCTTAGTGCACCAGGACATTTGCCTTTTATTTGGCTGATTATCTGTGGTTATATTCTTTGCTGGTGCTAGTTGATTTATGAACAATCACTGTTGATGTTCACTGACCTTGACAAAAAAAAGTACAGCTTGTAGTAGGATTCCAAGGCCCTGTCAGCACTGAATTTTACTTTATCCATATTTTTATTTTTAACCTTTTAGGCATTGATATTCAGTGAAGCTCATAGTGGTAAATTTGTTGTATTTAATTACCTCATTTAAAAAAATAAGCGGAGTGTAAGACAAATTTTTTAAACTCAATATATGAGTTTTTTTTTTAAAAATTAGAGAATTTAATAACTGTATATGTTAAAATTAGAAAAGCATGTTAAGTAGAATAGTTAGGACTTAGTTCTATAACTTTATTTGATGTATTCTGATTTTCTGCTTCTTCAGTGTTCTTAGTGTTTTCTGTATTTTCACTATCTAGAACTGGTTTTGCCATTTGACAGTCAACAAGTCAAATCTACCCCCTTTTAAAATAATTTAGAGAACGTTGATGGGGGTCAGGTCTATATTATACTGTACCAATTCGTAAATTTTGCATTAAAAAATCAGACTTTCGTCTTCTTTCCACAAACACTGAGATCTGGCAATACATCGTGTGAAGTTAAGTAATTTTTGCCTCTTTAGGGGGACAAGGGCACCTAGTTCAAGAGCTGTGCTCTTTCCCCAACTAGCCTATAGTGCCTCAATTTAACCCATTTTGAGTCCCTGTAGGCACTTGAAGATAGGACTCATGTTTTGTTTACTTTTGTCTTTAACAGTTACTTGGAAGTTAAGCAGTCTGTTTTAAATTTAACTAGTATTTATCTTTAAGGTTATCAAATACCTGCTTGAACACATATTTCTCTAATTATCAAAATGCAGTAAGTTTAGCCTTCTTCAAGTGCAATAAGGAATTTTAAATGCCTGTGTCTCGCTTTCCCTGCAATATCCATCAATCTTTGCTATATTAATATATTAATATGAGAACATTGAGACAATTACTTCAATGGCCTTCTAATGGGTCTGCCTGACTTTTTTTTTTTTTTAGAGAGAGAGAGAGTGCCAGTGGTGGGGCAGGGAGGTGGAGAGGGAGAGGGAGAGAGAGAATCTTAAGCAGGCTCCATGCCCAGCATGGGGCACATGGAACTTGTCACAGGGCTGATCTCACAATCCTGAAATCATGACCTGAGGTGAAATCAAGAGTCTGATGCTTAATCGACTGAGCCACCCAGGCACCCCTCCATGATGCTTATCTATGTAACTGCAGAGTGATCCCCCCAACTTTTTTGAGATATAACTGACATATAATGTTGTGTAATTTTAAGGTGTACACATGATGATTTGATGTACTTACATATTGCGAAATGATTACCACAGGAAGGTTAGTTAACATCTCCATCACCTCACATAATTACCATTTCTTTTAGGTGGTGAGAACATTTTAGATCTACTCTCTTAGCCACTTTCAAGTATATAGTATAGGAAGTATTGTTAACTATAGTCACCATGCTGTACATTAGATCCCCAGAACTCATTCGTCTTATAACTGGAAGTTTGTATCCTTTGACCAACATCTCCTCATTTCCCCCACCCTGTGATAACCACCATTCTACTCTCATTTTTCAAAGCTAAGTTAGATCATTTCACTCCCCTGCTTGTATTTCTGCATTGGTTTTCCAACTGCCATAGAATAAAATCCAAAGTCCTTAATGACTACATTGCCCAGTGCTATGTGAACCCTGAATATTCCACCACTGGAGACTTGTATAACACTCTCGCTCACTGCACTTCTCTCACAGTGGCCTCCCTGCTGTTGTTGGAACATGGCAAGCTCTCTCCTACCTCAGTATTTGGAACTTTCCAAAAACTCTTTTCTAGAACTTTTAAAGACTTGTTCTCAAATTTTGGTCAGGTTTCTGCTCCTTAGAAAGACTTTCTTGAGCCCACCTATCAAAAATTGTCTTATGTCCTGAGACCCTCTTCTATTTTCTCAGAGTGCTGATAGCTATCTGACACTCGTTTAACATTTCTTTCATCCATTAGATAGCACCAGCAAAGCAGGGTACAGTACGCCTTGTCTACTCTTATTTCCCCTATATTTAGAAGATTTTCTGTGTATAATAGGTCCACAGTAAATTTTTGTTGAGATTATATGGCTTTGTATTCAATTGTGTTAATCTAATGTCTTTAAATATTCTCAATGCTCAACACCAATATTTTTATTTTTATTTATCACTTGAATTGTATCATCGATTCTTTTTTTTTCCCAAGAAGAGTGTCTAACTGCAGTATTTTCCAAGTTCTTATAACATAGGAATGTCTTCTGTTGCTTTCATAGTAGAACAATAAATTGGTTGATGTGGAATATTCAGTTCAAAAATTTTTTCCGTTGAAATTCTGTGTTGTCCTCTGGCATTCAGTTATGCAGAAGAGAAATTTGAGGACAGCTCAATTTTTGTTCTTTCATAGGTTAACTTTTTGTTTCAGCCCGAGTGCTAATACTTCATTTTGGGTCTTTTTTTTCTTTTTCTTTTTTTGCTTTTCTTGAGTTCATGAAGTTAGTCCCTTTATTCATGGACTTGAATAATATTTCAGTTCAGAAACATTTCTTAAATCTATTTTTTGGTAAGAACTCTTTAGATTTACTCTCAGCATATTTCAAGTATAAAATACAGAATTATTAATTGTAGTCCCATTTTGTGCATTAGATCCCCAGAACTTATTCCTCTGGTAACTGAAAGTTTGTACCCTTTGACTATTTTCTCCCCATTTCCATCTTCTCTAACCCCCTTGGCAGCCAGCACTTTTACTCACTATTTCTATAAATATAACAATTTTTTAGAGTCCATGTATAAGTAGACTACACTATTGTCTTTGTCTCTCTAGCTCATTTCATTAAGCATAATGCCCCTCAAGTTTATCCATGGTGTCATAAATGACAGAACTTCCTTCTTTTCTATGGCTGAATAATATTACACACACACACACACCACATCACATTTTTTTTTCATTAATCTGTCAATTGATACTTTGGTTGTTTCCATATCATGACTAGGTGAATAATGCTGCAGTGAACATGGCAGTGCAGAGATCTCCTCAAGATACTTTCATTTCCTTTGGGTGTATACCAGAGGTGGGATTGCTGGATCAGATGGTAGTTCAATTTTTAATTTTTTGATGAATCTCCGTGCTGTTTTTCATAATGACTGTAAGTTTACATTTCTACCAGCAGTGCACAAGGATTCCTTTTTCACCAAAACCTTGCTGACATTTATTATCTCTTGTCTTTTTGATAATAGACATTCTATATGGTATAAGGCATCTGATAATCTGATTGTACTTTTAATTTGTACTTCCCTGATGATTAGTGATGGTGAACATCTTTTTACATACATGTTGGGCATTTTTATGTCTTTGGGAAAATATCTATTCACGTTCTTTGCCATTTTTTATTTGGGTTATTTGTATTTTTTCTATTAATATATTAGGGTTCCTTATATATTTTGGTATTAACCCATTATTGGATATATGGTTTGCAAATATTTTCTCCCATTCTGTAAGTTGCCTTTTCATTTTGTTGAAGGTTTTTTTGGCTTTGCAGAAACTTTTGAGTTTGATGTTGTCTTACTTGTTTATTTTTACTTTTGTTACCTGTGTTTTTGGTATCATAGTGAAAAAGACTGATGTCAAGGGACTTATCACCTATGTTTTCTTCTAAGAAACTTACGGTGTCGGATCTTATGTTTAGGTCTTTAATTTATTTTGAGTTGATTTTTGTTTATGGTTTAGGACAAAGGTCCAATTTCATTCTTGCATGCAGATATCCAGTTTTCCCACCACTGTTTATTGAAGAGTCAGTCCTTTCCAATTGTGTATTCTTGGTGCCTTTTATTAGTAGTTGATTATACATACATGAGTTTATTTCTTGTCTTTTTATTCTGTTCCATTGATCTTTTGTCTGTTTTTACATGAATACAATACTGTTTTGATTTCTGAAGCTTTGTAATATAGTTTGAAATTAAAACTGTGATGCCTCCAGCTTTGCTCTTCTTGCTCAAGATTGCTTTAGGTATTTGGAGTTTTCTGTGGTTCTATACAAAGTTTAGGATTTTTTTCTATTTCTGTGAAAAATGTCATTGAAATTTTTATAGATATTGCATTGAATCTGTAGATCACTTTGGATACTATGGACATTTTAATAATATTAATTCATCTAATTGATGAAAATGGGCTATATTCCATTTATTTCTGTCTTCTTCAATTTCTTTCATCAATGTCTTATAGTTTTCAGTGTACAGATTTTTGCTTCCCTGGTTAAAATTCTAAGTATTTCATTCTTTGTGATGCTATTGTAAATTGGATTTTTTTCTATTTATATTTCAAATAGTTCATTGTTAGTACATAGAAATGCAACTAATTTTTTTGTTGATTTTGTATACTGCAATTTTAAGAATTTATTAGTTATAACAGTTTTTTGATGTGGTCTTTAGGGTTTTCTCGTATGATCATGGTATCTGCAAATAATTTTGCTTCTTCCTTTCAAATTTGATGTCTTTTCTTTCTTTTTTTTTTAAATCTTTGCTTAATCTCTCTGATAGACATACAGTATTATGTTGAATAGAAGTGGCAGAGGTGGACACCTTTGTCTTGTTCCTAATCTTAGAGGAAAAGCTTTCAGCTTGTCAACATTGAGCATGATATTAGCTGTGGGTTTGTCATATATGGTCTTTATTAGGTTGAAGTACATTTTATCTGTATATAACTTATTGGGAAGGTTTTTTTCTAATCATTAAGGGATGTTGAATTTTGTCAAATACTTTTCCTACATCTACTGAGATGATCATATGATTTTTATTCTTCATTTTGTTGTGTAGTGTGTCACATTTACTGCTTTATGCATGTTGACCTATTCTTGCATCCCAAGGATAAATCCCACTTGATCATGGTGTATAATCCTTTTAATGTACTGTTGAATGCAGTTTGCTAATATTTTTAAAGTATTTTTGCATCTATATTTATCAAGAATATTAGTCTATAATTTTCTTTTCTTGTAGTACCCTTGTCTGGCTGGCCTCATAAAATGAGTTTGGAAATGTTCCCTTTTTTCAATTTTTTGAAAGAGTTTGAAAAGGATTGGTATTAATTTTTCCTTTGATGTTTGGTAGAGTCCACCAGTGAAGACATCTGGCCCTGGACTCTTCTTCTTTGGGAGATTTTTTTTGGGGGAGAGACATTTTTATTATTGTTTCAACTCATTACTAATTTATTGATCTGAAGTTTTCTATTTTTTCATGATTCAGTCTTGGTAGGGTGTATGTTTCTAGGAATTTATCCATTTCTTCTAGGTTATCCAATTTGTTGACATATAATTGTTCATAGTAGTTTCTTGTGATCCTTTGTATTTCTGTGGTATTATTTGTAACCTTTTGTTAGATTTGACTAAGAAAAAAAAACAGCGAAGACACAAATAAAAATCAGAATTTTTTTCTTGTTTAATCTTGAGTTATTGTCTACTGTCATTTTTTCAGAATTTTTGCCAGGGTATACTCATAATTCTCAGGCTTGGTAACTAATCTGTCTTCTATAGGACCTTTTCTTTTATAATTTTATTCTTTTTTAAAAATTCTATTTGGAAAACCAGTAATTCAGTTCTTTGCAGTGAGAATTCTGTTTCGTTTGTCTTTATGTGAACTTTATTTAATTTTTAAAATTCCTTTTCAATTTGTCATTTTTCTTATCAATTCCACTTTAATTCTTTCTCAAAATTATTTTCTTATCAATTATAGCATCTCTTTCATAGAGGCATATCTTTTGCATGTGTTTCAATAGACTGAATAAATATTTTCTAGAATAATTTTTATTTCTATTGGTTATAATTTTCAGAAATATGTATATATTTGGAATATTTAGGATAATGTTCCTTTTCTTTTATACTATAAAAACTTTTACAAGGCTTTACTGTTTTTATATACAGAAAGATATGGCCAGAAAAATGAGCTCTACTATTTGATCAATGTGTGACTTTAGACCCTCTTCCTGTGTCCCTGTGCTAGAAGGTTTTTTTTGTTTTTGTCTTTTTTTCTTTTAGAACTGCAGCTGAAGGATGGACAGGTATGTGTCTCATTTCAATGTCTAATCCCTATCACGGATTATTCTAGGTAGTTCTTTTACATTGAGATGGAATTATTTCCTTTGCTAAATATAGAATTCCTTGTTTATGTTCTAACTTCAGATAGAACAGCAGTTCTTCATGTAAATGCTGTATGTAAAGAATACAACTTATATAGATGTTTTTGACAATAATGTATTTCCCCCAGGTCTTCTCATTTGAGTAAATAGCAGTTGCTTATGCTGACAATCTGGGCATTGTCATTAATTCTCTCTACCTCACACTCAATCTACTTTCCTCTTCATTTATTTTGCCAGTGCTTTCTTGGTCGTCTTTCTGTTTCTCGACCTGGCTAAGGCCATTCCTTACAACTTTAGGGATGGAATGCTAATGTCTTGCTACAAAACATTTTAAGAAATGTAGTTAAGATATCACAAACAGAAAAATCTAAAAGACAAGATTTGAGAAGAAAGCTCACATTTGTTATTTAATATCCATTAACTTACACAGTTGTACAAAAGGGATAGTAATTAGCAGGCCAATTTACTGTTATCACATACAGTAATTTCCAAACCAACGAAGGGATAAGACTATAAAACCATATGGTATGCATATTATAAGGTAACCTGTTCCATTCTTTTGAGTTGCTATTACTGCTTTTGACACAGCTACAGGAAATAAAAAGGCTACTGGAATGCAGACCAGGAAAAAGTATTCCCACAAGGGTTTGCAAAATGAAATCTGCAATCCCTGAGTGAAAACAGATTTCTAAGAACTAAGCTTCTATCCTCTATAGCTGAGATGATTCTGTTAGAAAATAAAATGCATTTTTGCATTTGACCACATTTTGTAGTTTTTTTTTAATATGTTAGAGAAAAAGAAAATGGGCATGGAAATTATAACGCAGTACCTAAAGTTTAGTGTGGAAAAACAATAATATTATGACAACTAATGTGGTGTTGGCACTATAGATTGAAGTATTTCATTATATTGTACTTGAAGTACACCATACTAGCTTTCTTCTCATCATGAAGGGGCAAAATTCCTAATTACTTTGTTATCTATTGCTGTGTAACAACTACCCCAACATGTAATGGCTTAAAATGATAACCATTTTATTTGTGTCTACTTCTGTGGGTCAGGAATTGAGACATGACACGGCAGAGAAAGCATATCTTTGTTCCATGTGATTGCTGGAGTTAAAAGAACCAAGATGGCTTCTCTGATCACATGTCTTAACTTCAGCTAAGAAAGCTTGAAAAGCTTGGGCTGGCTGGAAAAGTTCAAATAGACCTAGAATCTCTGTGCTGGCTATCATCTGGGTTTCCTGGTTCAACTCTCTGTAGTTTCAAAGTCTCCCCCTTTTATGGCTCTCTATGACCCATATTGTCTCTGCAACAAAGTGGCTGACATTTAGGGTGAATGCTCTGTAGTACCTAAGGTTTAGGCCTAAAACTAGCACAGAGTCACTTTCATTGCATTTTATTGGTTAAAGCAACAAAAAAATCATAGGGGACTTCATAATGGAATGAATATCAGGGGGTATGATTTTTTTTTTTTTTGAGGATCATCAAAATAACACTCTTTCAGAATTTACTCTTTAGGGGTGCCTGAGTGGCTCAGTCAGTTGGGCATATGCTTTCAGTTCGGGTCATGATCTGGGGTCCTGGGATCAGGCCCATGTTGGGCTCCCTGCTCAGTGGAGAGTCTGCTTCTGCCTCGGCCCCATCCCTCTGCTCATACTCTCTCTCTCTCTCACTGAAATAAATAAATAAAATCTTTAAAAAAATTTACCCTCTTGCCCCAATAACTCACAATCAATGCACAACCAAAATATATTCTCTCAAAATGCCCAGAGACTCATTAGATTATGACATCAGGTTCAGTTTTATAATCCAAGATCTTGTCATCTAAAGCAGATGCAGGTGAATGAAAGACCTTTGACATAGCTTCTCTTACTCTGAAGACCTGTGAATTAAGGAGAAAACATATCTGTCCTCCGTACTCCCTAGAGATAGGAGTTTGGGATGGTAAAATTGTAATATTCACTCCCATTTAAAAGATAGGTTAAATAGAGCTAAAATGGTAAGTAGAATTAAGAATATAGTGGAGGCTAAAGGTGCTCCTTTGAGATCCTTTTTTATTGAGGTAGTGCCTCTATCTTCAACGTGCTATGAGTGTTGACTCAAAGCTGTCCAACACTATCGGCTGGCACCTCTGAATAGTACAATATGTATCAGAAGCAGTGGATCCCATCATCATGTGTATTGGGGGAATTTGTACTTTCAGTCGCTGCAATAATAACCTTTATGGTTTATTTGTTTTTTTTTTTTTAATGTTTTTTTATTATATTATGTTAGTCACCATACAGTACATCCCTGGTTTCTGATGTAAAGTTCTATGATTCATTAGTTGCGCATAACACCCAGTGCACCATGCAATATGTGCCCTCCTTACTACCCATCACCAATCTATCCCATTCCCCCACCCCCTCCCCTCTGAAGCCCTCAGTTTGTTTCTCAGAGTGCATAGTCTTTCATGCTTCATTCCCCCTTCTGATTACCCCCCTTTCTTTATCCCTTTCTTCCCCTACTGATCATCCTAGTTCTTATGTTCCATAGATGAGAGAAATCATATGATAATTGTCTTTCTCTGCTTGACTTATTTCACTTAGCATTATCTCCTCCAGTGCCGTCCATGTTGCAGCAAATGTTGAGAATTCGTTCTTTCTGATAGCTGAGTAATATTCCATTGTATATATGGACCACAGCTTCTTAATCCAGTCATCTGTTGAAGGGCATCTCGGCTCCTTCCATGATTTGGCTATTGTGGACAATGCAGCTATGAACATTGGGGTGCATATGGCCCTTCTCTTTACTACGTCTGTATCTTTGGGGTAAACACCCAGTAGTGCAATGGCTGGGTCATAGGGTAGTTCAATTTTTAACTTTTTAAGGGACCTCCACACTGTTTTCCAGAGTGGCTGTACCAACTTGCATTCCCACCAACAATGTAGGAGGGATCCCCTTTCTTCACATCCTTTCCAGCAATTGTTGTTTCTTGCCTTGTCATTTTTTTGCCATTCTAACAGCGTAAGGTGGTATCTCAGTGTGGTTTTGATTTGAATTTCCCTGATGGCTAATGATTTTGAACATTTTTTCATGTGTCTGTTAGCCATTTGTATGTCTTCATTGGAAAAGTGTCTGTTCATATCTTCTGCCCTTTTGATGATTTGTTTATTTGTTTCTCACGTATTGAGTTTGAGAAGTTCTTTTTAGATCTTGGATACCAGTCCTTTATCTGTGGTGTCCTTTGCAAATATATTCTCCCATTCCGTGGGCTGTCTCTTAGTTTTTTTGACTGTTTCCTTGGCTGTGCAGAAGCTCTTTATCCTGATAAAGTCCCATAAGTTCATTTTATCTTTTGTTTCTCTTGCCTTTGGAGAAGTGTCATGAAAAAGGCTGCTTTGGCCGATGTCATAGAGGTTGCTGCCTATGTTCTCCTCTAGGATTCTGATGGATTTCTGTCTCACATTGAGGTCTTTCATCCATTTGGAGTTTATTTTTGTGTATGGTGTGAGAGAGTGGTCAAGTTTCATTCTTTTGCATGTAGCTGTCCAATTTTCCCAGCACCATTTATTGAAGAGACTGTCTTTTTTCCACCGGATGTTTTTTCCTGCTTTATCAAAGATTAGTTGCCCAAAGAGCCGAGGGTCCATTTCTGGGTTCTCTATTCTGTTCCATTGGTCGATGTGTCTGTTTTTGTGCCAGTACCATGCTGTCTTTGTGATCACAGCTTTGTAGTACAGCTCGAAATCCGGCATTGTGATGCCCCCAGCTTTGTTTTTCCTTTTCAACAGTTCCTTGGAGATTCGGGGCCTTTTCTGGTTCCATACAAATTTAAGGACTATTTGTTCCAGTTCTTTGAAAAATGTCCTCGGTATTTTGATCGGGATAGCATTGAAAGTGTAGATTGCTCTGGGTAGTATGGACATTTTAACTATGTTAATTCTTCCAATCCATGAGCATGGAATATTTTTCCATCTTTTTATGTCTTCCTCAATATCTTTCAAGAGTGATTTATAGTTTCTAGAATATAGATCCTTTACGTCTCTGGTTAAGTTAATTCCAAGGTAACGCAGATCAACAGAACTAGAAGCTGGTTCTTTGAGAAAATCAATAAAATTGACAATCCGCTGGCAACTCGTGTATAGAAATGCAACTGATTTCTGGGCATTGATTTTGTATCCTGCCACCTTACTGAATTGTTCTATAACTTCTAATAGTTTGGGAGTGGATTCCTTTGGGTTTTCCATATAGAGTATCATGTCATCTGCAAAGAGAGACAGTTTGACTTCTTCTTTGCCGATTTGGATACCTTTGATCCCTTTTTGTCTTCTGATTGCTGTTGCAAGGACTTCTAGTACTATGTTGAATAATAGTGGCGAGAGTGGGCATCCTNTCCAAAAGAATAGAGAAAGGACCCAAATTAATAAAATTATGAATGAAAAAAGAGAGGTCACAACCAACACCAATAAAATTGGAAGGATTATTAGAAACTTTTATCAACAGCTATATGCCAAAAAACTAAGCAATCTGGAAGAGATGGAGGCCTTCCTGGAAACCTATAAACTACCAAGACTGAAACAGGAAGAAATTGATTTTTTAAACAGGCCAATTAATTATGAAGAGATTGAGTCAGTGACAAACAACTTTCCAAAAAATAAAATTCCAGGCCTGTATGGTTTTCCTGGGGAATTCTACCAAACATTCAAAGAAGAAATAATACCTATTCTCCTAAAGCTATTTCAAAAAATAGAAACAGAAGGAAAGCTACCAAACTCATTCTATGAGGCTAATATTACCTTGATCCCCAAACCAGGCAAAGACCCCCTCAAAAAGGAGAATTACAGACCGATTTCTCTAATGAATATGGATGCCAAAATCCTCAACAAGATCCTTGCTAATAGAATCCAACAGTACATTAAAAGGATTATCCATCATGACCAAGTGGGATTCATCCCTGGGATGCAAGCGTGGTTCAACTTTCACAAATCGATCGGCGTGATACATCATATCAACAAGAAAAGACTCAAGAACCATATGATCCTCTCAATTGATGCAGAAAAAGCATTTGACAAAATACAGCATCCTTTCCTGATTAAAACCCTTCAGAGTGTAGGAATAGAGGGTACATTTCTCAATCTCATAAAAGCCATCTATGAAAAGCCTACTGCAAGCATTATTCTCAATGGGGAAAAGCTGGAAGCCTTTCCCTTAAGATCAGGAACACGACAAGGATGCCCACTCTCGCCACTATTATTCAACATAGTACTAGAAGTCCTTGCAACAGCAATCAGAAGACAAAAAGGGATCAAAGGTATCCAAATCAGCAAAGAAGAAGTAAAAATGTCTCTCTTCGCAGATGGCATGATACTCTCTATATGGAAAACCCAAAAGAAACCACGCCCAAACTATTGGAAGTTATAGAGCAATTCATTAATGTGGCGGCATACAAAATCAATGCCCAGAAAATCAGTTGCACTTCTATACACAAATAATGAGACTGAAGAAAGAGAAATTAGGGAATCCATCCCATTTACAATAGCACCAAAAACTTTATGGTGTAGATTCAATTCCTAGAAGAGGGACACTTTTACCAGGAGACACAGTAAGAGTGTCAGTGCACTTAGAACTATGACTTTCACCTGTTGACTTTGATCTCCTGGTGCCAGTAGAATGATAGAAACATAAAGGAATTATTATTTTCAGGAGTAATTAAACCTGATCATTATAGGGAGGTAGGACTGCTACAAAATATGGGGGCAAAGAGGAATACATTTGCCACTCACATGATCCATTTGGCATCTATTCCCACTTTAAATTGTTAATAGATGAATAGAGCAACCATGATCTGATAAGAGTGTGGTGATTAGGGTCTCAGATTCCTCAGAAAGGGGGCGTCTGTTTTACTATAGTAGATGCTGTTATTGTCTCTCCCAGATCCTGTTTCCCTTATTTCTCCTTCTCTCATTAATGTCCTATTCTCACCGTCTACTTTTAGGGTAAACAAACTTAGAGGCAGACAAGTCTTGGGTTTAGTCCCAGTTTTGCCAGTTATATAATTTACTAGATCAACCTAACCCTGCTTTCCCCTCAATCTCAGAAATAATTTTCTTTAAAGTTTTTATAGATTAAAGAAATTAATGAAAATAATTTTGCTGGTATAATGGTACAGTTGGAAGAATGGCAGACAGAATAGTTATTCAAACGTTTCACCTAATATTATGATTGTATTTTTCTTCTCCCCTAGCATTCCTTGAGCCATGACTTTTTTGGGGGGTTATACATCAAATATCAATTTCACATAGAATTGTTTCTTCAAGGAAATGTGCTGAAGCTGATTATCTTTCTATACCCAACCAAAACACTAATCAACAAATGGAAAATACATGGATGTATTCTTGGGAAATATAATTATATTGTTGTTACTGATGTATGCCTCTGTCTCTTTCATCAAGCTACAAGCTTCCTTTGTGATGGACCATATATTATTGAGCATTTTAAAAATAATTTGTTTGAAATAAAATGTTTCATATATGTCATATTTAACTTTTGTATTTTGATTTTCACATATATCTCTCTAGACATATACTTCTATATGGATGGAGATTCTATGTATTAACCTTCTTATTGAAGTATATGATTGTCTTTTACATTATTTTATCATAATTTTAGGTACCTGAACTTGAATCACTCTGTCTGTCTAATATCTATGCTAAAGAAGACTCATATTTTTAAATATCAACTACTCATCATCTTCAAAACTTTGACAGTAATGATTTGACATGTGTTTTATTTGAAATATTACTACTTAAGTAACTTTTGGACATAAATGGTTTTGTAGATAACTCTAAAATTGAGTAAAATATTAAAAATGGAAATCTTTAGCTAAGTAATAGAAATATGACATTACTATTCAGCTCATACCTACCTACCACAAGGCAGAATTTGGACAAGCTTATAGTAATTAATTTAAGCTCTTCTCTCACATTCCAGTTTAACCAAAACATTTTTTGAAAGAAATCTTGCAGTTACATTATGCTGAGTGAATCACAAGCTATTAAAACTGCCCACTAGAAATACAGTAGTTTATATAGAATAGTCAGTTTTTCCCAGTGTCTAAGCCAATTCTTGGGAGTAGTCATTAGATTCTTTTGGAAGCTGTAGTAGACTTAATATTAAATCATCACTTCACTGCAGCAAATGGTATTTACTGTGGCAATTTTAAAAAATTACATCAAAAAATCTCATATCATTAACTTGTAAAAGAGTAGCGTATATAAACCAGAAGCAATTGCTCAGTGGTTAATATTTACTGATTATATATAATGCACAGTGTTACATACAATATGTGGTATTTGTTTATAATTCATTTGGTAAATAAATACAAATGAATACAACTAAATAAAATTTATGTATTATGAACTAAATATATATATATACATAGAGAGAGAGAGAGAGAGAGAATTTGAAGAGAATGAGATATTCAAAATAAGATTGGGTGAATTGTTAGAAAACAGTTGGAATCTTACAAATGGTAACAAAAAGATAAACTCAAGAGAAAATGGGCCGAGTATATGAACAGGTTATACAGAATAAAGTAAAAGGACAACAAACAAAAATATGTTTCAATTGTTAGGGAAATGTAAATTAGAATAAAGTAACACAACGTTTTTGCATGTTGATTTTGTAAAAATTGAAATGAAAAGGACAAATAATCCTCATAACTAGATAATTTTAGAAAAATGGGTACTTTCATACATGCTGATGGTAATATGAATTGCTTTGTTCTTTGGGAAAGTAAACTGCCAATAACTATTAAAATTAAAATCATTGGACTTCCACTCCCAGCTGATACAATAATTGGTACAGGAATAGACTCCAACCATAAACTAAAAACTAGACAATATATATTAAACCACTTCTTATAGACATTGTGAAACAGACAACCTAATACTTTGATCCCTTTGAAGAAGGGCAACCACACAGGCTATGCACATATGATTTCTGTCTAGAAGCAGTTTTTTTAGACTATGATACACAGAAGTGGAACCGTGTAGAGGTCTTGCTGGGGCCACAGAATGCATTACAGAGCTTATGAGCAGCTGGAATTTGTCGGGTAGAAAGGAGAGATCTGCAAAAAGAACCTCCAAAAATCTGCCCCATGTGTTTGGCTGAATACTGTACCAAATATTGTGATGACAGAGATGTGGTAATTAAAAGACAAAGACCTTAAAACAGATATTAAAATATGCTTATGGATTTAAAAGAAAGGTGGGCATATTCAGTGGAAAAATACAGAATATCAGTAAAGAAATGGAATCTATGAGAAAAACCAAGAGGAAATTCTGGAACTGAAAAATAGTAGTATTTGAAATGTAAAAACATGGATGAGTTAAAAGCCTGTTGGACTTTTCAAAAAACAAAAACAAAACAGTGACTTTGAATACAATGCTATAGAAACTGACCAAAGTAATGTTTGATAAGAACAAAAAAAATAGACTTTAAAATATGTAAATCCTCAATGGCCTGGGACAATATCAGGTGGTCTAAGTTACGGGCAGTTGGAGTTCCAGAAGAAGAGATAGAAATGATCTAGAGTAGGTATCAGTTACTTACAACAAGAAGACTTATCTGGAGATTTGATTGTATAGTTACTTATCTTTCAGAAAAATAGAAAGATAAAATGTCTCTTAGCTGTGTAGAAAATAAAATAGTTTGTGAAACCAGATTCCACTTTCACGTATACCAGGAACTCTAATCATACAAAATACTTAACGATTTTAAAACACCCTGTACATTTTATTTCTTTGTACCATTACATATGTTTCCCTTATCTTCTCTGAGAAATTTATTTACATTTCAAGACATAGTTCTAAATATTGAGAACAAGCAATATTTGGCAAATCAGCATGTTTTTATCAACTTTATTATTGAAATAAAATTTGTCGAACATATGCTTATAGGGGCACCTAGGTGCCTCAGTCGGTTAAGCTTCCAACTCTTGGTTACGGTTTAGGTCATGATCTTGGAGGTCCTGGGATCTAGCCCCACAGCTGGCTCCCTGCTCAACAGGGATTCTTCTTGTCTCCCATTCTCTCTGCCCCTCCCCCAGTTTGTGCTCTCTCTTCCTCTAAAATGAATGAACAAATCTTTCAAAAAAATATATGATTACAACTGTCCATCGACATCAATAACAATAAGCAATCAACAATTTAGTAGATAAAATAGTTGCATATGGTCATTAACACAGGATCTTTGGGGTAGGTTAAAAAAATGGCTGTAGTGAGGTGGGGAAAAGCCATGGACCTGCTGGAGGTAATTAGTTCTAAATTTTTAAATCCAGCATAGCTGCATTATTTACTTGTTTTACTAAGGGTTAATTACTCAACTGGTCAGAATGGGGAAAGAGAAACAGAAAATGATAAAGCTAAATTTAGGAAACAGACCCCAGCCTAAGCTCTTTTTCCATTAAAAAAAAGTTGTTGTAAACCCATTCAAGGAACACCAAAATATATTTAAGTAGGAACTCCTTTTAAAAATGTTACTTCAAGTCTTAAAATCATTTGGTAACACATACTGAATTTATCCAGTCTTTTAGGAGAAAAGTTTTTGGAACCTCATAGAATTAATGCATTATGACATGTGACATTCCTCCCCATTTTGCAAAAATTCAAAATATTGACAAAAAATGAGTTCTCACAAAAAAGGAAACTCAGTCCAATTTTAAGAGTCTCAAAACCATATATTCAAATAAATTAATTTATGAATTCAACTGTCGGTTCAATCTCTCAATTGCTGCTTTTAGCTTGTCTGGGAGTGTGTTAACTGTGCTGTTTATTTTCATGTGAAAGACAAGCTAAATATTCAAACTACTATCATTTCCCAGAAAAAAAAAGAATATGAAATGGTGAATAATGAATAAGAGTCTAAATGCAGTAAACCTTAGGACAGAAACATTTGCTCTCTACAAATAAAGACGGTAAATGTGGTAGACTATGTATATATGGAACAACAGTTCTTTCAAAGTTTGCACACGTCCCTCTCTCTACTTTCATGAATAGTTTCATTCATTTCAGTGTGACCTGTTTGTATGTGTGCATGTGTGTGTGAGTTCTGGAAGGCCAGTCTGTTCTACCCAAGTCCAGCTGCATGTAGCAAATGTTTTGAGATGTCTAAATTTGTATAATTCCATTCAGTACTTTGTAATGAAATAATTCAGCCCAATGTGTGAAAACAGGAATAGAGGGGAAAAAGCAAATAGATCATGATAGGAATTCTATTCAAACTAAAATATAAAATAATAGAAGATGGCAAGAGAGAGACATATTAAGATTAATGTTTTATTCTCATTTTAATTAAAAATATAAAATATCACACTTTAACACTTAGGACAAGAAAGGTCTGTGAGGAAGTGAGCAGATGAACCAGATATTTCCCAGCTCACATATTCTGTCATGAGACTAAAGCTCATGTGTAAACAACTTAATTTGCTTCTTCTTTACACTGTGATGCATTAGTCATCATATGAAGCCTTTAAATCATACTTTAATTTTTATGATTATATAAAAAAGAGCAAGCTAACATAAAAAATGAACAGGAGAATTGTATAGTTTAGTGTAAATAATAGGTTAGCTATTTAAATTTTTGTTATTTTATTATGTTTACATGACAACAATAATATTAAAAATTAAAATCTGTAAGCAAGAAATTTTTCTAAATTGTGTATCAGAATTTTGAAGCACAAATGGATAGAACTAAGATGTCCCCAATGTTCTAGTCATGACAGTGTGGTGGTCTTTGGGGAGGTACTCCTCACGGTTGGAACTCAACTTTTCATTATAAATTGAAGTTACAGGACTATATTATTTCAAGATCCTTTCTTCTTTGCAATTTTACACACTATGATTTATTAATAATCATTCTAAGGGAAATACACAAAACACTTATTAGAAAATAAACCTTCAAAAAAATGGTCAACGTTCCAAATATTTGGTTCTATAAATCATGCATACAATATTTTAACCAAAATTTTTTTACAAATCTGAGAAACAATTTTATTTTTCCAATATTCCAAATTATTCAGTAGAGAAGTTTCTGTCCTTCTGTCTGTGCTTAACTTGGAAGCTAATTTGAGAAAGCAGAAAAACAAAGTTAAACAGATAAGGCAAATTAGGAAATGCAAATAGCATTAAAGTTTGATGCTATCACAGATATTCTCTTTGAAATTTACACTCATCATGTCTGTGTAGGTGTGGCTAGATATGTAGGTGTGGCTAGATATATAGGTGCCAAATTTTATGGAGAATATCTAAGGTAAAACTTGTTAAAATTCATTCAAAGTGAAGAGAAAATTTGGCCAGAGGAGATGCCTTCATTTTTTTCTTTTTTTACTTGAACTCACAGCAATAATTACATTTAATTTAATGATACAGCATACATATGTTGTATGTGTGTTTATGTTTGTGCGTGTGCCTTTCTCTCTATTATGAAGTAGGTTATTTCATTAGCTCTAAATTCACTTTTTAAAAACATATTTTAACAGCTCTGAAATCAGGATATCCTTTACAGGATAAACCATTCAGCAATTGTGACATTGTTGTCTCTGCCAAAGAATGAGTATCAAAGCTTCCAGATTGCAAATCAGTGACTCTGAGAAGGATCCTAGAGAAAATAGTGGAGGATCCTTTACATAATGTTGCATGAACAACGGTCTTGAAGGCACAGAAGTTGGTGTTCATGTGGGAAAATAAAGACATCTATTACTCTCAGTAGAAAACTAATTTAAAATATCAAGCCTTTGCATTCATATGCAGCAAACCCTAGAATATAAATACAATATGTTCAATTCTTCAAGGAAGTTTTCTTTTATATAGCTGTCCAATAGGGTAGCTACTAGCCACATATGGCTACAGATGTCTTGAAATGTGGCTAACAGGAATTAAAATGTACTCTACGTGTAAAATACACACTGGATTTAAAAAGCAGTATTAAAAAATGTAAACAATCTCACTAATTTTTAAATATGATTTCATGTTGAAATGAAAATATGATATATTTGCATCACATATTTTATTAACATCAATTCCACTTGCTTTTAGCTGTTTAAATGTGGCTACTATACATTTTTTAAATTACACGTATGGTTTGCCTTACATTGCTTTGGATGGTGTTGGCTGATATTTGGGTAACAATAGTCAGAGGGGCTCGTGGACTCTGTGCTTTTCAATACATCTGGCCCTTCCTCGAGATAAAAACTATAGGTGAAAATCTGCTTTTTGTGAAGAAAGTACAGGACAAATAATAGATTAATTACCTCAACGCCATTATTCCCTCTTACTGTTTACATATTGGTAGGTATCCAATGCTAATGTGACATTAGCTGCACAAAAAACAGGCATATGCTGAGAAGTTGCATGAAAGTAGAATGAGCCTGGCATCTTGGAGAGCTGTGCTCACTTACATTTGAAAACCAATATTGGAAATTAATAATAAATTTGAGTAGGCAAATCAACAAAGAGTAGGCAAATGGATAAAATTGCTTTGTTGGCGTGGATCTTGGGATCTCCCTATTCCCGTTTTATGCAATTGTTTAGAAATAAAGCGGTGTTCAAAATTAATATTTTATGAAATAGTTTTTACCTTAAAGAAGTATTGGTAAATATAATTCTGGCAAAATAATTTTTCCATATGATGCTAAAGTATTAAATTTTAGAAACTGTTTCAGAGCATAGAAAGAAATGAACTCCAGAAAAAAAGTGATATAGTCAACTCCTCCAGAGGAAAAGTACACTTTATATGTTTTAGGAAAATTGTGCCTTCAAAACTGGTACCCTACAGTTTTTCCCAAATGTGTATCTTGAAATATGTCTAGTCAATGGTAAGAAACCAAATTGAGCAGTTTAGACCACCATTAAAATAAATGGACTTAAAAAAGTGACTTAGATGCTAATTTTTTCCCAGTTTATCATAATCATGGAAGATAATAAAACAATGTAGAGAGCACCAGTAGTGTAGAAGAGAAAAAGCTCCACATATTTCCTGCTCTCTTTTGCACAATTGATAGTCTTGTTCCATGAAAATTTAAATGTTATGTTTAATTTTGATAATTATTTTGATACGGCTTTGGTTTGGATGAACATCTTTTTTTTTTCTAGTGTGCATGGAAGTTCTTCAAAACAAATTAACTTAGTGGAGTAGTTACATTCATGAGGGGAATCACTTATACCATGATGTATTTCTCTAGTTTACATCTATTCTGTAAAACTCTCCTTCACAGAAACTGTAAAGCCTCCTTTCCTTATCATTGAAATAACAAAATCTTCTCTCTTTAGAAATGTCCACTTCCCTATCTCAGATAAATATGTAACATCTCCAGAAGAAAATATATTATTTGGGCAAAATGAAAAATTGTTCTAATATTGTTTTTAAATCAAATGAACTTTTGCATACCTCTTGCCAACTTAAATTTCTTTGGCAAGTTATTTAAATATTTTTTTCTTATAAGAAAACATTTGATTTTATGACTCTACTGATGCAAAGTTATATTCACACTCCAGAGAAAGGAATGTACTTTAAAGAACTCAGTAAGTCTAAAAACTAATACAAACACGTGGCTATTTCCTACCATATGCTTACACTACAGGAGGAATTTTAATGGATGATGATAAATCAAACTATAGTCATTATTTGCTGAAATAATGTGCACTTTTAAAATGTGGAAAGTTACTTAACTTATGGTAAATCTATCATTNTGATGCAAAGTTATATTCACACTCCAGAGAAAGGAATGTACTTTAAAGAACTCAGTAAGTCTAAAAACTAATACAAACACGTGGCTATTTCCTACCATATGCTTACACTACAGGAGGAATTTTAATGGATGATGATAAATCAAACTATAGTCATTATTTGCTGAAATAATGTGCACTTTTAAAATGTGGAAAGTTACTTAACTTATGGTAGAATCTATCATTTACATATTGCCTAATATTATTCATTATCTAAATAAAAGTTTCCCCACACATTTGCCTTTTGCAGGACAGAACTCTAGTTCTATAGGTTAAGAGCTAAAACCTGGATAAAAGCTTATCCCAAATTAAACAGTGGCTGATAGCATAATTGGGAATATAATATGCTACTCTACTTTTTTGTTGAGATTTTGCAATATACACTACAAAATGATGTCTAATGTATTTCTGTACTATATCAATATAAAATAAAAAACTAAATAGGGGCACCTGGGTGGCTCAGTCAGTCAAGTGTCTGACTCTTGATTTTGGCTCAGGGCATGATCTCAGGATTGTAAGATTAAGCCCTGCATGGGCTCCACGCTCAGCATGGGGTCTGATCCAGGTTCTCTCTCTCTCCCTCTGCCCCTCCTCTCCATTCTCTCTCTCTCTCTCTCAAAAAAAAAAAACCCAAATAAATCTTTTTTTAAAAAAACTAAATAATCAGTTATAATTAAATAATTATTTGACTGAATATGATAGGCTATTTGGTTTACTACTTGGAAATTAATTTGCATAGCTAACACTCTGAGCATACAAATATTCATAACTATTAGTAATTATAGAATTGTGGAATTTGCAGACAATAGCTTCTTAACAGTGACATGGAGTTTGTCACAATAAAATTGAAACTTATCAGAATTAGATTGCAAGTGGACATGTAAACTACTGAAAGTGAAACATCATTTGTTGATGTTGTGAACTGGTTAAAATTCTAAAGCCATTTTCAGACAATTGGAGCACTAAACTATAGGAAATTTAATTTCAAGTAAGATAAGCAATAGAAAATAATTTTCACAGCTAATAACTATATGAGTCTTTTTTTATTCACTAAGGCCATTTATACAATTATTGGGAAAGGCCTTCCTAAAAGCTCTCAGTTACTTAAAAATATATGGTGAAGGAAGTAATCTCTTCAGCTCTCATTTCATTTTTCCTAGTTCACCACGGACCAGTTTTATCAAAAAAGAAGAGAAAAGAAATTCTAGTTATTCTCTAATCAGAATTAGAATAAGAAGGTATATTAGAAAACCTGCGTGTCTTAGATCATTCTTACCTCATAGCATAGCTGTGTGA
This sequence comes from Ailuropoda melanoleuca, assembly GCF_002007445.2. Lineage (NCBI taxonomy): Eukaryota > Metazoa > Chordata > Mammalia > Carnivora > Ursidae > Ailuropoda > Ailuropoda melanoleuca. The sequence continues at coordinate 71,853,847 of NC_048219.1, read as the reverse complement.
CTTAAAGGATAAAAGTTAAGGAGATGAGCATGATCTCTGGTGCATATTCAAATGTTTAATAACCATTTATTTCTTTCCTTGTTACTTCATTCAATAGTCTACAATAGTTAATAATAATTTACTATTCCAGGTTGTGTGTTAGAATGTAGATGATATAACATAAATGCCAAGATCTCAAATAACTATTTTGTACTCTGGAATCCCAGAATAGTGCCTGGTATATGGTAGGAGCTCAATGAATGCAGAAGGTATGAAAGAATGTTTGCAGTACTAAATGAGATAATCTAGTTAAAATGCTTAGAAGGGTGCCTGGACATAGTATAAATACTTTATAATTGTTAGCAATTTTTATTTTTTTCTCATTTATTCTCCTTTGCAAATGGTCCCTCTTAATGTTTTCCTCCAAGAAGTTTCTATTTACTGCTTAGCTTCTGTTTATTCATTTCTCTCCTGGCCTTCCATAACCCCTCTTGTCTCCTGAACCCATATACATTCCTGAAGCCCTAACTCCTGTAGTGATTTCTGTTTATCTGTGTATATTTTGCAATTCAGATTCCTGAAAAGAGACCATAACTGGGTAGGCTGTTTGGCCAAAACCCCTCCATTCTAGGCCATCTCAAGGCTGAGGGTCTTTAGGACAGATGCTCATTCTTGTCTAATCAGCAAAATTCGGGAGGTGTGTGGGCTGTGTGCTATAGAATATTTTGTCTCTGTCCTTGGTTGTGATTTCCTGTGTGTCAGTTACAGTCTACGGTATGTATGTGGCAGTAGAAATACTTTCTTAAAACTGAGTTTATATAATCCTTATAGCCCCAGAGAACTCACAACTAGCAGTACTAGTGAAAGAAAGCCCTTTTTCTTGTATTGCCAGCTGAAATCTCAGGGAGAGTTTGAACAGCCTTGAGTTCCTGCCCATTCCTGAATCAATGAGTAATTGAGGCTGGAGTGGAGGAGGGGACAGAGTACTATGATTGTACAGACCTGGATCTTGTACTCAATTCTTGAGCCAGGAGATTGGATCAGATCTATTTGAACCATGTAGACTGGAATGGAATAGAAGGTATCCTTCAAAGAGCAACTGGCAAGATTAATACCTTGGTAAATTTCACGTAAAAAAGCATACTCTTTTTAGAGAAATACTGTTTGTCACACTTAAAACATAATCTTACTGACATTTGGCTTACTGCTCTTTGATGTAGTTTACAAAATAGCTCTTCAATTATTTTTCATACCAAACAATCTTCCCGAGGTAATTTAAATTCAATGGACTTTTAGAGAAAACGTATTAAATGACAGAAACTTGACTGCTCATGGTGTGAGAGACAAAGAAATGAGCAATATAAAAGCCCTGACTTCAAGTAGTTTACGTCTAAAGGGAAATGCAGAATAACAAGATAAATTAATACAGTGTGATGAATTCAATGAGGGAGGTCCATTTACATTTGGGGAGGGTGATGGTGCCATGCAATGCAGGAAAGTGATACAGAGACAAATCTGTCTGGTAGGTGGGATCACTGGGATGGAGTCTGGGAAGGGTCCATGACAAAAAGAACCCACAAGCTGGGTAGTAGTTGAAGAATAAACAGGGGGTGTTAAGGAAAGGAAAAGGAATCTGGATGAAGAAAATCCTGAGATGAGAAACAGTGGTATGAAATATACAGCAACGAGTGGAAAGAGATGAGACTAATTAGGCAGACAGGGCTCCAGGGTGCATCCTATACAAAAGAAGTTGTGCTTTATTCATATATAAGATTGGAATATTTTTAAAAGGCAGTATTTTCACAGGGAAGTATCACTTTAATCCACTTGAGCTGAGAAAATAGTTAGGATGTTTCAAGAAAGTTACAGTCTCGTAGGACTTGTTACAATCTTGAAAAAAAAACCACTTTTACCATATTAAAAAACTTATGTATTATGGACTATTAAACTCTTCAGTGTCATGTGAACTCACAGTCTGATAAGAAGAGATATAAAAATACAGCATATGGTATTTATAAAACTTAGCAGAACTGTCCCTACTTTTTTTTGTAATTATTTTTTCGATGAATCTCCAGATATTACAATCATTATTGCTCTAAAGAATAATATATTTTGCAGTAAAGGAGATGAATACTTTTGATGTACTCTTCCTCTCCTGGATGCTCAGTTGTGATTTTGATGATGGCCTCTAAGCATCCTCTCTTTTTTTATGTGAAGCACAAATGACAGATCTGGCTAACAAAACAGGATCTGATTGTTTCTTTCAATTAGGGTTCAAGTAAAAGGCTATAAAGATCCTAATTTGGCATGTTCTTATAACAGAAATATTGTTGAATGCACACTATAAAAGCCATGTGCACATTGCTATGGATAATAGTTTGTAATTTCTAAGACCAATTATTGTTTTATGTTTACTATAATCACTTGACCAAATGCTTTTTCTTAACTGACTGAACCACCCAGGTGTCCCCTACCCAATGCTTTTTCTTGATAAATTAAAAAAAAAAAATGTTCCTACTAAACCGAACATTAAAACCTATTTTTTGTATTGCTCAATTAATATTCTTAGTTACAATGCACTATCATTATTTCCAACTGTCAATGAGACTTTTCAAAATATTCTTCTGAAATATGAATAAGGTGGTTTTATTTGAATTTTTTATAATAGCTCAAGTAATTATAGACAACTTTTCAGCAGAGAAAATATCATCAGCTTGTAGAATAGACTTGGCTGTGTCCATTCATGTGAGATTGAACAAGCTCATGAGAGATGCCTACATAGTGAAACTGAAACAAGTTTACAGACTAACTTTATAAATAGTATTGTAGAAAATATATAGACAGAAACATATATGTAGCTTACCTTTAGATGCAGCTTATAGCAGGAAGAAGGTCTTGATTATAGTCTATTTTCTGTTATTATATATACACATGTATATGTAATTTATAATGACATGATATTCTACTACTATGGATATGTTAATTAGCTTAATTTTGGTTATCATTTTGCAATGTGTTTATATATATATATCTCAAATCAAGTTGTGTACCTTAAATATATATAATTCCTATTTATTGAGGTATCAATTGTACCTCAATATATGAATATACAAACTGTTAGAAGGCCAGTTGTAGCCTAATGCTATGTCACAATGCCTACATCATTCAATTCACTTTATCTCATCACATAGGCATTTTATTATCTCACATCATCACAAGAAGGATGAATACAGTGCAATAAGATATTTTGAGAGAGGGGAAAAAGGGAGAGAGACCATGTAAGTTTTATTACAGTTGTCATCATTAAAAATAAAATAGGTGTTTATTTTACTAGCAAAATGAGCATTTTTAGGTATAGCAGAGGAGTTGCAATTTGGGACATGCAAGTTATGGTAAACCATAGGCAAGTCCAAAGAGACAAAGGGAAGGTTAACTTCTATTAGATTTTAGGCGGTGTAATCATTGTATATATACACCACATCTTTATCCATTCGTCAGTTGATAGATGCTTGGGCTGTTGAATCACTATATTGTACACCTGAAACTAATATTAAAGTGTATGCTAACTAAAAAAATATTTTAAAAAAAGATTTTAGGAGGACACTGGGGAAGGTTCAAAGTTGTGGTTTCTACTGACTGCAAGCTGTTGTCAATATGTTGTTTTGGGGCAGGGAGGGATCTTCCTTCTTTTTCTTAAAAGATGGGGATAAAATTTCTATGTGAAAAATGTCCTTTCTTCTCAAAGTAATTCTTATCTTCCTTCTTCCTGCTGGTTATGTAGGCTGCAAGGAGTGATACCTATATGAGAGCTCTCTCTTCAGGGCCTGTTGGCTCCATTTTAAATGAGGTTTGTTGTACTCATTTTCACACCTATACTTTATAATTTATTATTTATTATTGTTAATCTCTTCCTGTGCTTAATTTATAATTAAATTTTATCATAGCTATGTATATATAGAAAAAACATAGGATATATAGGGTTCAGTACGATCTGCAGTTTCAGGCATCCACTGGGGTCTTAAAATATATTCTCTGCAAAATAAGGGGGAACTACTCTAGTTAGAAACCAAGATATAGGCACTAGGTGTGCTCATTATTATTGTAGTGTTGCAGCTAACCAGCCTTCTTAGTACTAGGGAAATACATGAATGTATATACACACATATGAATATATCAAATCTACAGCTTTTTTCTACATCTATCTCTGTGCATTAAAGACCATGAGTTCACAATAGTTTCTCTAATTCCAGTCCAATAGTAGCAGAGGGTCTTTTGTAGTTGTCTTCCCTTTCTTATTTATAACTTCTTTCTTTAGCAATAAGAAACTCATTTTCACAATATACTTGCTTCTCTGATCGAGCTTAGCTATATATAACAAAGCTCTCATGCCATCATTGCCCTACCAATCTGTTGTGATCTGAACCTCTCTCAGTCTCTGATATCCCATGCCAGGCTGCCAATAACACCTTCTTGTATGGATTCTATCTTATGCTACTGCTCCTTCCCTTTATAGATGTCTACCTTGTTCAGATTTAATAAATTTAGATAAAATTATTACGTTTGAAAAGAAAAGTAGACAAGGAAGAAGGAAAGAAAGAACAAAGAAAAAATGGAAGAAATAAATTAATAAAGCATCATAGAACTATGAACTTGTATCCATTTCAAAAACATGCTCCGTAAATAGTTATGCATTGGATATTTCTTTTAAATTTAAGTTTGAACACTTACTTATATATCAAGATGAGAACAACAAAATATTTGGAAGACATCAATATCATTAAATTAGAGGACATATATGTAAAAATATAAGTAAATATTAAAAATGGGTGTTTTTGAGTTGGTTTTCTCTTCACCAAAGTTCTCTGTATGGATTACTGTAATTATAGAAAATATGTTGTTTTTTCTTCTGGTGCAAAAGTAATTTAAAAGAAAGCTTAAGGATATATAAAAAGATTGGGAGAAATGCAATACTTTAATTTTTTACAGTTTGGCCTTTATAGAAAGCCAAGCTAAATTCAATCTTTTTGAACAAAGTAACCACAGCAGCATACTCAAGAAACTGTCTTCATGCTGACAATTATATTTGAGCATCTTGATCTTTACAGAAGGTAGCACACAGCATTTTAAACCACTTTCATTTGTTTACCGACTCAAGATAGAGTTATATAGGGCTGCCATATGGCACTCCTTCCATGTTCAAGACTTTTTTTTTTAGGTGTTGTGATTTTTATAAAGACACATAAGACATGTTTTGTGGCCCCAGAAGTTTACAATATAGAAAAGAAAATAATTGTGATAGGAGGCAGAATATGTTGGGTGGCACAGGCAGCAAGTTTTTGGAGTTCAGAGGCAAGAAAGAGCCCAATGATGTGCGGTCTTCAATGATGTGCGAAGTCTTCCTAGCAATGTGGGATTGAAGACTGACCTAAATTGTTGACTTATTTTTTAAAATAATACCTGTTATAGAAATAAATATATTTTGGGGATGATATAAATAAAAGTAAAAAGGCTCTAAATTAAAGGACCATTCAAAATTTGTAGTATAGTATTGTTCAAATAATTATAGTGTGGTAAAAAGCTTCTAATATATTCATTTGCTAAGAGAATATTTTGTAACTTTTAGTTTTAAATTTATATTCCTATTTATATATTAAGTAATCTATTTATACAAATAGACCTGAAATTCTTCTTTTTTTTTTTTAAAGATTTCATTTATATTTGACAGAGAGAGAGACAGCTAGCGAGAGAAGGAACACAAGCAGGGGGAGTGGGAAAGGAAGAAGCAGGCTCCCAGCAGAGGAGCCTGATGTGGGGCTCGATCCCCTAACGCCGGGATCACGCCTCGAGCCGAAGGCAGACGCTTAACGACTGAGCCACCCAGGCGCCCCAGACCTGAAATTCTTCTAATACATTTTTGCAATTTTTTTTTTTTTGGTCCAAACTACTTGGCTATAGCTTATAGGCAGTTGGCCATAAACAAGAGACCGATCCCCAGAAATAAATATTGTCTCACCGTGTGGTTCTAGAATGAGAATGAGATTTGGATGAATAATTACTTTAGTCTGACATGATCATGAACAAATATTTGTTTTGTATATAAGGCTGGCTTCATGCATATATGACCTGGGCAGCTGAATAGGGCCCGGGCTCAGAAAGGTCTCATGCTTAGTTTAATATTACATTGTCTTCTTAATAATTTTTACAAGGGAACTTACATTTTTATTTTGAACTGGTGCCCACAAATTGTATAGTAGATCCTGCCTGTATCTCTATTAGTTTGGTCTCTAATACTGCACTGTATAATTGAAATTTGTTAGAAGTTTAGGACTGAAATGTTCTCACACACACAGAAAAGGTAAATATCTGAGATGATGGATGTGTTAATTAACTTGATGGGGGGATCTTTTTACACACATATATCAAATCAACACATTGTACACTTTAAATATCTTACAATTTTATTTGTCAATTTTACTACAATGGAGCTGAAAAATTTCAGTCTCATATTGGTTCTTCATTTAATTGATAAAATAATAATAATATATATATATTTAAACTCCATAATTCTGCCTTTATATCTTATTCTTTTTCTCCCCCTCCATATCTTAATCTATATGTGTGTATGTATGTGTGTATATCCCGTACTAGATTGCTAGACCATCAGCTTCTGAGGACCAGGCTGATTACTCAAAACAGATCATCATCTTCAATAAAAATGAGAATAGACAAACTAAAGAAATATTAGTGAACTTGTTTTTATTCATGAGATGATATATATAACGTGATTATTTAGGCCGCATATTCCCATGTTAGTTTCAGGCAGCTAATCCTACATCTCAAGAAAATAACTGATGTCATGAGATTCTCTCAGGACATTCCTGATGGGATTGATTTAAGCATTCCAAATAAGTTACAGTAAAACCATTCCTTTTCAGCACATTTAATTATGACCAAAATTCATGATCCTCATGCCTTCATGATCTTTTGAACTTCAGTGATAACAAAAAACCATGGTGCTTACTATTATGACCGAGATTTATTCTGACATCTGATTATGGTAAGCGATACATCAATCTTTTCTTTTTCTTATGCCCACAGTCAGAATTTTGAAAAGTTACAATGTTTTCATCTCCTCTAAGCCCTTTAGTGTGCTTTAGTTACAACCAGAACTATCTTATCTGACTTGAAGATAAATTCCATTTAACTCTTTTTCTCTCATTATGGTATGGATTAATCCTAATTTTTGAGTCACAGACATATGAAATGATTAGTTGCAGGATCATGGCTTGCACAAATGTGTGCGTGTTCATCTGTGTGTGTATATGTGTGCAGTATTTTTGCTGGTAGAAAAGACAAATAAGAGAAATAGAGAACGATTTGATCAGAATAAACAAGAATAGAAAAAAGGAAGAATGAAGGAAGGAAAGAGGGAGGGAGAAAAAGACTGACTTTATTGTTGAAGTTGTTAATCCCTATTCTTTCTTTTCTGATTTAAATATCCATTCATATCAAGATGGCATTAATTAAATATAAGAAATTACAGCACATATCACCATGGTATAGGGCAATATTTCTATAGTATTAACATATGAGGCAATGTGTAGGTCCCAGAAATTCAGAGAAATTCAGTCAATCTTATTATTGTTGTCTACATTTAAAAAAATAAACAAAATTTAATTTTTGAATGTCTCCATAAGATGTATGATTAAATTCTTATCTTTTGTTAATAAGCATTCTAATAGGTGGGAAATAACATCTCATAGTGGTTTTAATATGCATTTCCCTGATGATTACTGATGTTGAGCACATTTTCATGTGCCTGTTGGCTATTTGTATGCTTTCTCTGGAAAAATACCTATTCTGTTCTTCCTGTTTTTTAATTAGATTGCTTGCTATTGAATTGTATGAGGTGGTTTTTTTTGTTGTTGTCTTTTGTTTGTTTGTTTGTTTTTGGATATTAACCCCTTTTCAGGTGTAGGATTTGCAAGTATTTTCCCTCATTCCATAGATTGCCTTTTCATTTTGTTGATGGTTCCATTTGTTGTGCAACAGCTTTTTATTTTGATGTAGTCCCACTTGTTTATTTTGTTTTTGTTGCCTTTGCTTTTAGTGTCGAATCCAAAAAATCATTGTCAGGAATGATGTCAAGGAACTTATTCCCTATGTTTTCTTCTAGGAGTTTTAAGACTTCCAGTCTTATGGTCAAGTTTTAAGTCTATTTTGAGTTAGTTTTTTTCATGGTGTAAAATTGTGGACCAGTTTTATTCTTTTGCAGTCAGGAAGTGTGATGCCTCCAGATTTTTTTTTTTTCTCAAGACTGCTTTGGCTATTCAGGATCTATTGTTGTTCCATACAAACTTAAGGCAATATTTTCACAAAAGTGAAAATGTTTTTGTTGATGTCCTCAATATTGGTCTAAAAAAGAATAACCTTGACAATTATCTTGAAGTCAATTACTGAAGGAATATTTATTTTATAAAAATGGAGCTGTTCAACTAGAGTTCTTAGTTACTTCTTTTTCTTTTTGTAATTAACAAAAATTACTTTTCATTTTAGCCTCATGGCTCTTTTGGTTATATTTACCCCAAATTCAAAAGGTAACTCAATTTCTATTATTACAAAGCAATATCCAAAATAGGAAGCTTATTATCTCAAACTCAAAACTGGCTCCTAACTCTACATTCCTTGGTTTGATTAAGAATCATCATACTTCTAATCAATTTACTTTTATTTTTGAAGTCACATTTTTGCTAAAATAAATTTATATGTTCTATAAGAGATTCTCTGATTTAAAAAAAAAAAAGTACTGTCAGAAGTATAGTGAGCAACAGAGGGAACAACTTTAAGGAAGTTAGAGGATGAAAAAATTCCTGTTGCCTGGCACTCTCAGGGAAGACTTCAGGAAGAGTTGACACTTGAAATGAAGTAATGTGATTTAAATCAGTGAATAAGTTATCAAGGTTTGTGGGGTTTTGTTTTGGAGGGGAAAGTGGAGAAGATATATTGAGAGGGAAGATTGCCTTTAGGTGATCAGGCACATCTCTCCTCTTAGAATCCTGAATTTGGATTTATTCTCTGGACATTCGGAACGATTGAAGTTTTTTGAGCAAGGACTCTACACTATGTAAATTGCAGATTTCCAAAGATTAATTTATTAGTGTTTTATAGGGTATATTGAAGAGAAGTAAAACTTGAGACGGGGAAGCTTGTTAAGATATTGAACAAATCCTGAAGTGATATGGAAGAAGGGATTTGTGTAGACTTTGGTCATTGGTGGGAAGTTGGGGGAGATGAGAGTAAAGTTACAGGAAGAAGACTCCAAAGTTCTAGAAACTGATTTCTTGAAAAATCATGCTATGATTAGTAAAAAGTAAAGAACAAAAAGGCTTTGAGATGCTATGCCTTTGACCTGCTCTGTTTGAAAACTTTTTTTAAACCACACACTGAGCAGCTTCCATAGTATGCTTTATATATTTACAGACTACTGCACACTGTTGTGACAATTCTCTTTGAAGTTACACTCAGTGGTGTATGGCTTGATGAAAGAACATCCTGTAATCTTTCTGAGCAGGTCTGGGATATGGTAAAGCAAAGAGGAATCGTGGGGAATAGGCCTGACCAGGTCTTCAAAAGATCTTTTCTCTCCCTGTTAAAAAGTGTTCATTCTTAGTTGCCACCCTCTTAGAAAAAATTGTGACCCTCAGGGGTTTTATTTGGAACAACATGAATGGTTTTACTTTCAATAGTCACAAGGCAAATGACAGGTTATATTTAATTTTTTTTATATATCTTTATTTACATAGACTTCAGTGATATCCCTGCTTGCTGTATAATTTGATTTATTTTGGGACATCAGAAAGAATCCATTGAAGTTGCACATGGCAACTGCCTGCTTGGACAGCAAAACATGTAGCACAGAACAGAATAGTAAATAAAACTCGGTTAAAAAAACACAGAGTACTTTAAAAGGCAATTATGGGTACTTTCATAAAAGTATACTTTATTCAAATACAAAAATATTAGTTGAAGAATAAGCAAGTCAGTGTTTGAGAATATGTTGCCCTTCATACTCATAAAAGACTGACAAAGTGTGCAGTGGATTTAAGTTCCTCAAATTTTCTGATGATAGATACAGAAGTGTGTGGATATAGGGTGAATCATATAAATCATTTTAGAATATAACTATAGAATTTAGAAATAGAATATGACCTTTTGTTTTGCTTTCTTAATTCAATATTTTAAATAGTAATGTTTTCTTTTTTAAAAAAAAATTAAGATTTACTTTTTTTAAGTAATCTCTACACCCAACTTGGGGGTTGAACTCACAACCCCAAGATCAATAATCACATGCTCCATCAACTGAGCCAGCCAGGCACCCCAATAATGTTTTCTTTTAATGTTAGGTCTGTGGCATAAAGCTTATTAAATAGATCAGACAAATTCAAATTCTGGTTCTACCACATACATACCATCTCTAAACCTCAGATTGATCATCCACAGAATGAAGATAATAATAGTAACAAGGATGTCTACTTAATATAACAGTTAGAGCTTGGATTCTGGATCCTGGATTCCAATCCTGGTATTACACTTTTTACATGGGTGACCATAGGGAAGTTACTTAACCTGTCTATGCTATAGTTTCCCAAGCTATAAAATGAAAGTAGTAATAATAGTACCTACTTCGTAGAGTTGCGAAGCTTGTATTAGTATGTGTAAAAACCTCTTAGATGAGGGTTTAGCATATAGTAAGTGCTATGTGTATTACTATTATATTCTATCTGCTATTTTGGTGAGAATTATATATAAATAGTATAAATACCATCCACAGTGCCTGGAATATTATAAATGACTAATAATTGATAGTCATTTTTAAAAATAGAAGTAAGTGCATCTAATAATTTAATAAAGAAATTATTGTCATTACTGATTAACATAAATCATCAATTATTTACTTGAAATGACTTTATTTCCATAAACATTCTTCAGTTTGACAATGATTAAAGACTGCTCTTTACTGTTTTCCAAAGAAATTCTAATAAAAAATGAATCTAGAACTAGTGATGTGATAAACTCATAGCTTATTATACGCCATCTCTGTGGCTATTTTGTGCTTATACATTCAGTTTTAAAATAAAATGAGTATTTTCCTCTGTAGCTCTGATGAAAAGAATTTTCAGATAAAAAATATCCAAATGAAAACTTAAATCCTCAATTTTATTTCATCTTTCTTAACCAAGTTACATGTAGTAGTAGGATAAGTCATAATAATTTAAACCAATGGTAATAATAAAAATAAAAGCAATGTAATCATATTTCTCTTAAAAACTGAAGAGAATTGGCTGTCAGATTTCAGTTTAATTCTACACAGCCATGAGGTGACTAATATGTCTTTAAATGTTCCGTTACTTAATCCAAGGAATGCAAAATAAGTAACAGAGCCTCAAAATTTAAGCAGCTTNAAAAAAAAAAAAAAAAAAAAAAAAAAAAAAAAAAAAAAAAAAAGGAGATGAGATAATGTAAATTCAGTAAGAGTTCAGTGGGGATCACAAGAGGAAAATATTCCATATAGTTGAGGATGGGAGAAAAAAAGGAAATAGCATTGAGACAGTATTTGAAGGATTCCTTGAATTTTGACAGATTGAGATAGAGAAGGAGTGATTTTACGGTAGTGATTGAAGACATCTTTGGGTATGGCAAACAATCTAATGTGCTTGGATATTAAGTTACACTTTTTGAAGCTGTGGTAGATATTGATGGAAACATAGGTTGAGATTGTTTTTAAGGTCTAACGTAAGGATAAAACATTTGTTCTCAATTTTATAGGTATTTTCTTTTTCCTTCTCATTCTTTAAAAGTCTTTAGAGCTCTAACTCTGCTCCCTGAAAGCTTTGAAATTCTTCCTTCCCTCTTTTAAATTAAATTTTAAACAAAGTTATATACTTAACATAGTTTAATAAGTCTAATTGTAGCGAAAGGCTTATGATGATAATAGTAGTTCTGTTCTGCCCACTGCTTAACCCCAAGACCCACTCCACAAAAGCAATTTTTAACTACTAGTTGTTGAGACTAGACTTCCTAATTTTAAATAAATATACTTTAGTGCTATTTCTTAATTCAAAAATTTTTAAGTCTACATATTTCCCGTTGTGAAGTTGAGCACTTAACTCTCTAATACATGCTGATAATCTGTCTAAAACACATTCACTCTCCCTTATACTCTCTTTTTCTCTTTCTCTCCCTCTCTCTCTCACACCTACACACATGCACATGCACACGCTTCCTCTCCACTATACTCTCAATATAATTTATTAAAAGTTTTGTTTAAATAAGTACTCAGTGTTTACATGCCTGTGAAAACGCAAATATTATTTAAGCGGAACCACATAGTGATCCATGTTGACATTTCTGTCCTTGAATAACTTTTATTTCTTCTAGAATTTGTAAATACTTAAGCATTTGCTTAAGTTTCAATGTACTAGCTAGTAATTTTCTTCTAAATCTGAATTAAAAAAATCACCAAATGGTCAACCACATCAAATAATCTATCAGTGCATCTATCTACATATCTTTCTATCTATCCATATTCTTTCTTGCTAGAATCTACTGATCTATCATCTCTTTGTCTTTAATCTACAATGTCAATGCTCCTGGAGACCCCAGCCTTTCTTTTCTACCCAGATTGATTGATTTCTAAAAACTATGCACTAATATCTTGGAAGTTCCTGTCACCATCATTCTGAGAATCCTATAAATCCTTCTTCTATGAAAAAGTTCCATTTCCTTGATCACTTTACTACTGTTGTCCTTATCTGCTTTTTCATTCTATCTGACTTTCCATTAAAAACAATCTTTGATTCCTATAAAGGAATTTTAGTAGGTTTTTGTGAAGAAGAGCAATTATACTCCTGTTCAAGTGAAAACCCCTCTTAATAATTGATGATCTAGTTCACAGAGAAAAGAGATGATGTTACTCTTAAATTTTATCAACTAGTCACTTCCTTAAGGCTTGCTTGTATTGTTACCAAATCATTTTTCCCTTCAAATTTGAAAATTGGCTAATTGCCACCCTGATTCCTTGCGTTCCCAGATCTAGATACTACTGTTGTCCTTCCTTCACAGCAATGATTACTGAAAATTTGTCTACCTTTGCTGGCACTTGTCTTCTGAACTCTCACTCCACAATTGGTGGAAGTCAGGTTTTCAGCTCTACTACCTCCCTGGAATGTTTGTGTTCAGGTTACTCATGGCCCAAAAGGAGACGTTTTTAAACATTTTGTATTTTTTCCCATCCATAATGTCTTCAATGCATTAAATGTTCTTAGTATCCTCCTTTTAAAGGCTCTCTCCTTGTGTTTCTTCAATGGCACTTTTACATTTTATCTTATGGGCAGCCTACATGGGGACTGTACATTTAATCATTAAGTTAAACAAAACAAAAAGGACTGTTTAGTTAGTTAGTTCAGTCTTTTGTTAAAGGGTATTGGACGAAGATAGCCTTATGCTGCCATCTCGTCAGCTGAATATGATCAAAGTCCATGGGAAAACTCTCTGGACAATTCTTATTCAGTTTGCTTTCCAGACTCTCCTTTTTATTTATTCTTTGTAAATGCTCTTCTGATTAATTAGTTCTTTCTTCAAATATGTTAATAAAACTTTAGAAATGTTAATAGATANTTTGTAAATGCTCTTCTGATTAATTAGTTCTTTCTTCAAATATGTTAATAAAACTTTAGAAATGTTAATAGACTTTTTTTNTAAAACTTTAGAAATGTTAATAGATAATATGGGTGAACCATTCTGTTTAAAGTGAATTTGGTTATCTCTGCTCTTAGGGATTAAAGGATGATGTTAATATTTAATTTTCATAGGGCAATATTATTTCTGTTATTTTGTAGGTCTTGGTGGGATGCTTCAAATTTATGTCTATGTGTGATCACACTATTTCTCAGGTTAGGTAGAAAATTTTCTTTTGTCCCTCTCTTCTTTCCTCATTCCTTCTTTCCTTCCCCCCCTTCTGAATTCAGTGTGCAAGGCATTCTGATAGGAGCTGTTTTTGCATTCCCTTTTGCAGTTTTTGACCAGGATGATAAATGGCAAAAAACAATGNTTCCCTTTTGCAGTTTTTGACCAGGATGATAAACGGCAAAAAACAATAGAAAATAAGGGAATATTGGGAAAAGTGTGTGTACTTGATTTCTGTTATCTAAGTTATGAATCTCATTTGTGAGTACCCAACACACTGATAGGTCTTGAATAAAGCCTACAAAATGTCACCTTTAACTGATAGATCTCATATAAACTGCCGGAAATCACTTGTGCCCTCAGAGTCTTATGAGCTCTGACATTTGAAGTGAGCTGAATTCTAGCCTCTTTCCCTTTGCTGTGTGATAAAGCTGGTGTTCAGAAAGCTCAGATAATCTACTCAAATGAAATGGAATATTCCTACTAAATTACAAAAAAGCCAAATCCTTGGGTGATTCTTGTTCAATCACCCATCATCTAATCAACCCCAACTCCAAATTTTTTATAGCATAGGAAATGTGTTCATCGTTGTTCATATTTTTGTTTTGTTATTTTTTGTTTGGTATTCAAAGAGAGACTTATTTTGGATGGTNTGGAATATTCCTACTAAATTACAAAAAAGCCAAATCCTTGGGTGATTCTTGTTCAATCACCCATCATCTAATTAACCCCAACTCCAAATTTTCTATAGCATAGGAAATGTGTTTATCGTTGTTCATATTTTTGTTTTGTTATTTTTTGTTTGGTATTCAAACAGAGACTTATTTTGGATGGTGNTTTGGATGGTGAAAAAAAAAAGAAGAGCAATTGCCTCAATGCTGATTTTTCTCCAAAGCCTAAGTCAGAAAGGACTGACCATATTCTGTTATCACATTGACCTTCGGTGGATGAAACGTATGATGAATTTGAGTGTATTTTTCACAGTAATTAGGTTTTAATCCTATTTCTAGAGGATATATGCACATCAAATTATGAGTGCTCATGGCATTTACTTTCATATACTTTCTACATATCTGCATTGAGTTTACTACATGTTTGATAAGAGTTATTTTTAAATTGCCTCACAATTTTTCATAACTAAAAATCACTTCTCTCTTCTGCGTAATCCTCAGGCATTTTTCATGGTCCACTATATGTTTTCCATGTAAAAAGGGGGGCTTGCCTCTTCTAATTATTCTGGTTCTTAGGCTGGAGATTTGTACATTAAATTGTTAGTTACTAAATATTAAGTCTGGAACAAGATATGACACTTCAGATATAGCAAAGGTAAATTATGGCATGCAGCACTATTATAAGGTGAGCTACTATTTTTATAGTAACTTTACCCACTCTATAACCACAAATAAGTATTTGTCTAGTATGTGTGTCGTTTTAAGGAAATTGTGTTGCAGCTTGTAATTACTTGCACTGAAATCCATCTGCTCAAACAGACCTTGCACTGCCTCAAATGCACTTGAAGCAGCGGAGGAGGGGAATGATGAGCATGTTTTCTTAGAGCTGATTAAAGCCATTGTATTTACTTTGGTCCTTTAAGAATAAATTTGCTTTACTGTAGGATCAATGAGTCTAGTTGTGTTTCCTTGAAAACTGAAGTATTTATGATGTGGCAATTTAGAGAAGAGAGAGAAAATATCAGCAAGCTCTTGGCTCATGGGTTCTCAGTGACTGTTCCATTTGTACTACTGAGTCTGTATGTCTCTCTCTCTCACACACACACAAACACACAGGCAATTGTAAAGTAGGATTAATTGCCTGAACTGCAAGGGTGATTTCCTCCCCTCTACCATTTATTTTTCTCATTAAACTGAGATTTCTCAGTAAATTAACTGGACTTAAAATAATACCATTAAAAATCTTTTTGTACACATTCCTCATTTTTGCCCTGTATACTCTGCATACATTTCTGACTTTGAGCCATTTGCTGTTTCACACAACTAAGATTTTTCTCTGCTTGGAATGCCCTTATATTTATCGTTATTAATCAAAATCCTCATTGTCTCTCATATTCATGTATCATATACTTTATAAAATATTCTTTCATGTCCACTAAAAAAAAATGGATCTTTCGTGTCTTTTGCTTCCAAGCATTTTGTTGAATTTTTTTTTATATTTGTCACAGTTGACACGATGATTGTCTCCTTGTCTTTCTTTCCATCTAGGCTATAAAATCTATAGACTTCTTTCCATTAAGAATCATGTTTCACATATATATTTGGAATGCACATAGCATTAGCAGGTGTCTGCCAACCAATACTCAATGCATGTTTATTAACTCACAGCATCAATGCTGTCATTCCTCTGGAAATGTAGTCTTGCCTCTCTGCTTATGGAAATTTTCTGTCCTTCAAAAATCAGCTCTTTTTTGTCACCATTTCTGGTGACCCCAACCCTCAGTGATGTCTCTTTTTCCTAATTGGAAAGTTGTTTGGAGGATCAAAGGAGCTTAGACACAAGGAGAATGTCTGGTACAGAGTCAACTATGTGAGAGAGATGTTGTATTCGGGTAACCTGGTGGGTAAGTGCTAAAGTGGAATGGAGACTTGGGGAGCCTGGTTCTCCATCAGGGTCTGCGATAGAGTTTTCTAAGTCACTGAATCTGTCCCAAGGACCCTATGGCCCTTGCTGCCTGGTTAAGGAAATATGTATAAAGAATACTCTGGAATACAGACCATTTATTATTCGCTTGAGCTTACTTCTGCTCTTTGAGGAAGAACTTTGGCTTTCTAGCCTAAGTTCTAAATTAAAATTGAATAAAAAAGTTTCTTGATCCTTTACATTGATCTCTTACCTCATTCTTATGTCTTTTAAAAATAGAGATACATCCTATAGTGATTGAGCTTGCTTGAGACATCTCTTACTGTAAATATGAGAAGGATTAGAAGATCATTGTCATTTAATGCTGCCTATTATTTGCCAGGAAAATATAACAAATATTTGAAATATTACAATTATTTGCCAGGCAAATAATAAAAATATTATTTCTGTTTCTTACCACAATAAATGTATGGGGAGCACTGGTATCCCTATTTAACTGATGAAAGAAAAGAAGCTCATAGCATGTAAGTGACTTGCCCAAAGGTACTCAGTAAAGGTAGCATGACGGAGTGTTAAATATGCCTAATTCTAACTCAAATAACATGAGTTCAAATTCTAGGTTTATCACATCAATTATGTGGTCTTGTCTTAGTTACTTAGTTTCCTCATGTGTAAGTGGGATGAAAACATTATCCACCATATGTTGTTGCTGTAATGACTAAGACTATAAAATGTTAAAAAATGTCAGATTTAAATGAGAAGTAATATAATTTGATTCCAAATCTATGCCTTTGCCTCTACGAGCATGATGCAACGTTGATTCGGTTCATTCACAAAGGTTTTTTTGAGCATCTGTTCTAGGTTCTTGGAATAAGTCAGTGAATAAAGCAGGCAAGGAGTCTTGCACTTCTGGAGCTTATGTGAGAGCAGGAAAAGACAGTCAATAAACTAAATAAATAGGTAGACTATTTAATATTTTTAGAGAAGGTGATAGTACTGTGGAAAAATAAAGTGTAGAGAATGTGGATTGAAAATTTCTGGAGGTGTGATTTTAAGTGGATGATCAGAATACAGTGTACTAAATAGACCACATTTGGAAAAACAAACAAACGAACAAACAAACTTGAGGAAGATGAAGGGGATGGGGAATTTTCCAGTAAAGAGAAGCTTTGCACAAAGTTCCTAATGTGGGTTGTTACCTGGTATGTTTGAGCAACAGTAAGGAGGCCACCATGGTCTGGGGAGGAGTAAAGAGTAGGCATGATCACAGTGTTAACAGTCCAGTAAAACATTGTAATCCCAATTGGAGACTTTGATTTTTACTGTGCAGAGAAATGAAATTTTCTGATGAGTTTTAAAAGGATACCTCTGGTTACTACATTGAGAACAGATCATAAGGCAACAAAGGCAGAAGCAAAATGATCAGCTAGAAGGTGACTTCAATAACAATAACACATATGAGAGATGTGGTGGCCCAGACCATGGTGGGAGCAAAAGAGTGGTAAGAAGTGATAATCTTCTTACCAAAAAAATAAAGAGCTGATAATCTGCAGGTAGATCCAATAGGATTTCTTTTCAGATTAGTTGTGGGTATGACAGAAAGAATGGATTTAAAGATGGCACGAGGAATTTTGGTCTGAACAAATGGAATGATGAGGAGTCAATACGGCAAAGGTGGCTTTAGGCAGCTTTTGTTGGAATGGGCATTAAAGAAAAGATCAGAAATTCTGTTGTGCACATGTTGAATCTGAGATGTCAGTAGGAAAGGTTAAAAATTTGCTAGTCTGTATTTTGGCTGTTTTAGCTTATGTACTAGCCAATGCTTTCTCTTCAGCTTAATGTTACCTTCTTAATTCTAACATTTATTTTCTATCACTAACTAGGTTTTGAATTTGGTAATAAAGGGGCTTTATGATATATTTATTCTAAATATCTTGTAATACTGAAAAATTGAAACTCAGTAAATAAACTTTTGTCTTGATTGATTTAAATATTAAGTACTATTTTGCATTAAAGACAAGAAAAGAAAGATCATTGTATTAAAGAGTAATTGAATAGTATCTATTGTCATTCTTTTTTATTTGCAAAATATAGTTCTATAAAGAAGAAAATCTGTTTTAGCAAAAAATATATATTAATGGTGGACTATATAATATATAAGTCCAGAAACTTTTTTATACATATTTTTCTTTATTCATTCTAGGATGTATATGATTATATATTTATTTAATTATATATTTATAATTAAGATCTTTATTTTTTTAGATTTTTATTTATTTATTTGTCAGAGAGAGAGAGAGAGAGAGCGCACAAGCAGGGGGAGGGGCAGAGGGAGAAGAACAAGAACAAGCAGGCTCTCTGCTGTGCAGGGAGCCTGACATGTGTTCCATCCCAGGACCCTGAGATCATGACCGAGCTGAAGGCAGGCACTTAACTGACTGAGCCACCCAGGTGCCCCTATAATTAAAAATTTTAATTTTAAATATATTTAATATGATCTAGAAATATTTAATATAATGTTTAATTATAATTAAATGTTAAATTACTTTAATTAGGGTAATATATTTTGCAAGCAAATTATTTCCTTAAGTAAGAAAAATAATTTATTAAAAGAATAACAGTAGCCTATAAAAATAAAAGAACAGATCAGCTCCTGGAAAGACAAGAACTAGTCATTTTAGTAAAAAATGTAGACTTTGGTTTTACTTTTTAAAGAAAGTATCAAATGAAGCATACCACATGTGCTGATGATGCCAGTTACTCAAGCATTCATCTTCTTACTCTTGATTCTGGGGTTTCATTCTCTGGAATTCTAATGGAAAAGGCAGGGTACAAATGAAGACATGACACTCTTTGGAAATACCAAAACTCCAAAGAGGGAATATAGTATTACCCCTCCAGTAGTAATTTGTGGGTTTATGAAAGAACACATGTCAAAGAAGGACTTGCTTATGGATTTGAGGGAGATTGCAATATAAAATATATGTAATGACATAGTTTAGCAAATGCACATGTCCACAGAACTATGACATGTACTTAGATGAGAAAAGATTGAGGAAAAAAAATCTACAGATGTTCACCTTTAAAAATGGGGAAATATGAATTTTTGCTTCCCATAAAAGATAAGATTTAGTAGTCCAGGAAACTCTGTTTTCTTTCCCCCTTCCTCCTCTCTTCTCAATTGGTTTATAAGATAAGGAGTTTCATTTTTGCAAATTGCTTTTATAGAGCAATTGCCATGCTTTCTTACTGTCAAACAATAGTCTCTGCCTAACATGTTTAAGGCCAAAAGGAATTTGTTGTCTCATGTACTGAAAGTGTAAGAGACTTGAATTAACAAACGAGGGGTGCCTGGGTGCCTCAGTTGGTTAAGCCTCGGACTCAGTTTCAGCTCAGGTCATGATCTCAGGGTCGTGGGATCCAGCCCAGCGTTGAACTGTGCACTGTGGGATACTCTCTCTCCCTCTCCCTCTGCCACACCCCCTGCTTGTGGGCTTGCTCTCTCTCTCTGTCTCTCAAATAAATATATAAACAAAATCTTTAAAAAAAAAGTTCAAACGATGTTATCAGGAACCAGGCTTACTCCATTTTTGGCGTTGCCTTCTGCTGGGTTGCCTTCATTTTCACCAGTCATACCATGCTAACTGCTGGGATGCCAGTGGAAAAAGCACTTGTTTCTCTCCCAACTGTTATAGCAAAATCTCATTTTGTAAAACTGCTTCCAACTGGGTCATGTCTGCTCCTGAATTAATCACTGGATCTAGGGAAATTCAGTGCTTTCACTGGAAGACTGATGGCTGCTCATTCTGTAGCTGGAGGGGGAGTCAACTGAGGATGAAGGAACAGTGGTTTGTCAAAGAAAAATGTTTATGCTGTTAACAGGTAAATAGTGAATGGTGAGTGGACAGAACAACAGATGCCCAGTTGAAGAATATTGAATGTGTTGAAAATGGAACACAAAATTCCTTCTTAAGAAACCTCAACAAATTTACTCCTCTTTTTGGTTTTCTTATGTATTATGTATCACTATTCTCCCAGACCCAAAACCTCAAAATAGATTTTACGTATTCCTCTTCTTTGGCTCAGTCATCAAGTTCTGTGAATTTATCTTTCATAATGTCTTTTGCATCTGCACTTTTCTTTCTGTTTTCACTGCCACCATTCAAATTTGGGCTATTATTAATTTTTGCCTAGATAGTTGCTCTAGCCTCCTAATTGATCTTCCAGCCTTCAATTTCCCAATATTTTATTCATATACATCAAATTTTATTTCATTTTGCTTCTCACTTATGTTTTTATGATTGCTCAAAATTTTCATTTTGTTCCTCAGTAACATAAAGAGCACTGATCTTTCTACCATATTTGTCTAGCATCTAGGAATCTTGTCTCAACTATTTTCTGCTTATTAATTGTTAGCCTTATTTGTGAGCAAAAGTTATCCAAAATTGGGGCACCTGGGTGGTACAGTCAGTTAGGGGACTGACTCTTGATTTTGGCTCAGGTCATGATCTCAGGGTCATGAGATCAAGCCCCACTCGAGCCTCACTGGAGCCCCACTGGAGCCCACCTCGAGCCCCATCTTGAGCCCCACCTCAGCTCCATGCTCAGCAGGGAGTCTGCTTTTCTCCCTCTGCCCCTTACCCCGCTCATGGCTCTCTCTCTCTCTCTAAAATGAAATAAATAAATCTTTAAAAAAGAAAAAAAAAGTTATCCAAAGTTGATTTGAATTCAGTGCAAACTCTTTGAGCTTCCCCACAGCTCTAAAATTTAATCAGTAAATGAACATTTTCCTATTGAAATTTTAGAGACACATATATTTTTTTCTTAAGAAAAAATTATATGGTACATAAATTGTTTTAGAAAAATTGGCCTGACTGGGAGTTAGCTGAAGAAAACACTGGAAGCCGAAAGACCCATTCAGGGGTACCACTATAACATAAGCATGCTGTGGTAAAGTCTGCAATAAAGGGAGTAGAGCTTGGAAATAAAAAGGAAGACAGATTGAAAAGGAAAAATTTATATTTTACCTCCCTATTTAACTGTGAGGCCCTTAAGGGTTAGGACTGCGTTACCACTTTTCTCTCAGCTTTGAATAACAACCAATATAGCCAGGTCACAGAAATCTACAGTAAAGGCTACAAATGTTGTTGAACAAAATTTTGTGACTGATGGTATGTGGGAGAAGTTTAAGTCTGAGTAACTAGGAGAAGTATAGGAAGAATCCAAAACATTTCTTTTCTCCTCTTCTCTTCTATTCTCTTCTCTCGCCTTCCTTCTTTCCTTTCTCCCTCCTTCCTACCTTTACCCCTTCCTTTCTTCTTTCCTCCTCCCTTCCTTCTCTCCTTCCTTCCTTCCTTTTTTTCAGAAGAAAGGAATTATTTATTTGGCTTCCTGGAGGTTGTTGTTATTGTTTCAAGAAAGGCAACATGCCAGCTTGTAAGCTGATATCCTGATAATTTTTGTACTATTAGAATAGCATGCTTAATACCGCTTGTAAAAATAACGGTGAGGAGAATAGCTGCTGCTTCCTGTTCCCACAGTAAATAGTTCTCCTGTTCCTGTCTTAAAAAGAAGTTTGGTGGCTACCAAGACTTATGCTTCTCAATTTTTCAGGGAGATTAGACCTGGATTTTACTTACAAAATCTAGAATGGAAAACTCTAGGGTCCTGCTTGATTCTTACTTCACCTTTCTATACTTACCAGTAATATAAAAACATATTTTAGATGAACAGGTATAAGGTTCAGCATTCTATGTGAGTGTCACATAATTCTCACTAATGAAACTATAACTTGTAAAGCACTTCTACTGATAAATCATATTTAATACTTAGAGTAATTTTGTGAAATAAATGTAACAAATATTTTAAACTTCATGTTATTAATGAGGAAACTGATGCTCATGGGATATTGAAATGTATCTTTGCTTTGCTCAGCTTATCTTATGTTTTCTGGGACCTGACTATTTTCTTTTGGGGAATTATTCTTTGCCCTCTCTCACATATTTTCCAAATCAGAGCTGCCATAATCTTACATGACTTCATCTTGCTGGCCACAAGGATCACGCTAAGATGGTTGCATGTTCTATGCTGGACAAATATAACTCATTCTCTGGCCACAGTAATTCTAGAGCCAGTAAATTCTTTGATCAAACCTTTCCTTTCCTGCAATTTGAAGTGAGAACCATGAGAAAAGAAGGGTAAAATTGTGAGGGGTGAAGTCAAGAGTTGACAGAGGCAATGCTCCTAGTATATGGAAGAAGGTGAATCTGGCATACAAAGAAACACAGAGATGAGAGGGAAAGGTAGTACTGATTAATGTCCTCTAATTCCTGTGGTTCATAATGCAAAACTCTAGCTAATACAATGGTTTAACTATAAGAACTGACAAATTACCCTTTATTTGGCTAATCTGGTTTATGTTGGCTTTCTGTTTCATTGGCTTAAATCAGAAGAGCTATAACACCACTGAGAATACAATTACAGTACCAAATAATACTTAGTTAATTAGTGACAAATGTTGGAATAGATCCTGATTTTCTGATGAAGTATATTTTTAAATACTTGACAGTGATTACTTGTATGAGGCAGACACTGTCAATACTCCACCCATGTGCCCTTGGATCCCTTTGCTACTTTCATGTGTACA